>NC_136635.1:25939606-26324606 GCF_949748355.1 Melanostigma gelatinosum
TATAATTGGATTACCGTATTTACACAGAACAGAGGCACATGGCGTCGGACCATCTTAACCCCAGGTGGGCGCTGGACTCCTGCTCTCAGGCCATGGACTCTGACCCACAGTCTGCTCTGCTGGATATCACCAGCTAACCACTTAACGCTACTAAAATCTAATGGATGTAGCATTTCTGTTTGCCATTGTGCAGATGCTTTAATTCAGAGCAATGTGCTCTCCTAGCAATCCTATTACGTTGGAATATTTGTGACAAGATGTAAAGAATACAGCTAAGTACAGAGGTGCGGGGCATTTTTCACTCAACACAGGGGAAAAGTTGTGTTTATTATTAAAAGCACAAGTCAACAATGGCCCGCCCAACAGCTGTATGTGTTTAGGCTTTCTCGAACACCACTACCAGATTTTTAGATAATAGCTCAACTGTTTTGGATTTATTTATTTTTTGCATTATCAGAAGGCAAGGTAATAAATAATTGAAATAAGATCAAAAACACGTTTGGATATAAATAGCTTCTCATCTTTTGTCTCTGCATTAACAATTTGAACTGCGACTTCTCGGACATGCACCCCACGATCGGTCAAAATGTTTTAGTTCAACACTCTTCTTACCACCGAACAGAGATAACACAGTTCATATAGCCTGGAAAATACGATTTCTCAATGAAACCAATTCACACGTTAGAAAACACTTCACAGGGGAACCCAAAGGTATAGCTACTGTAACATCATTGAAATGTGCATACTACATCAATAAATACATAAATAAAATGTATTTTCACATGAAAAGCTGAGGAAAAAAACGAAATCCATCCAGAATCTATGATGAGAAAGAAATATCCGTGTGAACTCTGACGTCTCCTTGAAGTTCTTTTTTCTTTTCAAGGAACATATGTCGTTTTATTGTTAACAAACCTTTTATGTCCACTATCTGCTATTGCCACAATTATTTGTTGAAGAAATACTGCTGTCCGTAGTAATATTTGAACTCATTCCAGATGTCATTAGACAATGATGTCATATTGCCTAACTGGTTGAGAATTGCATTGTTCCGTATGGCTAGTATGGCTAGTGACTAACTAACATCAGCCTGGAAACATCCCCCCCAGAGAGCTGCTGTGCTCCATTTATTTATCTTCCATGCTGGATTCAGTGTGACCCTGCTGCTGATTTGTGACTCAAACTTCATGTGGAGGAAGTTTAAGTGACTGTTTACAGCAGGAGATAGTTTTCTTGCTCCCTGGCAACAACAGCCAGCACCGAGATAGAGAGTGACTGCTGGAACATGTGGTGGGAGTTGTTTCCCTACAGCAGCCTGCGTTACAGCTTACCACGCTGGGGACACTGTGAATTGATGCCAATAGAAATGCAGCTTGCTCGGAAAACAAAGTCAGATTAATTTTGTCGTGTTGTATTTTCATTTTAGCCAGTAAAAGTTTTAATAGAGAGGGATTTTTAACATTGGATTAATATGCAAATTTATACGAGGGCTCTCTTCAGTCATTGCTTATATGATGCTTTTATGAGTTTGATTTTGAAAATGGACAGAGCTATTGACGATGAAATGTAATGTATTACCTGGACAAAGATTTGAGTGTGACCTCTAAAGAACGAAATCAAACAAAGTACAAATGGCATTAATCACCCCCCCCCCCACACACACACACACACACACACACACATTGCATCTGTTTATCTTCAGCTTTTTGTTGCAAGGCGTCACAGAGTATCGTGTAGGAGTAGCATCAGGAGAAATGTTGCATTTTTACACTCATGCTCAACAACCATCCACAGTTATTTATTTATTTATGCATGTGCTCTGGCAAACCAATCATATCACTATGTACTGATGATAGGACTCCAAACCTTAATAATCCTCATCACTTTCCTGCTGCTGCCTACAAAATGGAATCTCTCTGATTGTCACTAAAACTGTGCTGGCCTCAGGCCTCGCACACACTTATTTACTCTGATTAAAAAACAAAACAGAAATGTGTGCCGTCCAGTGCAGAAAGTACATACCCATCTTTTTGTATACTGCATACATTCTGTGGAAAATTCCACAGGATTGTTTTTTATTAGGCTAAAGTTCCCAGGAGCTGCACAGCCAATAAAAAGCCAACAAGATAAAAGAGCAGGGAGGATTAGGAAGGGATGAAAGCTGTAAAATGTTCCATATTATCTTGTGAAAAGCTGTGTTCTCTGCTCTCTCTTATTACATTTACCTTAATTACTCCGAAGGACAGAGCCAAAGTAGCATTTATTTGAACTTACAACAAGTCGTCTCCAACACACTCTGTACTTTGTTTCTTCAGTGTTTTGACATACATTTCTTCTCCTCGTTGCAGGGAAATGGCCATGGTCTTGGTCATAAATCCAGAACATTGTTGTGCAGAGACAACCTGACTCAGCCCCTCCTCTTGCCCTCTGTGTTGCGTGTCTAAGAATCGCACCACAAGTCGCGGAGACTCATAAAAGGAGAGGCGAAGAGACATTGAAATATCTGAACCTTGCAAAGATAAACAAACTGAGGTATTCATTGCACATTTAACAGGCTGTCCAAAGAATTCTGTCCTCTCAGGACTCAATTTGCACAATCAAAAGCACACACATAGTCCTCCCATGTATAAAAGAAACTGCATCCGCACACGACCAGGTCTATACACTCATACAGGTCCAGACACACACACACACACACACACACAATAAATAAATAGTTAAGTAAATGAGCTTTACTTTGCCCAGTTCATGGCTTAGTTTTCACTGTTTAGTTCTAAGAACCATCTGGGTCTCTCCTTTCACTCTGCTCTGTGGAGCACAGATGCTCCTTTTGTGGTGAGCTCCAAATCTTAATAAGCAGTTAAAATATTTACTGAGGTGGGTTTTTTCCCCCCACCAACCACATTTTCCACTCCTTTTTCTTCTTTTTTTTTTAATTATCATTATTATTATTTACACCTTTTCACTGGGAAAAAATGGAGATGTCCACTAAATGTGATTGATTGGGCTTAAAAATGGCCATTATTACCATTAAGCTCCACATGTCAGCTGCTGCTTTTGTGCCAGCTGTATTTCTAAGCTAACCAGTGATCCATGAGCGCAGACAGGAGGGGGAAGAATGTAATGCTCTGAAAGAAATGCCCATTTCTCTATGGATCCTTCACTTGATTAAAAATACAGCTGCAGACACTAGCATACAAGAGGCAGAGAGAGTCAAAGAAAGAGGAATGAGAAGAAAGGAGAAAGTGAGCCGGAGAGCAAAGGGGAAAACCCTGATGTTGGAAGAAAAAGGAACTCTCGCTGAATTGAAGAAATAACTTCTTCTTCTTTAACCGACAGAAAAGAAGAACAATGACATATTAGAGCGAAATGTGCACATGTTTGGGTACAGTATGTGGCAAAGATCTTCCAGCACACATGGGAATCAAAACTTGTGGAATGTGAGGAGGGGGGTTGGTGTGAATCTGTCTGCTGTTGTTGTTGTTGTTGTTGTTGTTGTTGTTACTAAACAGCAACTTGTTAGCCTACTGCAGTTAGTTACTGTTCATCATCTAATGCAAATAGTGTGAAAAACAACCATTGAGACCATATTGAAAATATAAGTGTTTTTCACACTTTGTGTCTTTCCCAGAGGTGTTTTTATTGATTCATTTAATTGAAAGATAAGAATACAAAAGAGCTGGAAAAAACAGAAGAACAAACATTAATAAACATTTTTCGAAGGGAATTTTGCAGACACAACTTCCTTGAATCCTATTATTGTTTAATGGTGTATGATTCATTTAGAAATCGTATGAATACAGGATTTGAGATGTCATGATTGGGCATGACTGGCATCATAATTGTGTGTTTAGAGAATGAGTAAGACGTGACCTCACGGGGGATATCAACAGCATAGCCCCATAGCTGTGTGATTCAGTGAGTCATAGCAGTCACACGGTGGTGTTTGGATTTGACTTCCTGTAAATTAAAAGCATTTAAAGGCGCTTGCACGTTCTGTAAGTTGACTAATAAGGGCATCTTTAAGCTACGCTAAAGATGAGGCCTTTCTGCCCGCTTGAGAAATATGTTTTGGGGCATTGTTAAAAGCAGGAAACTGCCATTTCACCATGCACTTCCTGTTCAGAAGTTTCCACAACAGTTGTATCACCCTTACATAAAGGAAGGAAGAGAAACTACACCGAAAATATTAACGTACATGCTAAATTGTTCCTCAATTCATATTTTCATATTTTCACCTTCGCCAAGGAGGCTATGTATGTATGTATGAACACTTAAAAATAACAGGTGGTTTATTTGGAACCTGGTTTGTAATCAGAGCACCGATTGAAGCCTGCAGTCTGTGGAGCATCATGGTGTCAACTCTATCGAGTGTAACACAGTGATTCCTTGGTGCTAGTTGACATGATCCAGTGACTCAGACCCACGGGAGACACCAAAGTGACAGTAGCAGTAGAGCTCCCGAGCTCTCTATAGAAGTCATCAGTCATCTATGCTCAACAGCTCTGGCCATTAATTCACTGTGTGGGAGGCGACTGTCCGCCCCCGAATCCTATTGAATTTTTATGAGTGACAAACACAGTCGACACATTGCAGGCATTTTATCTCGCAAGTGACCAACCTGTGCAGCGTCGGTGACATGTTTTCTTCCATTGTTCGCTTAACGGCACAGGATATGCTTCTTTCTGCCTTGCCATATTTTCATAACTGCAGAGCCCTGTTGATACAGTGCGCTGGGGAGGACAAAAAAAAACACAAGACCATGCGCGGGGTCTGGGAAATATGACCTCACACGCGTTGTAGAGTGGGAAGATTCCCAGAGGTCAAAGCACTGTTGTTCCTCAGAGGGGAAGTACCCGAGGGTCCCCGAGGCCATTGAGTGACCTCACCAGGCGACGTATCGAGCGGAGGGCAATCTGCTCAAGACGCCCACCAGCAGTGTTAACGTGGCAGCAAACAGGACGCTGCAGCAGTGTTCAATCGGGAGCGGTGTCACGTGCCTGCAGCTTTTCCTCCCAGAGCACACGGTTTCAACTGGTGTTGTGCAATTGTAATGAAAACCAGGACACATTAATGGCTCTCGGTGGCTGATGAAAGTAGTCAACCGTTATGCTGTCTTCTGACCTTTTACTGTGGATGGCTACAGCAGGTGATGAACACAGCAACATAGGTTTGTTCCATGGTAACATGATTCCCTAGCTTTTCATCATGGGCTCTTTTATTTAGTTCACGTAATGAAGCAAAGTGATGAAGCAACCTCATGGACCTTAATGCAATCACACTAACAGCTTAAGTTCATTTCGGCAAATACTTTCACCTTCCTAATCAGTGTGAATGGAGCAGATCACCACTGCATATACAGTATATATATATATATATATACATATATTATATAAGTGACAAAAAAGATTGTGCCAGGTGCAGCCTTAATGTTTCATAACTCGGTAGTTTTTAGCCTCACCTATAATGAGACCAGTAATTTGTAACAGCCAATTTACAATATTTATTCATCAATGCATTGCACTTTGTAAGTAAAACTCTTCTTAATGTATTACTTAACAATGGGACCGCATGGCACTGGAATGCAGACTGTTGTTGACATTGCACATCGGCGGTGTTCACTCCGCCATCCCTGACTGTCTGTCTGTTTCACCACTCTGAAAGTGCTCTTTCTCTGGGCTCCTTTTGAAAGAAGTCATCTCTTCTGCTTCCTTTATCTCCTCCTTACCATCCCTCGCTTCCTCTCTCTAGCCATCACTCTCCTCCTATTCTCGATGATGGTGCGTTTGTTCTGCGAAGCGGACGCCACGTGGGCCCCCTTTTATAGCTCGGCACCGTTTGTTTTATTTATCTGACAGGCGTCCCCCCCGTATTGTCCCAGGTTATCAGCGCTCTCCTGCAGATCGCGTTACCGCCTGTGTGAGGCTCTGACCCATCTCAGAGTTCACCTTTAAATCAGATTCTTATCATTACCTCCGTGATAAATAGGCAAGGCTTAGGAGGAGATTATTCCGCTGGTCCCGTTCCCCGTTTCCCACTGTCGACAGGGTTCTCCGTCCGGCCCTGAGCTGTCATCCCAGTCTCAATTAGGAGGAAGGCAAATACTCAGCTCTGTTCCTCTAAAGATTTGGTGACTTTAGAAGAAAAAAATGAAAAGAGCTACCGCTGTTCCCATGTGAATGGTCTCTTATCTCCAGTGGGCGTCCTTAAAACCCTCTTCCCACTCTGCCTCGCTCCTCCGAGAGTTAGTCAGCACGCCGTCATACTGACAACTGAGCTCCCCCATCGATTTTTCACACGGTTCTTATCCGGGGCAATAGTTTCAGAAAGTTTTTTTTTTATTTTTTTTATTCTACTAATGAAAGTGGTGTCATTTCGGTCGTTATGAACACACATCTGCCTTTCTCTCTCTCTCTCTCTCTCTCTCTCTCTCTCTCTCTCTCTCTCTCTCTCTCTCTCTCTCTCTCTCTCTCTCTCTCTCACTCTCTCTCTTTCTCTCTCTCTCTCTCTCTGATGTGCATAACAGGTTTCTCTCTGGTCTTGTTTTCCATGATTGTGTCTCACATTACTTTCCTGCTTTTCTGTTGCTCTCCCGTGCTTATCATCTGTAGCAGCACTGCGCATGATTTACAACCTATTCAGCCTGCATCACAATGTGGAAATGTGTGTCCCACCCCATCTAATTAAGATATTGTTGTTTTGCATTTTTTCATCCAAATTGAATTCAATTCTGTTGGCAAGTATTGGAAGTGGCAGAAACTGTCCTCTACCCACAAGAAGAAAATGAATCACAGCAAAACACACAGTCTACTTAACAGAGAGCAAGAACTCCAACCTCAAGTTGGACTTAGTGGTGTGAGAGCTTTGCTTCTGTCACCCCTTTGGTATCTGTTTGTTGTAAGGTAATACAATTCATCTTGGACAGTAAACATCATACTGTGTGTGGTTTACTGACAGTACATGATCACCATTTAACTTTTTTTAACATTGCTGTTGAGTCAACACTGTTTGAAGTCGCCTCGTCTCTCAGAGCTGATGTGAGACTGCAGGTGTTCATGTTTGATCTTGATATTTGTCTTTTTTCTGGTTCTATCTCTTTACATTATGAGCAAACCTCAATGTGTAAACTACATTGTGATCATGGCCATTTTTTCTGCATGTATACAGACACTTTTATGCCTGGGTTTGTAGTCTTTTGCAGTTTATGTGTGTCCATATGTCTCCTCATCCTCCTTTTCTTCAGGCAGTGCACACTGTGTGACTCACTGGTCAGTCACGTGACCATTCAGCTCTGCTTGCTTTGATTGATGGTCACTAACAGCCAATCCTGCCGTCACCATTGGGAAATATGGAATTCATTATTTAGTTTCCCGTGTGGGGTCAAAGGTTAAACTGAAACAATGATAAAGTGGGTGAATCGTTTGCTTTGGACCAGGGATGGGGGAAGAAAGACCTTACGCTAACATCAGCAGCTGGCTCCTCTCACCTATATCATGTGGACAGTTTTAATAGCAGTTAGCTGGAAGAAGTGCATGACCGGGTGATGGAGGACACTAATGTTAGTCCTGGGTCGCAATATCTAACCCAGGTTCACCATCTTTATGTAAACACTTCCGTGGATGCATACATTTGACCGTGTTCATCAATGTGAGGATTCACAGCTGTTGTCACACTCTGTGCAGTAAAGTCATATGGCACATGGTTCTTGCTCAGGAAAATATACATTTATCTATCACATAATGGAAATATATGTCTTCTATTTACATCTCACACCATTTGCTGATGCAATACTAACTTAATAATGCTTATCATCCATTTTCACAATCTCAAATATCAAACCTGTAGTATCGCATATGAGGCTGAACTTGTGACCTCCTATTTGGCTCAATTATGAGATGAAATGACGAATTTAATCTCCTTTCAATAGCAGCCAATTCAAAAGACCTCCATTCTTTCTCCATCATGTTTGGGCAGCCGGTTAACAAGAGCAGACTGGTGCATTGATGATGATAGATTCCACACCCAAGGCCTTTGGAGAACAATCACTCCCACAATGCCATGCAAGAGGATGACCTCCTGACCTGTCTCAGGCCACACAGCAAAGGAAATCTATAAGTAGATTTGGAGGCAGAAGTGACCAGTGGCCAGAGAGACTGGCCAGTAGGTGCAGGAGTTTGCTGGACAAATATGCTCAGGCAGACAAGCCCCACAGCTGACGAATAATCCCATTGGAGGCTTCTGAAATATCCGCACCATATAACATAGAGGAGCTGTAACATATGCAAATCTTTTTAAAACCTAATGAAGCACAATCTTATTTCACAACGAGCTGAATTCTGTTCCAACGAGACAGAAAGGGACAACACCAAAGGGACTCACTTTGGTGTTTCTCTGTGGGAAACTTGTCATCTTTGAACTTTGAGGGGTTCTATCCAACCTCAGCAACCGCTGTCACTGTGAAAATGCTGTTTCCGCTTTGGGGCTTGAGTCTTTTCAAAGAGGGAGAATCCTATTCACCATCACGGTACTGTACTGTACTGTACCATCTTATTTACGTCACGTCGACAATCAGGATAGTCAAGCTGTGTGTCCTGTATGCATGCCAGCCAGGTGTGTTTTTAGTGCATGTGAGTGGGCCCCGCTGGTTAGCTTACGCACACTGCTCTGCACTGATCGTATATGGCGGCTAAAGCTAATAATGTTGCCCCGACCTACAGCGTCGTCATGTAAGCGTAGCACCTACCCTCTGGTTCTCCCTCAGGTAAACACTGTTAGCTCTGTTAGCACAGCTAGCTGTGAGCCACTGGCTTGCCGTCAACATTGAGAGGCAATTGAAACACTCTATCTCAGATCTTGCACTTTTAAACAACTTGTCCATACTAGCTGCTCTGCTAGGCTGTACTTCTGCACAACAGTGCTTTGAGCGAAATGCTACTGTCAGCATGGTAACATACGATGATAATATATTGTATGATAGTATTTACACCAGGTTCATCATCTTAGTTTAGCAGGTTAGCATGCCGACATTTGCAAAATAGCACCAAATACAGCTGAGGCTGATGGGAATGTTATTAACTTTGCAGGCATTTGGTCAAAATAGAATGGGAAAAGATAAAAGTTTGACCTGTTAGTTGCGTTACATGAAAAATGAAGGGATCACCAGAGATACAACCCAACTTGAGAGGGAATGCTCCAAATTTCATGGCAATCCATCCAATATTTATTTGAGACATTTCACTCAAAACCATGAATAATAATCCCATGTTGGCACCAGAGAAAAAGTCAGCGGATCGCTAAAGCTATTAGCATTCATCATCTTGGATCCATGAATGTTTACACAGACTTTTGTGCCAGACGGGCCAATAGTTGTCGAGACATTTTACTAAAAGAGCCATGTGGCTAGTGAGGCTACATATACAGAGCTGTGCATTTAAAATAATTACCCTGTGTATTGTATTGTGTATTGAAGATTACAACCACATGCTAAGCCAATACACTTTATACAGTGTTATGAGTAAAGCAAGTCTCACTGATCCATAGTATAACTAACAAAGCAGACACCCCTGATCTCCCATTCCGTGTGCAGCAGCTGTAATTTACACAAACACCTGCCTTGACTTAAAAATCAGCTGTGGTTCCTATCGCTTTTTTACACTTTGCTCAAATAGGTTGGCAGTCTTTACAAGCAGGGTGATAATCCTACCTTTTATTGCTGCAAAAGTCCTCCACTGACTTTTGCAGCAATAAACGACCATGCCAAATGCCTCAAACTAAGGGCCAAGTGAAATTTTTTATTTCCTTATTTTTGACGCCATTAGGGAATATCAGTGACAAAGAAGACATGTAATAATATTAAAAATCTCGCTGTGGATATTTAATATACACATTGTTATTTTGTATTCGAATTAAAATGAAAGTGTCTGAGAAGAAAATTAATCTTTAGGTATGTTGGATAGGGCTGCTCTCTGTTGCAATAACCTTGTTATTCGCTACTGATTATAACCTGCTGACATTTACCACACATGCACTCTGGAACAACAAAATATGAGGTGAAACAACTTTGTCAACAGAAACTTTGGAGATCAAATTATTTGTTTAAATCATTCATTTTGTGGCCTTGAAGTTGTGGCCGGTTTCATGACAACAAGCCATGTGTGTGTTTCTGTAGTGTTAGATATTGATTGTCCTTATCTCTCACGAAGGGGGGGGTGGGGGTGGGGGATTCATGGGAAATCGTAAATGGAACCTTTCATAAAGGTTCATGTGTACGAACATTGTGCATTCAAGGACAAATTGTTTTCCATGAAAAACTGATAGAACGATCTGGACATCACTGAGCAAACTTAAGTCATTATTTGCATTCAGAAAAAAAAATTCCATCGAGGGTCAGCACACTGATGTCTGGGGCATTTGGCTCTTCTTCAGTTAAATGGTGAGAGTTGATTTGTTTGTCCCCAGTGGCAGAAAAGTAGTTTGTTAACCTTACTGGTAGATTATTTCATAGCTTCCAAGGCTGTTGCCCACTGAATCACTTCATAGTCCACTGGGAGTAAATTCCCACAATAGTTGTGGTCACTTCCTTGAATGATGTCATCCCTGAGAAGGGATCTTGAAATCTGTCAGAAAGGAGTTATTGTGCTGTGTGTGGAAGATGAAGAAATGTATTAAAACTTGAATAACAAAAACATCATTAATGACAGGAAGGAACTGTTGGAGCAGTTTCTTGGTTGGAAGATGTATCATGCATACAAACAAGAAAAGCCACAAGATATTTTGCTTTTCCTGGATTCTAGTTTTATTATTTTGGTAACAATATGTTGTTGATGACCACTTCAACTTCTGGGAAAATCCTATGATGTGTCACCTGGACTAACAGTATGAGCGTTCACATAATTGGAGTGACTCGTGAAAATATGATTTCATCCATCCATGTTTCATGTTTCCACAGTGAGTCACTGCTGAAACTCCATTCTCCTCTTTATGATATCAGTGAGTCATGTGGCAGCAGACTGTGAAGACACAACTTCAGTACCAAGGAGGACAGACAGATTTTCTTGTTGATCTCTTTGCTGGTTCTTTGTTGTTGCCGAATGCGGATCTATACTATCTTGTTTCTATCAATGTCAGATAGCAGTTTGGTGTTCATTCAGTGATGGCATTCCTGCTGGGAAGGACTTAGTGATTAAAGCAGACAGGTGTTCTTAGTCCTTGGAGAAATAAAGAAAGGAGACCATCGATGGCAACATGTGGCCATCATGGAGGAACATCCATAAAATAGATCATGGTAAGGAGGAAATGGATAAGAGCTCGAGGCAAGAAAGATCCAATCCATTGAGTAGGAAATCATTGCTTGCTGCTAAACTAAAGTCCACTATGTGTGGGAATGCTTTAGTAAGTCTTTGGGGACACACAAACATTCGTTTAAGGTCAATGTTATTTTCAGCATGAATTTGGGTTAATACATACCATATTTGTCATTTCATTCACTGTTAACGTATTGTGTGTTGAGCTAACATTATGCAACTTTCAGTCATCAAAAGTTAGAATCCACAACTCTCAAATCTGAACTACTGCACTATATACAGTATATTGTTAAAGCAGACAATGAGCAGTATGAAATATTAAAAGCAATGTTTGTGGGGTGTTAATTCATATTTTTACTGGGCCCGTGAGATTTTGTTACACAGCTAATTCTGTCACAACCAAGTGCAACATTCTGACTGCCTTGGAAACTGGATCATTCAGCAATCTTTGGAGAAGTTGAACAAGTTTTCATACTGATGTGTCACTGCAGGTCAACACGAGTCAATCATTAATTCATTGATTACAGGCTGTTGTCAAATGGCCTTCAAATCATTTTTGGTTGGACAGTATGGTGTTCCTCACCTCAGCAAATCCCGATCAGATGTGAACAATAAGCATAATAAATGTGCCATTTTTGCAAGGCTATCTTACAGTATAGAAGTGTTGAAAAAGGGTAAATATCTGTGTTGGCCAAAAATAAACATGCATCTGTGTTTGAAATAATGCGTCCATTGGTGCAAAGAAAAGTCCTCAGAGCCGAGCAGAAGGTGGATAAAACTGAATGCAGGGAATAAGCTGTCAGCTTTGAATTAGCATGTTGCTGTATGCTTCTTGGCAATCGTGTGCCACTGGGCTCAGATTGAGTCAGACGTGTTTGTGTATAATTTCATCATATTACAGTGTGTCATTCCGACGGCAGAGCAGTGTCATCGTGGGAAAGCTAATTGGATTTGCTGGCTGAGTGCGCTTACTATGGGTCTGTCGGGATGGTGATGACACATCATGCTGCACTGTAGCAGCAGTGAGGAAAAGCCCGGAGCTCGCAAATATCACAGCACTGATGAATTTGTCACCCTCGCATTACACCGCAGTCACCACAGGTGGATATGCTGAATTCTTGATTTATATCGCGGAGCTTTTTGAGAGCACAGTTTAACCACATTTATAAAATTCTGTCAATCCGCTTCGACGTGATAATTGTGTTTCGGCTTGTCTCTGTTGTGTTAAAAGTGACACGGCGAACAGTGGAAGCATTGTATATGTTGGGCCTATTTAAAAACTTGACACGAGATTGGACCCACCATGCGGCTGTAAATAGATGAAGTCTTTGGGGGCACTGGCCTTGGGTGAAAGCAGCTCTGGCAGAACTAAAGAGTGATTTACTGTATTCACCACTTGGCCTGCTCTTTTCACTGAGAAACAGGCTAAACTCAAAGAGGAATACATGTTGCTGAAGTTTTCCCAAGCATTGCACAGATTCATTATGTGCATAACTTACTTAATGGCATTCCTTCCTTGTACACTTCACGCCATGCCTACCCACCATGCACTGCAAAGGCTTTATATGCTCCCAGTGCTACGGAAAGGCTGAGAGTCGGATGGGTCAGCAGGGGTGGTGTTAGAGTGGGTAAAACTTTTTTATTTTATTTTTAATATCCTGACATTCAATTTTTAATATCCTGGCATTCAATATAGTGTTTTGGGAACATAAGCTTTTGGTGAGGAAGATTTTTGTAATAAAGAGTCCCCACGGCAAACAGAGCTGATTAATTCAGCCCTCCAACCCCCACCCCTGAAAATGATTCCCCCCAAAGCGCAGGAGCACTTGGGCATGTTTAGCGCAAATGTAATTACGGCCTCGGTAAGCGGCCAGCTCTTTAAAGAACCCCTTCTCCTCCTCTCTCACTTCAATACCTGATGATGTCATGGCCCTTTGTGGGGTTGCAGAAACTCCTCAAATCAACTGCCACTCATGACCTTTTCTTTCACTTTTTTTTTCTCTCCCCCTTTGCCCAATTCTTTCTTCCTCTTTTTCTTTCTCTGGTTCATAACCGAGGTTCCCTTTATGGGTTGATCAAGCAGCCCCCCCCCCCCCCCCCCATTTGCTTGCCCTTCTTTTGGAACCACTTTAGGGGAAATGCATGCCCCTGTTTAAATGTATTGATAGTCCTCATAGACGTCTCTGTCTTTTGTCCTCCTTGCCTGCTGAAGTCTGAAAAGTTCACGAAACATGAAAAAAACATGAAAAAAGGACTCGGCATGCGGCATTGTGCTGACAAACCCACCTCTAAACATATTTGACCACAGACATATTGCAGTTTGAGAGACCAGAGCAACACTGCTTGGAGGATTTCACCCATTTTATTGCCACTCGCAGTAGCAGAAAGGAATGCAATCTGGCAAACAAATGTTGTGACAGACAGCTTGTCTGGAGGACTTTATGGCCCGTCTGCATTGTTGGTACATGGTTACACCAGCCTAATCCAAAGTTAATGCTGCATAGAAAGGTGTCTTTAGTTTTGTCATTTTTATCAAATGTATTTACTCTCAGGGTTTGTGAATCTAATTAAAAATCTAGCAGTGTACAATTTGAAAAGGGGTTAGCCTAATAATGGCCCAGCACTAATCCCTGACTCACGCACTGCTAACCACATGGTCGACAAGTTACTGTAAAAGCTTTCATCTTCTGTGAAATGAGAGATGAGCAACCCGCAAAAGATGCCCAATCTGTGCATTGTCAACAAGCCTTTCAGAATTGTCTTTTCAACAGCAGATCTGATGGCTGCACTTTTATTTTTACTCTCTGTGTCATTTTGTTTTGTGACCAGTGGTTTCACCCTGCAAGTCCCAAATAGTTCCCAAATTCTTGGTAAGTTTTATTGAACTATATTTCTTGAAGAACAGTTGGTGGTGCTCCTAACTCTCTTTATTTGTCTTATTCGTAAAAACTCAAGTATAGAAGATTATACCACATTGTCCTAAAGTTTTACTGCATGAAACCACCATATAGATGCCATCTCATATTTGGTATGTAGACCATGTTTATGTCACATTTCTATTGTGGCTCTGCTACATTTCGTTTCATGCCATGAAGAAACAATAATGGTCAACATGGTAACCACTAAACATCAACCAACAATGCACTTCTAAAATGTTCCGAAATGACTCGAAACTCCAGTGGTTGCTTCATGCTAATTGTTTGAAGAAGGGTACTCCTCTACGTATTATCCTGTGGCTAGCAGAAAACAGAAAAGTCACTTAATGTTAAGCTATCAACCAAAGGAAACAACTGTATTTGAACAGCAATAACTATGTACTGTAGTGCTGTGAGCTTTAAAGCACTGTATGACCTCACATGATGACACTAGTTACTTATTAACTTAGCGTCAAACAAATGCACCACTGTTATTCTGGTTAACTTTCCTTGATGACGTCAACATGATGTTTCACCTGGATTTAAGTGCGTGTTGGCTGCAGTATGTTGTTGAAAGCTGGTTCAGCTTCTGGGAAAATCCTATGTGTATCCATTCAAGGCAGCCCCTTTTTATATAATCATTGCTGAACATTGAATATGTACACAGGCAGTATTTACTAATTGACGCAGTATGTGCACGGTTTTAAACTGCAACGTGATGCACACAAAGTTGGAGAGTTTTCTGATTCAAATAGCTTACTTTGTCTTGGTTTCTTGTTTTCTGAGCTCAAGATCTGAGATATTATAGGAACCAGTGTGGACTTACTATCTTGAGAGTATTGATGGATAGCAAGACGTATGCCCATTGGTTAATTTGAAGGTAGACCATTCGAAGAGAATGAATAGCAGAGAAAATATCCATACAATGGGCTAGTCTTGTAAACACATTCTAATGTCAGGAGAAAATGAATGGCAAAGGCATGCATTGCAGAATGCTGGAAAAACAGCTAAATTAAATGTTGAAATTGCTTGAAAACAACACGATTCTTCAGCACCAGTCACCGTAAGTTATAAGGTGAAAACAAGAGTTTTAGGATTGTCATAATATAACCTGGTTCAGTCTGTGAGGGGAAGTCTTTACCATTTCTTCTTTTCATATTATTTTTTGTGGTATGGTTTTTTACACAGCTTTTGTGTTGTATGGTTGCTACGCAGCATTGACCACCCCTTTCTCTTTTTGTCTTGTTTCACCCGTCATACAGACCTCTTGGAAAACACAAGATGAATGAAGGGGTGGAAACACATGTAGGTTTCTCTCCCCCAGTGGGGACTTTTCAGTGGCATACATACAGTTTATGTCTAATTATGGTTGTCAGTATGGGAGAGAAATAGGGGAGGCATTCATTTGTCCTTTGGCCGGATTTTCTATCTCCTCTATGCTCCTCTCTTCATCTCTCCCCGTCCAAGTGATTACAGCACACTTAAATGCCTAATTGGCTGTACTTCGTATTAGCAATACAATTATAAAGGTCTTGGGATTCTCATGTGTGCAGCCATCTGTAGAGAAGAGACACCATTCATGGTCTGTCCATAATTCAAACCATAGTCATAGCCTTTGTGAGTGTTGTATGGTTCTTATCCTTGCTTCTTGGCATTTCATTTCTTAGACTTGTTGCATCACTTCATGCAGATGTACTACCTTTTTTAGCTCACAGTAAGGTAAGAGAAGCAATTTGTCTACAATTATGAATAGAATAGGAGCACAATTTCTCTTGATGTAGACGCATACTAAAATCACTTACATGCATATGGCGCAACAATAAGAGGCCCGGACTTACTTCTCTCTGCATATTATCTTTCTTTACTTTTCTTCCTTCATGCCATTGGTTAAACATAGTATTTAGTAAAGAAATAACTGCTAAATAAATATGATAAATGAAAACTATTAGCTCAGTGACACCCACTTCCGCCCCTCCTAAAAGGAAGTACAGCTGTCACCTTAACAGTAGGAAGTTCATGTGATCTGAGGGAGCTCGCTGAACTTTGGCACATGTGATGGATGGATTAACTCAGCCAGGTATATTAGGGCACACGGTTGCAGAGCTTCATTATCAGTGGCCATATCTGCGCACCAAGGATCCTGTCTGTCTGCCCGGGGTCTTCCTCTGCTGTAATAAGACAGCTCTGATAGTATCTAATGACAAGGCAGACACCCCGGTTCCTGACGCCATTATCAAAAGTGGCCTCATCAATCAGACGACCAGTGCGACGGGGATGTGTGTGTGATGACAGGAGAGATCGGGGATGAGAGGCCGTAGAGGAGGAGCAGGGTGGGATGAAGGGATGTTGGGTGCAGGCAGGAAGAGGCGGAGAGTATGTTGCTGTAATGAGACCCGGTAAGAGATGGTCTAACCGGGGGGCGTTACATAGAGCAGAAGAACAACCCCCGCAGTCTGTAAACGTTGTCAGATGAATCACTAACATCTGTCCGTCCACAGAAAGCTCATTTAATGTGGCCACTTTAGTTTTCATCTTACATCACATCTACTCTACAAAACCGTTGAGCAGAATAGTTCTGCATTGTCCTGTTCTCAACATAACTGGCATTTCATAACGATAAAGAGTTTCCATTTTTACACAACAGGTGTAATTTTGTTTTATGAAATCAAGGGCAGGGTTGATAAACGGGCGTTAGTAAATAGTGCATGCATACATTGTTGGATTGAATTGCGTAATTCCATAATCCTGTATTCTTTCACTTTAAGGACATATTGCATCCTTACTCAAAGGCACACTTGTGTTGCTCAAGCACAGGAAATTTCCAACATGCTGAATGAACTCTCAAGCACTGTGGAGGAAGGGGCCGAGTTTACGCTCACGCGGATTAACATGTTTGGAAATTCTAACTCTCTCCATCTGACATCTTTGTGTGAGAAGAAAAGCAGAGAAACCTTTGACAACGACATTTTTCACATGATCAGGGCCAGATGAAAAAAGTGCCTTTTGAAAGGCAGTGAAGCCCAGGAAAATTGTTTGTTGACCACACAACAACCATCGTATTGCGGCTGTCAGGCTTGCGTGAAATGAGGAATTCCTTTGGGAAACAGATTAATAGTTCATTTTCATGGCAGTTGCACTGGGAATGAGAGAGTGAAAGAACATGTAGTGGGAGACACGAGTGAGAAACAAAACAGGCTTTTTAGAAATTCTCTTTCTTTTTGTCATCATTTATGAGCATTTTTTCTTTTTCATTTTTTAGATTGACATTTGTAATAAATAATAAAAGAATATTCATGTTCATTGTATAGCCATATGCAAATGCTCTGCTTTCAGACAAACACTGGTCTGCATTTCCACTGGACTTGCTTCGAATAGACGTTTTGTTTTCCCAACTTGGCTACGATGTCATCCGGAATGCGTTCTCAGAGACAAGGAAGTTTAGGAGGACTGCCGCCCCGTCCTCGCTTTCCCAAAATCTCTTGTTTTATTTTATCAGGGAATTGCTGCAGAAACAATGGGCTTCCTTTTCAGAAATATTTTGCATACCTTCTCTGAATTATATCTGAATTAGAATGGAGATAGAATCATGTTGATGACGGCAACGAAATGACCCGCGAATATTTGGAGGTAACATGTTTATTGTCTTTCTCAGAATGCATTAACCTGTGGAAAATACAAGACAACAACTTAGGATCATTATAACTATTCTAATATATCTACAATAAAAGGACGTATAAATGAAAAGGGACGTATAAATTAAAAAATACTGAAAACTTTGAATCCCCTTTTAACAGAATAATTACATTACTTTATACTGTACATTTGATACATTAATACATGAGTAATTGGTTTGTTTAGCTCAATCTGAAATGGATTTAGGAATAGCACAAATAATTTGTTGATAATTTGTGTGGTTGTGAAAGGGCAGAGACAGCACATTCTTTTACAGGTTGTGCTAAGTATTCATTTGGAACTGGAGCATTAGTCCTTATTTGTTGCCCGTGTCGCACTTCATAGTCTTGGGAACACACTCAACAAACACTAACAAATCACTTTCCCGGGCCACAGTAGGTAACCCTATGGTGAGCAGCGCAAACGTTTGTCTTTTCCCAAAGTTTTTTATCCAAGTAATTGTTCTAAGTGCAGGTATCAATCAGAGTTCTTGCCATTTACAGTACATTATCTCCTACATTAGCTCTGTTGAATTATGTGTGAGTGCAGGTGGAGACACAGTAAACAGCGCTGTGAGAGTGGATGCATGGGTGTGTGTGTGTGTTGTGGAGTAGGCGTGCATGCATGTGCATACACCTTGTTAGTTTGAAACTATGCACGCCCATAACTTTAGAGCCAGACAGAGGTTTGCTCCTCAATAGATCAAGGCATCACTATTGGCATGTGATGCTGGGGCGGCCTCAAAACGAGCCATGTAAAAGAGTGACATTATCGATCGTGCCCTGCGAGTCGTGTGGCCTCCAAACACCTGTGATTTTAATGGCACGCTTACTTTTTCATGGTTGTGGGAATAAATCACGACGTGGCTGCGCCGGACCAGGGGGCCCCAGCGGTGTGGCAGAGCGCTCCATCACATTTTATATTGTGTTAATAATGTCAGATGTATGTGGGGGAGAGAGGGCCCTGCATGCATTCATCACAGGCTCAGAGGTATACGGGGAGAGAACCGGACAGGGTGTCGGGCTGGGAGACAGACGCCTCCATTGAGCTTTCCGTCATTCCTCCACAGACTCAGACAGAGACTGCGAGGATCTATATAAGCTCCGTGCGACACGCTATACAATGTGTCTGCTGGGCGGCTCTCAATAGCACTAAATTTGAGCCCCGCAAACATTCGTCAAGACATATGCTTTTATTCTTGCCATCAGGGAGGTTAATGGGATTAATTCACAATTTCAATCACTCTGAAATGTCGCTATAAATAATTCATAGTCTCACTGGAAAGCAAGACTTTTGTCCATTAATTCCTTGAAATTATTTCCCTCCGTTTCTGTTTGATAAATGATGTGCACAAGAAAAACATATTGAAATTTGCAGAAAAAATGAAACGGCTGTCATTTTGGTGTCTTTGAAAAGAGGCCAGCCAGTAGGAGTGTTGTCTCTCCTCCTCTCACTGATTAATGCTCTGTTTAAGAAGACAGCAGATCATCTTAAGAAGCACCTTGTGCCAAAGCTGTTCCAGCGCACCTACCAGGAAGTGCACTGAATCTGGTCAGCAATACCAGGAAGAATTTACTGATGAATTGATCCTGTTACAATGTCCTTTGACTTCAAAAAAAAATAAAAATCTTAACAATTCTTAACATCATTTTACATTTGAGGTTGGTTTTTTTTCAGTCATCGTTTAAGCATCTCCAAAAATGCATATTTGTTTTAACAATTGTTTGTTCTATCTGTGCTTTCTTCCAGCCTTTCCACACCCAAATAACATTGAAGACTCTGTTCAAAAACAACAGTGAGATGTAACTCATAAATCGAACAACAGGTCGTGAGCAAGCAGCACTGTACAATTATTACAACCTCTATAACATGTAATCCACAAGCACCCATCCCTGCAGGCACTTAAAGACTTTGACCCCTTGCACTCTCTTGCAATGCGGTTAATGCAGATTACAATGGTCTGACTCCCGAGAGCCGTCCTCCCAGCTGCTCCCACCTATCCCAGTCCGCACGGCTGTAATTTAGCAGGCTGGGCCACTAGCTCGCCCCTGGAAGCTTTGAAGCAAAGTCAATAGAAATTGGACGGAAACTTTGTTAAGAAGAAATCAAAAAAATAATCAAGAATAATACAGCTCTTTAGAGCCGTGTGTCTCTGGGTGAGATGGAGAAGACAGCAGTGCGAGTGCACAGAGAGAATCAAACAGGCAGCTCACTTTGTCAGACGGGAATTGGCACCTTCACACTTCCGTCTCTCTCGCTGCCAGTGGCCTCATTTGAGCTTAAGCAGGATCAACCGCCATAACAACATGGCATGTTACAGTTTATGATTCAACTCAAGTTCTCTCAATCTTCAACAAGAGTTACATTGATGCAAAGCATGGTTGTTACAGTTACTTTTCATCAGTTAAGGTTACTTTTTGGTACCTTTGTAGAGTTGGTAAAGGGGCAGGATAGTAGCAAAAGGTTATTTTGGACAGTCTCCAAGCCACAGGATTTATTATGCCTTGTCAGTGAACTGCTCTGTGTATTGAATATATTCGCTCTAAACTAATTGACCAGTACGGTGAGAGGCGCTGAATTAGGCAAATGGGCCCAGGATGTGAAGTTGGACTTGATTTATTACTTTGAATGCAACTCAAATCAATGGCTCAGCTTCCCAAAACCATTGCATTTCCCAGCTGAAATCATTGTTATGCTTAAGAAAAGGGAGATTATGCGGTCTTAATGAGTTTCAGTGGTTGAATGTGTTTGCGCGCCATTCAGGGGCGAAATCATATTTAATGGCTGACACTCAGTTCATGGCAGGTCCTCCTTTTTCTCAGTGGCAGGTCACCTTCGTCAGCGCAAAGGCGCTTTCAGGGGGGAGGGCCAAAGATAGGGTCCTACATTCATGAAAAGAGGAGCACAAGCGCTGCGCATGAGAAATGAAATGGGAGAAAAGCGGTTGATTTGCACACAGCACTGCAGCTCAGCTTAGGGTTGGCTATAGGCCTCAGCCTGCTGACCTCACTGTGCCAGACTGGGACCTCACTTGCTTTAGGAGACGCTTTTGTTTCTCCTGCTCGAGAAGAGCACTAATTTCATTTCATTCTCGACACACCAGTTGCCTTGGCTTCTAGGTGAAAAATGTCGCAGATCGCTAATAAATTAAGATGTTCTCTTTCTTCTGTCTCTGAGCTGTTTGTCCCAATGTCCCAAACTAAGCCCACAGTTATATTTTCACAACTGAAATCACATTCATTTGCAAATCGTCCACGCACAATTAATTCCCAGAGAGTGAAAGGCTGATAAAGAAAGTAAAGGGCAGCTGTAATTTGGCCTGACAGCATTGCCTTAAATAGTTTTTACTAAGATTTGCTCTTTTTGTTTTTTTAACCTATTGCTCACAGTAACCAGCTCTGTCCTTGTTGAGCATTTTCTCAATATAATACTGGACTCTTTTTCATGGCAATAATTAGTAGAAAATGGTGTCAAAGTAACCCAGAAAACTGATAAAATACCAAGATTATTGTTTGGGATTTGCAATGACTTGACATTTGATTGGGTATGATTTAGTGAGAACGTCGGGGAAGTTACTCATGGTTGTTGTTGCACAAACATATACATTTCCACACAGTAATCGATACAACTGCTGTAATTTGACCAATTGTCAATAGTATTATGCTCCTATTAGGAATAATGCATTACCATGACCAGTTATGAGATTAACAGTCATTGGCTTACAAATGAAAAAATGCCATCCCCTCTTATTCAAGTTTAATAAGCACTGAATCCACTTCATTGATTATTCACTGCTGATATGCAGTAGCTGAAATCAATAAGCAGTCCAGCTCTCATTTCAATATAAGTCCAATTATTGCTATTGCTAAAGCTGAAGAAATTAGTGAGGAAATGGATCGCCATGTTATATTCATTTGCCCTTGTGTAATGGCCTCAACACTGGTCTTGAGTATATTCATAACACATGGGAGTGAGTAGAGCTTATTATTTTCATAGCAGTGCACATGTATACTCTCACACTTGTGACTTCACACTGACCTCATAAATTATGTTTCTGTTGTGATGTATCACTTAAAATAAGTTAAAGTTATTTGTTCACTTGTTGAGGGTTTGGTGCATGTCATCAGCTGATTTAGTATGAATATAAACGACTGCATATGGAGTCGTATCTGCGGGCGCTCTGAATCTGACAGCGACTCAGCAGAAATATGCTTCTACATTCCTCAGTTGAATTCCATTAAATCCCCCTTAAGTCTCTCTAATCACCTGGTTACACATACGGCTGCTTGGCTTTTCAAATCATCTTTAGTCATAGGGTGAAGTGAGGGAGACAGAGAGAGACATCATTACTCTGTAATAAAGCATCCATATGGTGTAAATGTTGAGCTGGTGCAAATCCCTGCAGCTTAGCTGCAGAGCACGCTGGCAGGGAAGGTCAGGAGTAAATGCGTCTGACTTCAGCATATGTTTCTTTTTCTGCCATTTACATTTCTGGGTAAATGGCACGCATGGAAGATGAAAGGTACATTGGCTGGTGGTAAATTCCAGGAACCTCTGGAGACCTTCGGTTCTTGAGCCAGCTCTTGGCGACTTTCCATTAGCTGTAATGTGCTTACCTGGTAGCTTTGTGGATACCTGCATATTGTTTAGTTTTTTAAGGACCTGTAAGGTCCTTATATGTACCTATAAGGTTAACCAGCATTGATACACGCAGGCTTACACAGTTAACCCTTATTGTGTAAGCCTGCGTGAATTAGAATGACGGTTATGCATTATAACCCCAGATCTAACACACGCAGGTGTTTTCTCGGTTCAAACATTTTCAACTAGTGTGGACGTATCTTTGTGTCCATCTTCATTCATTCTTTACACAACCGCTGCTGTCACTTTGTGTTTGTACAACTCAACTGTGCTCATAAAACTTGCATATTACAAAATGTCAGTGTGTTTCTAAGAGTTCACTCAGACATAACTCAGGCAGTCTGTCCTTAATCCTACACTCTCTCTGAGTATTAGAGATGTGGAGAGAGCCCAGAATTTGAATTTGTATTTGTTGAGGCAGCACAATTATTTGTATTTGTAGTCGATTAAAAGTGGAAATAGGTATAACAGTGCTGTTTTCTGTTTCTATAAATTTTAGGATATTAAAGTGTGAATATACGTGTTCTTCATTAAACTATTATTATTATTAGGGACATTTTATGCCAGTGTAAAAGGCTTTTAATCCAAGTGATTGTGCATTACAGATGTTTGACAGATGTTTAACATTTGCTTTTGCACAGATCACCTTGAATCTGCACTGACAGAAAGGTAGACAGCTAACATAGGCTAATCTCCACCCAGTCGAACAAACTCCCCTTCACATATTGCAAGCCAGACAGGAAAGTAACTGTACAATAAACTACCTCAACAAACAAATACATGTATAAATAAAAAGGAAGATGAGAACAAAAATGCTTTGCAATGTGCAACATTTTTCCTATATTTTAATTCGGCTGCGCTGCTCCTTTTTATTGCGCTGTCTCTCTCTCTCTCCTCTCCACTCTGTATTGTCTTCCTGTCAAGTCAACACAAGCAGGCGGATCGCGGGTACCGATCACTCTAACCGTTATATGACGAACACCAGCTATTTGTCAAGTTTTATTTTTAACTCCCAAAAAACAAATAATTAAAAAATGTATTTGTACAAATTTAAAATTCAAAAAAAACACGCCAGTTGTGCTTTGCCGGATACAGTATTCAGATTCAGCACCATCCTTAATGTGTAGTTGCACAATATAAATTGAGGTCTTCAGCTAATAATACCTTCCTCCATAAAGGCCATCACTCAAAGTGACTTAGTGTATGATCACACACCCCTGAGCAGCTTCCTGTGAGCCTATCACTGAAAAACTTTCCTTTTGTGACCCCACAATAGAAAAGTTGAATGCAGCATTGTGCGGTAGATTTGTTTGTGAACAGGAAGTTAATCAGAAACACTGTTAAGCCCAGATATTGAGTTTATAAAACAAAAACAAAAAACAGGAATGCTTTACTTTCTCGCCATCCCCCGGTTTGAAATCTTGTACTTTGCCAAACCCTTTTAAAGTAGACAGTAGTCACCCTGGTCCTGAAGGCTCTGCCCCTAATTACAGAGCAGCTGTAATTACAGAACCTGGATGGAGAGAGAAAAACCTAAATCCAGCCGTTGTAAATTTAGATGACTGCCTTCTGATGATACCTGTTTTTTTCTGCATTGAGAGGTGCAAATAATCCCATCAAAGTGAACAATGGCTACACACCTGCCTCCTACGCTTCTGTCCAATTACATGCAACTAAACAGTAGGTCTGCCTGCCTCCATGCTCTCGACATTGACCTGAAATTATCTGCACACTTAAGGCGCTTCAAATTATGAGGTTCTGTAACTACCCTGCCCTTAAAGAGAAGTGCTAAAATAAACCTGCAAAAATCTGATTTGTTTTTGTAGACAGTACAGTGCAAGACAACATTTACACAATGAACCATGATACAACAGATAAAACACAATAAGGTCACCTTTAGCCACTTCATAAAAGCTTTTACATATATGCTGTTCTCAACATCTAGTGTCGCACAAAGATTTCGCAGGAATATTGTGTGTTGCACAGAATTTCATTTTGTGATTCTGACTGTGTGAGTAGCAACTGTTTAGTGCCTGTGTGCAAGCGAAAGCCATCGTTTGAAACATAAACATATTTTGAGCACGTGTAACAAATATCACAACTCAAAACTTGAAGTTCTTGTCGAAAATCTTTGCTGTTGTCAATTATGAACAAAACTTCAAACAAGTCAGTAAATGTTGCGAAATAAAGTCGTATCAATCATGCATAAAGTCTGTGTGTCATATTATTCATAAGTTGGTCATTTGCATCCCGGAGAGGAGTGTTAGTATTAATGAGTTGACCCCAGGGGTTAAAGGTTAAGCTCTCTTCCAGTTGAGTTGTCAGCGCAGCAGGGCCATTGTGTTTAGGAAGGCTGTTGGAGATGGAGCTCAGTGTGTGTTTCTGTTCGTCACCGAAAAAGAGACTTTGTTTATGAGCATGCGTGCTTATATGCTTGGATATGTGTGTATCTTGTGTGCGTGTGCGCTGAGGTATGGGTCACCGAGACAAAATGGGCCGACATATAAAGATCCCTGAGGCCAGTTTGTTCGCTTCCACCAAGTCAAGTGTTTCTCAGATCTCCCACCACACCCACATGATTCTCACACAAAAACATCCATTACACCTCAATAACTTCATCCTTTGGAGAAAACATTAATCCCCGCAATATTAAAAACGTCTGTCCTTTGGACTGCTAATCTGGCTCACACTTTTAGTAAATTAATCAAATACAAAAGTGAAATGTGTTGCTGAGTTTTGAGATACGACAAAAATACTCTACCCCAGATCCCGCTCACACACAGAGATGGATATACACAACTTTACAGAATGATTTCTTACACTTAAGAGCAGAAATATCCAACTCGTAATTTGACAGTGTATGTATCAACTTCCATCAGCACTGAAAAGGCCATCAAAACTGTAAACTAATTGTCCTCCTCCCCCTGTGTGTGAGGAGGCTGGTTAGCAGCTCTTCCTCAAAGGCCTCAACATTATTGGGGGACAGGCTTTATCCCCCAATAATATTATTGTGTGTTATCATTTCTTGACTTCCTTTCATGTAAACTCTTTAATTTTCTGCTGGTAATCATTCCATACTTTCTGTTTTCTCAAATGGCAATCATCTCTGTTTGTCTTTCTTTCTTTTTTTTTCTGCCATTTTATTGTGAAGACAACTTTCATGCCTGCCGGCCTGCGTGCAGTCCCTTGCACCCCCTTTCCCTCTGATCCATTGCCCACAGGCCCATTAGGACCCGCTTAGAGTTTAGGTCTGTTTTTATTGAATGATCTTTTACGCCTCTGCGTTTGAAGTGAGCGCCGCTCGGCTGTCGTTTCCTGCTCTGAGCACTTGCCGCTCACGGCGTGTGTAATTAAGCACGATGCTGAGCGTCCCATAGAGTGGCCAACCACACGACTGATGTTTAGTACCCACAACCAGACACAACGCCTCATTGACAGTGCTATGGTTCACTACAATTACCCTGCAGGATATACTTCACATCACCTTCACCGGTACGAAGTGCATCTGCCTACTTTTCTTCATGTCAACCTTGCCTGTGTTTATGTATCAAAGGCTGCTGCAGAGACGCATTTGACCATAGAGGACAAGTGAACTCTGTTGTATTGTCAACCATTATGCGATCGGACAAAATAGAGCTGCAAAGTTCAGTGTTCTAATTATCTCTTGTGTTTAGGTGTGTGTATGTGTTTGTGTGTGTATCTACGGATGCATGTTTGTGCATTTTATAGGTGCTGAAGGTTAAAGCATTTAGGCTACAGTGACTCAACAGTGACCGAACAAGCATTTCTCAGGTTAGGAATGGAAACTTGTAGAAAACTAGTGTTGAATGGCAACTAATTGCACCTCGCGAATGTCACAATAATTATATTCTGTCATCAATACTGGTGCCGTTAACACTGTTGAAGGTAGAGATTTCAGTGGACAACTAAACGAAGTTTGTTGTGGAAAGTGAGATGGAAAATGTGTGCACTTTTACTCAGCAGCCCTCAATCATATGCTGAGTCCCTGAATTGGCAGTCAGACATCAAACCTTTTGAGGATCCTCGGTATTAAATGGTATAAGAATATCAGAATCCCATAAAAAGTGGCATTAAATCAGAGTCAGAGTATAGTATGCCATAAAAAATATCATAAAAGATGTCCTAGAACAGTATGCCATGAAACGTCGCAAAAAAAGTCATAGTATAGTATCCTATAAAAATGTCATACAATATGTCACAATAGAGTGACATTTTTTTTTAAAAGTCATAGTACAGCATGCCATAAACATTTCATGAAAAGTAATAGATCATGCCTTAAGAAATGTCATAGAAAGTCATAGTTTAGCTTCCCATATAAAATTTCATGACAAAGACATAGTATGGTATGTCATAAAACAATAAAAGGTACATTTGTATTGTGTAAAAGCATTCCTTGCTTTCAACAGATTCAGACTCAAAATTGTCTGTCTGCACAAAAATGGCAAATAAACCAACTTACAGGGAATAAACAAAAAACTAAACATTTTCTTTGCAACAATTACACTTCATGTACTGCCACCCCCACTGGTAAGGTAACCACTGGTATAGCATGCCAAGAATATCATAAAATAGTCATAGTATACTATAGCGTCCCGTAAAATAAATATCGTAAAAAAGTCCTTGTATGGCATTTCAGAAAAAATGTCAGAAATATGTAAATTTTTACTTTGTAACAGCATTCATTGCTTTTAACAGATTTTCTAAAAAGTATTGTGTACTGTAAAAAAACTATTTCATTGTCTAAATTTGGATTTCAGAGCATATCTATTGCCTCTACACAGTTCTCAACATGGTGACAGCTGAGCTGAGCTAACAGCGCAAACAAAGGCAACAGTGCTGACTTAGCTAACAGTGTTAACCTGGGTAAGGGACTGGAGGCTGGGCGTTTCCAGGATAACGCCATCAGTCTGGACAGCGTTAACTGCCGTATGAGTGCAGTGCAGAGTGGCTGCCATAAACTAGCCTGTATGGCCTGCTCACATGCACTAAAAGGCACACGTGGCCGGTTATGTCACAAAGCAAGGAGAGTCTCAGATTGCAACACACACAGAGGACTATATCTTTTCAATGCAAAACGTTGTTTGCTGCTGTGTTAACGCTCTGAATATTGAATAAAGAACATTTTAAATGGGCATGCCATAGTATAGCATGCCATAAAAATGTCAAAAAGTCATAGTATAGCATGCCATAAAAATGTCATAAACATCATAGTATAGCATGCCATAAAGAATGTCAAAAGTCATAGTATAGCATGCCATAAAAATGTCATAAACATCATAGTATAGCATGCCATAAAGAATGTCAAAAGTCATAGTATAGCATGCCATAAAAATGTCATAAACATCATAGTATAGCATGCCATAAAGAATGTCAAAAGTCATAGTATAGCATGCCATAAAAATGTCAAAAAGTCATAGTATAGCATGCCATGAAAATGTCATTGCAGCTTATGACATAAAAAATGTCATAACAAAGTCACAGTATAGTATGTCATAAAAAAAATCATTGCATAGCATGCTATTAAAAACAATTCTCGAAATTCTAGAGCATATGTATGGCCTCCCACATAAACAGACTCTCAGAGACATCCTTTGCTCGCAAACTCCTATAAAATTCATATGAAACATTGTCTGCAATTAATCAATTAATACAGAATTGAAAATTCAGTGTGCAACATCTAACTGAAAAAAAGAAAGAGGGAACAAGTCACTTTTGGATTGGAAGCAATTAAAAGTGAGATGCAGCGTGCATCTTTGAACTTTTTACTGTGTAACAGCATTCATTGTTTTCAACAGAGTTTCGCGAAATTAGCTCTGGATAAAAATGGTAAGCTTACCAACTCCCTGGGCGTAAACAAACAAATAACTTGAATATTTTGTGTGCAAGAACTACACTGCATAAAACAACATAGTACAGTACTTACTTGCTCTGCAGTACAACCATTATGCTATCTTGAAAAAGCATTGCTGTGTATGCATTTTATAAGTGCTAAAGGTGAAAGCATTGAGGCCATAGTAACTCAAGGTGTCCCAGAATGCCAAAGGCGGCCATCAGAATCATTTTGTGTGGCCCCTGAACATGACATGAAATGCATGCGTTATATTTAAATCATCTGCGGTTCATGTTAATACTTTCACCTTCCATTGCTTACATTTAATACACTAACCGGCTAGAGCGTCAACTTGCGCCCCCTATCACGCGTCTGTCAGGTTGTTTTGTTTTACGTAAACACCTTTCCTGTGCGGCCCTAAATTATATGCCGGCTTCCTAAATTGGCACTAAATTTGGGGACCCCTGGTTTAGGCTGTGCAGATCCCATTGAACACAGATGTGTTAGATGTGCTTGCACCCCTGCGATACCTTCTCCATTTCACAACAGAAATGATGTTGATATGCGGAACACAGTAAATATCAAGTGCAGTCATTACACAATCTGCCCTATTACAAAAGAAAAAGGGAAAAAAAGGGAAAATAGGTGACTGGGTAACCTGTCTTTTCCTTTCTTTGGTTGTGATTCATGAAAGACTAGATGGGCTCTCGGGCACATTAATTTCATAGCTCTATGAATTTACTGCGGAGGCCTCAGGCTGAAAGAGACTTTTCAAACAAAGGTCAAAGTAGAGGACTTAAGTAGGTCTGGGTTTTGTGTCACAGCTGGAAATAAGGCCCTGGGATTTTTAGTACTTTATGGGCCCGTTGTGAAGCGGCTAATGCACAATGTGGGACAATATTCCAGAGAGGAGGAGGTTTTAAAGACTATGGGAAAAGTTAAGGGGCTTGGCATCATGTAAAGGGCTTCAATGGTAAAGAAAATTGTTCTGATTATATATCATCAAAGTAATCAGCGTGGAGTGAAGTGTGTTACTGGGAAAAGTTTGTTGTATCATAAATGGAACATAAATATACCATTTGGTTATTGTAGCGCAGACAAAAGTAAAAACTACTCCTTCCCGCATTCATGCAAACAAGGCCATGGCGTTTCACAGCTTTGACAGAGTATTCTTTCTGTGTCAGCCAGAAGCCAGCGTGTGTAACTGTTTCTGTCATGGCTGACAATTTGATAGTTTTTCACACTTCGGTTTGCCAAGGCTTCCCATTTTTTTCTCCACTCCCCATTTCCGCACTGAAGCCAACTGAGGTTTACAAATATTGAGCCCTAATCCTTGGGCCTCAGACAGCAGGGCCTGCTGTGTGGTGCTCAACAAATGACTGAGTGTTCATGAGTGAAATTAGTTCAGGGAGGCCTCTGTTTCCTCTCTGTGTTGATATAGGGGCAAATAAAAAGCTGCGTAAACGTGGAGCCCCAGTTTGTGAGTACCTCAGTGAGTTGAGCAGCCACTGTAGGCCCAATGCATTTCCAGAGTAAGTTTTGAATTCATTTTATATACTTCATAGGGGCCTGTTGCGATTCAATGGTTGTCACGTTTCAATTCCTGGACTGAGTAGAAAAACCTGTACAGCAAAAATTTAACATAAAAACTCTCTTTTCTAACTATGATCCTTGAGCAAGGCACACCTACCGGTAGTTAGCTCTAGAGCTCCTGTGTGTGGGCTGTGATTATACTGAAGGCTCTCTGGGCAACAGTTGTAATGCTGAGGATTCACCATTTAGTTTACAATCACTTCTCTACCGGGCTTACTGTATTTGTGACATTACATTATTTTATCATCAATAAAAAGATTGTGTTACCCACTATAGATCCTAAACAGGAAATAACATTGCAAGTGCAGAATATGTGCATGGAAGTAGTCGTTAAACATAACCTTGATTGTCATTTTATTGACTCAAGAGGCAAACAGATGCATTTCTTACCAAAATGATCCCTTAAGAGCACATGACGAGAGCAGAGAAGTGCCTTCACAAAACAAGAATGTATGTTTGTTCAATTTGTTGTCAGTCTCTGATGTCTGGCATTTCTTTAAGATATGGTGATATATGCTCAACACACTTCGACATATAGATAAGCATAAATTGCCCATTGTATAGCTTACAGACAATTAAATGCTTTATTATTATTTATTTATGCTTCAATAACATTTGAATCATATCTGTAGACTATTTACCACAGATCAATGGACACACAAACTTTCACCCACAAACCATAATACTACCACCTTGCATCAGGCTTCAACGGATGTTTCTGAGACACCCGGTTCCTCTCTTGCACTCCCCAATGTGAAACCATCTGTGGATTTTTTTTTCTTCTTTTTTTTTTGTTATTTGTTTGATTCAGCCATCGGATTCCAGGCAAGGTTGCACACAGGGGGAGTTATGATGTTTTTCGTCTTCTGATACTGTATGTCCTGAACAATGTGTGCTCCAAAACTAAATATTAATCTATGCACAGACTTTGTTCCCAGCCAGGCGCTCTGTGTGTATGCGTCTGTGTGTTCTGGTGCGCTGTGTGTTCCTGTTTCTGGATCGGGCCCAGCTTCAGCCCCATTATCTCTCTGTGTCTTTGTATGTGCTGATTTATTTCAACAGTTCTCTTTTGGCCAAGCGCTGGGTGCCTCCTCTTTGTCAGCTCCTGTGTGAACGCAGAAGCCTTTGACCACCTTTGACAGTGTGAATATTTTAGCTCCTTTTAATATGCAGCCTGAACTTTTATGTAAAGATGAGGAGTGGGGAGGGGGGAGGGGGTGGTGGGAGGAGAGAGGGGGAAGGTTTGGGGTTGAGGGAGCAATGGGTGTTTGTGAGTAAATGTTCCTGGAATTTGAGATTGATCAAGCAGCAGAGTGATAAGAAAAGTGGTTTGAGGAAATATCACTGGTGCTTTTTGTTACAGAACACCTGAACAAACGTTTTGCCTTCAAATGTGAGAGGATTCACAATGAGGCAAAATGTGTTTTTCCTGGTATTTGTAATGAATTCCTCCCGTGGTACATGCAGTCTTGTTGACTGTACACTCGCTTCTCTGGTCTGAATAACACAGAGCTTCCCAGCGCTAGCAGGTGTTCCCTGGTATCCTCTAATGCCAAATGGTCTGGATGTTAATTTTGTAGTCTCCTGTTATTGAATTCTCACAAAGTTGCAATTGAAATGAGACCTAAAATATTCCTGTTATGTCATCTTGGACGTGTTATCTGTGTCTCCATCAGGATGTAGGCAAACGAAATTAAACGCCAAAATAATTGATTGAAATATGAAATAATTGATATGTTGTACGAATAGTAAACGTAAATACTTACAAAAAGAAATTTGACGAAGTTCTTGTATTGATTTTGCTTGCGTAATATTTGGAATGCAAATAATTTCCCGGAATGTTTTTTCAGAGCTTTGACCTCACAAATATGCATGCATGGCGGCCTTCTGCGAGGAATCAAAGTTCAGCAATTGGGTCTTTGATTTCTAGGAAGCAGCAGTTGGAGTGCTGGTCCAAGCCTGTCGCCGATCAGCTGTTTGGGGCCAACAGCAGCACACATCTCCTCAGTTATTATTCTGACAGTGTTTGCTCAGCCTCGCTGACATATGTTTCTCAACTTGAGACGGTTCTGTTTTAATCTGCCTTACACTTTAAGATGTGGACACAGTGACTGGTTGGATTTATTAATCCAGCTGGTGTTTTTGATGAGAAACCCTCCCCACCTCCCTCATTGTCCTCTTCTCTTCTTCCCTCCCCCTCCCCTGCCCTTCTGTCCTTAACGTCAATTTCAGGATCAAACCTGTTTGCCACTTGGAGCCCGCTCTTAACTAGGAACAGGCTGTAGAAATCAAACCCACATGCTGTTCGCACAGCACATGATGCAGTGACCTACAGGAGACCAGCTCGGTGTCGGTGTGAATGTTTAAAAAGGACTGATGACATTCATCGCAAACAAGACGAAGACCGGACAGATTTGATTTGAACTCACGTTTGAGTGTCTGTTTTGGTCTGAAGCGAGCACTTTGCCCCAGTTTCCTCAGTGGGTGTGCAAACACGTACCGGTGTCACTCTTTGGCGGACTTGTCAGCCTGTCAATCCACCACTAGAAGGGTCACAACAGGACAAACAATAACACAGACAGATACACTGGAGATTATAGAGAGATAGACAGAAGACCTCTCCAACCAGACAAGATGGACACGGGAGGGAGTGAGCAGCAGATTTGTATGAGAAGCGGGGGGGGGAGCGGTTGTGTCATGGCAGGGGTAGGCCAATGGAGCGGAGAGGCCCTCATGCCCCTGCTGATCACAACAGGGGATTAATTATGTCAGCATAATAAGTACAAATGGTGATCTGAACGTGGAATTAGCCCCCTGAGCAGAGGCTGCTGTGGCGCGCAATGGAGAGGAAGAGTGGGTGGTAATGGAGGGGGGGGGGGGGGGAATTGTCCCAATTTGTCCCAGTCTGTCTGTGCAGGCACAGGGGTGGAACCTCGGGTGGGGTAGCTTGTTGTCTGTCGGGCTGGCAGGCTGACTGGCTGGCAGACAGGCTGACATGACTGGCTGGGTGGGTGGCGGGATGGCCTGGTCTGTCATTTCTGTTATGATTTGCATGCATGTCAGTCTCTGTGGCAGAGGGACAAGGCTCTAGCTGAGCTGGAGGCGCTCTACTGTTCAAAGTCCCATTCATTTCCCGGCATCCTCCACATCTCGGCCTGTGTCCAGTTCGTAGCTTTGGACTAAGAGTTGAGCTCTGGCTACGCTGGTTGCTTTTATGTAGTCATAACTGCCATGTACTTTGAGTTTACATTTCAATTTGTGCATTTAAACTCCTCCCCAGTAAACAACGCAGCAAAATGTTCCTGTCTTGTTGTGGGTGAGGAGTCCAAGCTTTGGTTGTAATTCTGTTTCAGATCCAGGTCATGCTGCCCCAGGAATCAGCCCAGAGGCAACATGACCAGCTGTATACAGTGTTCATCCTCAGCCTCCCTGTTGTAATAGCTGTTGTCCCCGCTGGCTCTTTGCCTTCAGCACTTCCCTCGACCAGCTCTCTGTCAATGCCACACATTCTCAGTGAAAAAAATGCAAACAAAGCTTTCTGGGCCAGACTGAATAACACAAGGGGAATAAAACAGAGGCGAGCCCGATTCATTATTGTTGTGGACTTTGTGACACAGACTAACACTGCGTGACGTTGTACATGCAACTGCATGTGTGAAAGTGTATTTACATTAATAATGGTCACCAAACCTAATCTGTTAACCCGTCATGATATGATTAATATGATTGATATGATGAAAAATGAAGACGTTATAATTAAACCAAATTTTTGATAGTAGCTCCAGTTAGCGTTGTTCCGGTAATAGCTATTCAATGTGTTTACACTCTGCAAACACATCTCTATGTGTAGTTGTTTTTATTGTCAATGGAGAGTTTCGCCATTCCCCTGCTGGAATTAAAGTGCCTCTACACGTGAAGGGCGTCACAGAAAAAGATACAGCATGTAATCCAGTTTGTTTTCCGTACATCGCACATGTTTCCCTGTTTATCGTTCACTTTCTACAGCTGTTTTAAGTGACTGCTGTATATGTTCTACTACTGCTGCTGCTTTACATTCAAAGTTGAAGTGGCCATGCAGTGTATTTGTCAGCAAGGTAATTATTGACTCACTTCCTCAGTATAACAATTTGTATTAAACTGCACTTGTAACCAGTAGTAACTGCTGGTGTTGTCAAATCTTACATTTTTAAACTAATTATCTATAACATAACCCGCTAGGTGGTTTGCACAGAACCATACGAGAAGCCGTCATTAGAAACTGTTTGGAAAAGGGTCGGTAGAAAATACTTGGCAGGTGATTGGATGAAACATCTGTCAATCAAACTCTTGTCGAAGCCAGTCAGAAGAAGAGCAAAAACCTCCTTTCCATTAAGACAAGTTGTTCTTCGTTCTTCTTCTTTCCTCTCCATTTCTAATATACCGGTCGCTGACTTCACTAACCTCTTTAGGAGTCGCCATTCTTGTTTAGAACTAACAGTCGCTTCTCCGTGTCCAGTTGCTGTGCACGGTGATGTTATCTATACAGGTTAAACCTATTTGAATTCTAGTCATGCATCTCCTAAAGGCACGACCAACAACACATGTAGACACTGGCATCTTTGCAAGTAGAGTGTGGAGTATATGACAAATTGACCTTTCAATAAACATGTTTTTATGATTGCTGACTACCCCCAGTGACAATGCACTTAATGTGAATATTCTTTCATCATCATTGGAAGTGTGGCTCTCTTGCCAGACAGTCATGAGCATGAGGCTGTGTTTACCGGAGGAGTAGACCCCCGAGCCAATTTGTTTTGCGTAAGTCTATGTAGCTTATAGTGGCTGGGTCTAGATAATGATTCTTCCTCTATGGCTGGGAAGCAGCTGGGAGGGGGTCATATGCAGACTCAGGCCCCATAAATCCCTGCTCTATGATGAGCACTCTGCTTATGACTTATGGATCACAGAGGCGGCCAGTTAAGACAGCCACTCGTAAACATGTGGCATGACCGCCCTGACGGCGCTGTCAATTTTCATATTTCATCGGTTATTGGGCCAGGAGTGCTGAGTTATATCTCCGGCAGCCTCTCGTTAAGACGGGCTCTTAAGCTCTTCCTGTTGGCTTGTACTGCTTACAAGCAAGGGAGGGCGAGAGCAAGGGAATTAAATCACCTGATTATTTTTCAATTGTAACTCAGGCCATTATAAATGACTTCAATCAGTAAATAAACATTTTGTTTTTATAAACAGTGAAAGGGCTTTTGCTGTCTGTCTGATATGCTCAATTCAAGATATTGGATTGTATTCTCAAGTAGTGGCACATCTTTCCAAATACCAACACAGTATTATATTATGTATTCTGGTTCTGTGTGAATTCAACTATAAAAGTGCTTTAAAGGATGTCTATAATATTTGGATAGGATTCTGTATTTTTGTCAGTCCTTTTTATAAGCGACAACGCCTCTTATGATGTTTTGACAAAACTGTTGGAGTTGCTGAAGTGTGGTGGGATTTAGACAGGTATTATTATGATGGTTGTATTTACTGAGGATTCTGAAATACGTACTTCAGTATCATGAACACACATAATATTATATTATTATTTTGATGTGTAAATAACAAAGTATTCTGTTTGGGTGTGCAAACTGGCTTTTGAAACAGGTTCAGATTTTTTTACATAATGAGAAAACTACAGTGGGTGAAAAAAAGATCTGATGATGAACTGCAGAGAAATTAAGTTCAGCTTCTTTCCAGATTTAGGCATGTTTATTGAGTTACATTTGCACCAGTTGTAATTACTGCTTGCTGCTTTAACCCAAGTCAAGTTATTAGTAAGAATGCAAACATACTTCTTGAAATATTGACATAATGTATATTATTCCAAACGTCTAATTGGTATGTGACAGCCTATGAATACAAATGAACATATATATGAGAGAAAAGAGTTCCAATCGTCTTATTTTTGATGGAATTGTGGAAGAGTACAAAGTATTAACTCATCGGCCTCAGAGAAGCTTGTATTCCTTATTTGGAGAAAAGATGCTGTAGTAAAGATGCTCTTTGATCACAAAGCTAAACTTTGAAAAGTGAAAAGAAAAAATGAAAAATTCAAATCTCTATTTCCCATATCCAAGGTGACCTCTTTACTTGTTTTGTCTGACGAACGTCCAAAACTCCAAAACAGAAGACAAAATTGCAGCAAATCCTCACATTTGAGAAACGTGAACCAGAGTTTGTCATTGTTGCTTGAAAACTGACTTAAATGATCAAACAATAATCAATCAGTTTGGGAATGTAACCTAATCTCACCCAAGCCTGCTTCTCGCATTTGGCAGGAGACTTACAAAAAAACTTTATTTTGCACCACAGAAACAGCACACTTCATTTTGTCCTCAAATGTCCCACTTCATTTTGCAACATGAATGCCACACCGGTATTAGCGCTGTGTGCTGCTGAGTGGTCCTGCCTGGCTAGCCGTGACTGATGATGCACACTGACTCACCCCCCCCCCCCCCCCCCCCCCCCCCCCCCCCCCCCCTTCCCCCAAGGTGAGTAAGACTCCATGTCACTTACTGGAACACGTTCTCCAAAAACACAATGGAGGCCCCACACAAACAGACACACACACACACACACACGTATGCCCATGTAAATCATGCAGATCCCTCACTAATGACTCAAAGTGTGCTTCTCCTCCCTACATCCCCATACCCCACCATCTCCTATCCCTAAAATAACCTCCAGCGTGCTTTGGACCAGGTTCTCACAGTGAAAAGGATTAGGATAACACATGACCATTCATATCCAAGGCCGTCATCGCTTTGATCAATGAGAAGGCTTTTGTAGACATAAGAGATGATGTCAGCTTTGCTACTTTTCTATGACTACACTGTAAAAAAAAAAGAAAGAAACTTCATTGAATCATCATTGAGTCTTGATGAAACAAAATGAGACATGTGAAAGCATACCAGGGCCTTGAAGATGAGACTCGCTGTTTCATGTGTTGTTGTTCTGACAAATATTGTTGGGTGTTACACTCAAGCAGTGCCACAAACGATTGTATTATCTGTTCTACTTTATTCCAGGTGAATACTGTAATCCAAGTGTGAATTAATCTGTAATGGTGCATCACAGATGCATGTCTGTGTTATGTGGATACACTTCCGTAATGAGAATTTGATATTATGCAAGCTCGCCGAGACAAAAGTGGGGTATCAAAATGCCTCTTGGCGATCCACTTACAAAGGCACACATTGTGCTTGTGAGAGAAGAACATACAGTAAGGCCATTTCCTCTTATTGGCGCTCTTGGCAAGTCTAATATTTACAGAAATGCTATGGCCTGACAACCCGCAATTAAACTTGTCATAACAGAGCCCATCTAAAAGAGAGACAGGAAGGAGGGGATGCTAGGAATGATGTCAGCTTGGCGGAGAGGGAAGGGGGCACGGAGGCATGTAAACAGCTGTTCTCGGATTGTCTGCGGTTCAGCGGGATATTGAGCATGCCGTGTGTTTGTCATGTTATCACAATAACAATGGGACTGAGTACAGTGGGCACACAAGACATTTGACCTGGTTAATTGGTGCCTCTCGTGTCTCATGTTAAAAGACGATTACACAACACCGGAGTGACACACTGAAACATGCCCTCACTTATGGAAGAGACATACTCTGTGATCGTAGACTAATAGACCAAACAAACACAGCGCCAGCTCCAGTGTAGCGGCATTATCAGTTTTATCTCCTACCTCTGCTCCATACTGCCCTGTGCCGCTCACAGTTACTCTGTTTGCCCTTTTATAAAGCAGAAAGGTCTCTCTGGTTGAAGTGGACTTATTTGGTGGCATTACATTTTCTAACTGTAACAAAAAGGCGTCTTAAGTGATCGGATCCGAAACTCAATCTCTTATGAAACACCATTTGTCTTCAGCTATCAACCTGTCTGTTTCACTGCTTTGAAGTTAAACCACATTCGAAACAAAGCAGAGCTCACTGAAACAGAACGCGGGGGAGAGAGAGAGGGTAGGGAAAGAAATCTCTTTGCTGTACATGTCTGAATTATTACAGGGATGTAAGCATGTAACCCTAACCAAAGAAGTGGAGTGCCTTTGGAGTCTGTGTAAATGGATCTAGTCAGAGGTGAAGAGAAAACAAGTGTGACCCCGTGCACTGTGCGCCGGGGAGGTCAGCCTGTCTGTTTGGTTTTCTGAGTCTGGACCATGTGCTCTATTTAAAAAGGGGACGGGCAATGCTGACGTTGTAAATTACAGGGCAGGCTTGGTACGGGGAGCTTGCGAGCATGTGCGTGTCTGTTTGCTTCTCAGTTTGTGCGTGCATGTGTAAATGCGTCTGTAAATGCGGAGTATGTGATGGCGTATCTGGTCCCTCTGTGAACCTGGTCACCCGCTGACTTCATCTTATCACAGACTACTGGCTCACCCGGAGCTTCCATGCTGTCCTCCCAGCCTCAGGCAAACAGATCAGAGTCCAACTCCCAACATTGTCTGATTCACAAATATGATTCAACACGGAGATGAAGGGGCCCCTTAAATGGCATTTACCGGGCCCTGGCATGGTGGTAATTGAAAATGTCAGTAAAAGTGCTTAAGAGAAATTCCAGCAGGATTATCGCCCCAGTAACATCGGCACACAGAGGGGTTGTCTCTGGAGAGCACAAAATAACTTGTCTCCATATCATAAAACCTGCACTGTTCCCCTGCTTTTTTTAATGAAACTGCTGCTATGCCAATCCTAGGAGGGGAGTCAGAGTAACATCTTGTTTTTTTGGTGGGAGTGGGTGATGTGTGTGTGTTTGAGATGATGTGGAGAAAGGGGGGGGGGGAGAGTAGTTGTGGCAGTTCCCCTCCTCTCTCCTTTTGGAAAGCCAGTGTTGTCGGTGCATCATATAAAAGAAGATATACAAGCAATTCACATGCAAATTTTGAGGGTGATTTAGAAAAGAGGGGGAGAAAGGGGAAATGTGCTATTGAAAGCCAGTGGGGGAAAGGGGGTGAGGAAAGGGGGGGAGGAAGGCTGGCGAGGGAGGTGTGAGGTGGCGGCGCTGTGAAACAGAGAGACATTTGTGTAATCTGGCTTTATGTATCACCACTTCTGAATAATAACATGAAAAAAGAGACTTACCTCATCTGCCTGGTAGAGCCAAGGCATAAATAAAAGGGCAGAACAATGGAATTACTATTACCCCAGCCTCTGCGCCATAGCTACACCACCAGTATTCTTTGGAGCCACTGGCAAGAAGATTAATGTTTTGTTAAATATCAGTGTGGGAGCATGTGAAGGGAGGAGGAGGAGGAGGAGGAGGAGGAGGAGGAGGGGGGTTGCTTACTGGGTCTTCTAAACTTAGTCAGCCCTCGCTCTCTTTGTAATTATGGTGTTGCTACGGATGCGTCCCACACTCTCCCTTCCTACGTGTTAGTCGAGCGTTGTTATGGTATCAGACGCATGTATTTGTCGAGAGGATTATGGGTAATGTTCCGTGCCGTCTGATTGGACATGTGTGGCTTGCTGCACTCTGTTTTCATGGTGCATTCCTTGGCTCGCAGCCCTCATGGCAAAATGTTCTGTGTTGCTGACCAAGTGCACTGAGACTGGCTCCTCTCTGTCAGTGCGCTCAATTGTCCCTTTTTGTCACTGGCCTGTCTGCTTTCAAAAATCTTTGGAACAATACTGGTTTCATTTTTTTTTGAATAGCAAAACCCTCCCCAGCATTATCAATGATTTATTTGGACACTTTTATTTAACATTTTTAATCGCGATTAATCGTATTATCGCAAAGTTCAACACTGAACTCAAAAGTAGTGTATTGCGCACTTTTATTTAAAAAGTACTGATGAACAACAGTGCAAGAACATTTGGTTTGAAACACTTTAAACAAATCAGGTTATTTTTAACAGCAGTATTCCCTTTACACAGCAGCAGTTCTATCTCTTCACTATCTGTGCTCAGTGTGCTGACTGTATGTGAGATGTTCCACTGCTGTGCAACAGGAATAAAATGTTTCAGCACGTTTCATCAAAAATGTCTGTATTCATGACAGTCAGAGCATGTGAATGCAGCGCTGCTGTTCGTCAATATAATGCTGTAACTCTGAGGTAATGATGGTTACCCAGCGATCAAAGAATAAAGACACTTTACCCACAATGTAGGTGTATTTTCCCTTTAGCATGCACGAGATGCAGCATGTTTTATACTTAATGTGAATATAATTCATACTTTGTTGGCATCGTATTCTGAAAACCGGATGTTCGTCTGAAGAAACCGGATGTTGTCTCACGTTAATCTTTCCGCTAACTTTCAAAGTCCTTCGCTCGCTCCCGATCTGTGCCGTTTAAATCCGTTTACCGTGAATTTGAGCATATAGGTGCACTAACATGTAAGTGTCTGCTGAGTTGACCACGGAGATCTGAGTGTCTGATGACTTTACCGCAGCGATGTCCAGTAGTCTCCATTCCTCCACCGCTGCCAGTGAGCAACGGACTTTCAAAAGAAAATTTTTTTTTAAATGCGTTAACGCGCTCTAAAATAATTGGCGGTGTTAATTAATGAATGCGTTAACGCGATAATAACGCGTTAACTTGCCCAGCACTAATATATATATAAAGTCAAACAGGCAGAAGTATGCCTCACAGCATCCATTCTCACATAAGAAAGTACCCAGTTACCACCGCTGACCTCGACTGCTGACCACTGAATAGGTTTGGGGTTTAGTTCCTTGTTCAAAAGCACCTCAGCAGTATTTGAACAGGCAATTTTCCAGTCCTTTGCACTCTTTTCTAACATCTGGGCTACTGTGCCACTACTTCTGTTTGCTTGATTTTTTCTCTCTCTCACCTAAATAGCCATCAGCACCAGCCACACAACCTTATTCATGTATCTGACGCAAATGTGAGTCACATTTAGTCATGTAATGACTTTCTCAACTTGTAAAACATAAACAACATACATGTTTAAGCACCCACACACAAACACACACATACATACAAAAGCCACAGTGCTTCCTTTCAGAGAGAGAGGCCTCTTATTTTCATGGCATTTGCATGTGTGTGTATGGGTGCGTGCTTGTGTGTGTGTGTATATGTGTGCCCTGACCAGACATCCAACCCCTGCGTTAGTAACAGGACTAACGGGGGGGGGGGGCTAGCGCACCCACAATATTACACACCCTCATAAATCTATGGCCCCTTTAGCATTGATGTCGGTGGCCTGTGATCTAGGGTGATAGGCATGTCCGGACACAACTGCCCTACCTCCTGTGCCTCGGCTCTTTTCTCTGTAGCGTGTATGAAAGAAACAAAAGGTCAGGGGTGAAGCTGGTCGCATGACAACGAGCTGACAGGCTCAGTTGCTAAGGGGATAGGTGACAGGGTGGCACGGACGTGGGGTGACAAGGTGATGGCATGAGGTGACAGAAAAGTTACCAGGTGAGGACGGAGGTGAGTGACGGCATCTGACCGACTCACCCAAATCGCTCTTTCTCTCTCTTCTTCTTTGTCTGTCTTCCTTACTGTCATCCTTTCCCTATCCGTCCACCTCGCACGTCTTTGTCTCACCGGCAATCACACTCCGTCACACCTTTGAACTTTTTCTACCCGACTTTGACAGCAAATGTGTGTGTGGGCTTTTTGTTCGAGCTACTGTTTGCGTGCACAAGTGCATGAGCTTTTCTGCAAACATAGAAGCGCATGTGTACTTACATGTGTCATGTGCTCGGTCGCATGTATTTATACTGTTATCTCACTTTTAGTTATTCTCGCTGCACTCTTTTAGGCTGCTTTGAGATACTTTCTAGATGCACGTGTGTATGCGTGCGTTTCACAGCAGTTAACATCCTTCCTGTTTACTCTCTTTGCTCTGAGTCATAGTTGTGACGTGCTGAAACAGCCATGGGGGAGGCAAACACACTCCTGTTGGCAGTTGAGGAGAACCAGGGGGAGGAAATGAAAGGTCCTCCCCTCATTTCATACACCAGCAACCTCACACACTGACTCAGCAACCAAGCATGGCGGGTGTGTGTGTGTGTGTGTGTGTCTGCGTGTGCTCTTATGGCAAGCGTGTTCTTACATGTGTATGTCTATGCATTGGTCTATAATGTGCCTTTCTAAGAACAACTTTGCATGGTTGCTCAAATTGTTTGAGATCAGCGGTCACATTTGCACAATCTGCAGTGGAGCAATGGGTTCTCAGAGTATCAGGGAGACATTATTCAGCCGGATACGGAAAAAGGATTCGACCTGTCTGGCCCTTCACACACCCAACGTCTTGTTCAGCGCTGCTCCTCCTCGCCAGGGAGGTGAGGGGGAGACACAATAGCAGCACTCATTGACCGGGTTAATAAGTATTCTGCCTTGGACCCAGTCAGATGCTCTTTACCTTCTAATACACTGTCTGTGTGTTTCAGGCTTCAAAGCAGCACAGTGACCTCATGTCCGCCGCACACACCTTTTGTAAACTAATGAATGACAGGGGCCAGGGATTCTGCAGCCTGGTCGAAACAGGGCAGAACCGTGTGTGTGTGTGTGTGTGTGTGTGTGAGAGTGTGTGTGTTGCTGTGAATTTGCACATTTATAACATCTCATCTACCATTCTCTGTGTGTGTGGAGGGAGCAGTGTGTGTGAGTGGATAACTGTAGAGCAGTCGTGTGTATGTGTGTCTAGCACACAGTTAGCCGTGTGTAGGTGGCCTTTTTCTCTGGGTCATATGGGGAATGTCGCTCTGCAGTTTGTGTTGGATTGTTGCATGAGCTGTTTTGGCAAAAACAGACTTGTGTAATGTGGGTGATGTCTCTAAACAGCTTCTCTAAATTTACCAGTATGAATTAGAGCACAACATAAATAGCTGTGAAGTGATATTAATAGATTGAATGACATTACTAACTATATATTTGTTTATTTGAAATAATTAGTAAACTAAATATCGTCAAATAATGTTCAGAGAATAAAATACATTATTTATACCAAATATAATGAGTTGGCAGGTGACAATTCTGCACTGCTAGGTAGTTGATTCGTTTATTATTGCTTTCGTGATGCACCTGCCCCGCTCCATTGGCTTTCTCAGCCTTTGATCCAACGAGGATCAAGAAGAATCAGACCTCTCTCTGGATGAACAGATCATACAGATGTTCACATCCCACATAATGGCTTTCCATTCACCACTGCATTTATTTTGTATAAAAAAAACTCTCTTCCCCAAAGTTTGTGATGTGCAGTTCAGCCTACTTTGGTTGATGGAGCTAAATATACTCAACTGGAATGGAGCTTTTAAGACAAGGGGAAAAACAACGTTAAAGCGGTATCATTATAGCTAAAACCTCCCGCAACACTACTCTCGTCTCGTATTGCAATGTCAATATTATGTTGATATATCTCACATTTCTACACAGATCTTCTCCGCTATTGCTTCCCACAACGGATCATTTGTCATTATCTTTTATTAACCTGCAGTTTAAAAGTGAATGTGTGTTGAACGTGGTTATGAAGAGCTTCTGCTTGATGTTTCTGCCGTCTTTGCAGATATATCATGCTTTGCAGTTAGCTGTCAAGGAGATTCCTTTGCAGTTAGCTGCAATAACTAATCCAGAAGGCTAATTTCGAATCCAGAAGGCTAATTTCGGTGTTTACTTCCAATCTATTTCACAGACTCGAATTTGGAATGATTTATGTGAAATGTACGTTTTTTTGGCAAGCCTTTGGATGCTTGTGCTGCTTGCCCTGATATACCGACATTTACTTTTTTTCTTTCTTCCGTACTCATTGCATTTACCAAATCTCAACAACGGAAGTGGGAAGTGCAAAATCAGCATGAACCATAGTCAGACTGGCCACAATTATAAGATCCAGAAACAGGTTGAAATGTAATGTAATTTATCTTTACATGCAAAGTAGAGTGAAACACAGCTAGCAAACTGGAGACCATCATGCAATGGGATCACACCAACAATGACGCCAATTCATTGAGCCGTCAAACTTGACCTTAATTATGACCTGAACTACACACTTTTGCAATGCCGTCGCGGTGACAAAAGATGTCCACAGAGAGACAGACAGACACATGAACACCTGGCAAAGTACTCAAAACTGCTTCTGTGGTAGTTCCCCCTGCATTAGGTGTCTCCAGGCCCACAGTTTGCATGATGACTCACATACAGACTCATGTGAAAACAACATTTTTGATGACATCATTTATGACTCCTAACAAAAACTTTGTTGTGCTTGTTTTTAGAGACTGTTGTTGTGATTTTGTTTCCGTATTTCAGAGGTTTACATTTACATTATCGATTAAACATCTAGCTATTTTATCAGTAACTGTAATGAAGAACAAAGGGAAAATAACATCTGGTTTCATAACAGTAGCCATATAACATAAGGCTACTGACATGGCGTCCTACGTTTCAGGGATTTATATAAAAACAGAAGACAAAAGTAATTTAAATCAGATAATAAATTACAAAATATGTTGTTTCAAATTGTGCATTTTGATTTGCCATGTGTGTAAACCTTATTTAGTTAAGTCACTGCATGTGATTGTTCACTGCAGTACCTGCTGTGTAAAAGAAAAGAAAAAAAGACATAGCCTGCAGCGACTTCCATCCTGACTGCTGTTGAAAGGTGTTCCTTTAGGTCCTGGCTGCATCCGACCTGGCAACCATCAGGTGTCCTGGCTTGGCCAGCTGGTTTGCTCTCCAGTGCCAGAGGAGAGGGCTAATGCATGAGGGACATAAGCCGTCAGTGTCGAGGAAGGGACAGAGCAGCCGCTGCCATGTCCTGCTGCCGTGTGGTTGTTTGTTTACAGGAAGGTGCCACTTGGCTGTGTGTGTGTGTGTGTATATATGTGTGCGCGTTTCTAAGTGCCACGGACCTGGATGGAGAGATGGGGCCTAATGACTATTGAGTGTGTCTCACAAGATGACAGCCTGCTGAGAGCACCTGGCTCTATACCAGTTCCTCACGTTGTGGGACGCCAAAAGGAGCGGTTTATAAAAGTGCATGTATGTGCAGCTCTCACTGGATAGCAATGAATCAAGAGGCCATGTGAGCCGCTCTCTAATTGTCATGTTTAAAGTCTCTTCAAAAGAAGAGATGGAAAATTCCAAACCTTGGTGGTCATGTTCTCAGGCCACCAGACCTTTTTGTTTGCTCATGCAAGACTGAAAAAGGTAATAGTCTATGTTTATTTAATTTTATAGCTTTGTATGTCGGTCACGAAGAAGAAAAACAACATTTGCCTCCAAGTTAGTCAGTGATTTATGTCATGTTTGGACAAGTACGAACAATCCATCTTTTGCAGGGACTCAATTTCCTTAAAATATCCCTATTATTCCTCAGAGAGGAATGTGTGTTTAAATCAGAAATTGTATGTGTTGATTCAGTGGATGGTATTATGGCACTCTAATATATTTGTTTATAGTGTCTGATGGTATATTGGTGGCTTTTTTTATAGAGATGCACGGTAGCGAATGGTATGAGGTCGTGTGCATGATGTCATTTGTTTTTAATTTCATACAGCAGCCCACAGTGAGGTTTGTTACAGTCTTATTCCAGTAATCATACTTGTCAGAGCCCCTCCATACTAACAAAGTATGGTTGAGACACCTCGTAATTACTTATCTGCATTTTGTTGAGACGTTTATAATTCCCACAACCTAATACAGGAGCATCGACTCAAATTACAGGCTTTGAGTTACACGGTGAGAACTTATTTATTGTGGCACCTTCTCTTTCTTTGCCGGTGTCAGTCGACTACAAAACCTAATTAGTGCTTTCAGCTCGACGGCCATTAGCTGAAACCCGATCCTTGGCCTGGTGGAGAAAAATAATTTTGACATTCCTCCTATAAATCATTGGTTATGTCCTGAGCCCTTTGAATGGAAATATGATTTCCCACTACAAATTGTCCAACCTGCTTCATGTTCTCCAACACATAATTAAAGCCGTGGCGTGTGAGAGGAAGTCATTTTGTTCAAAGGCTTTTGGCAACAGCGGTGCTGTCTTTTCTGCTTGTTTAGAGAGCAGCTACTGGCAAACCCGGACATGTGAGCTGTGTAATGGATTAGGAACAACAGCAGCAACATGTGTGAATAACCTGTATTTGTCAGTCAGCCAGGAGACATGGGAAATGAAATACATCATCGAGTGGCAGGGGTGATCTGCGGGTCATCAGGTACAGCGAGGGCCACTGGCAAACCGCTCTCTGAGTCTGAGAAAATGTGTCCACACATTAGGGCTGCCGGGCCCAAACAAGTCTGCTTTATTCTCCTGGGGAGGTTGACTTCAAACCACAAGTGGCCATGCGTGACCTAGTGAGCCCGGCTTCACTGAATGAATACCACAGAAGCAAAAATGTCCAAGAGTAAACTTACATATGCTTGACATGTATTACGACAGCCTAAAGCTCATTATAAGTCGGGGATAATACCCAAATAGTTGTACGTTGTATCTGTCTATCTGTCTGTCTGTTCATCTATTCTTAATACCTCCATATGGTCAAAGATAAGTGCATAGAATTGGCCCTTGAGGATGCTTGGATTTAACCCTGCTTATTGTTGTAGTGCATGGGCTAATCTCCTTCATACTTGTAATCCTCCTGAAGCAGGAACATTAAGTTATAGTGTCCTGTTTATCTATGCCCTTCCAGGCAGGGAAAGGTTACACCATTACATTGCCTGTGTGAGTGTGTGCGTGTGTGTGTGTGTGTGTGTATGCACTGTACATGTGCGGCAGGAAGTGACAGCCTGTACCAACGTCAGTCAGCCAAATGCATGGCTGTCTGAGTGCCTTCCAGAAGTCAAAGGGCAAATCTTGTGGTAATCTGCTAATCCAATTGGCCTTCCGTATTCACATGATCTGCCAGGACAGCCATCTTCTGTTCGGACACACACACACACACACACACACACACACACACACACACACGTATATGTGAAGGCATACGCACGCATGCCTTCTGTCCGCAGCGTTCTCTTGCGACAGTCTTTGACTCCATGACACCGGCCTGTTTGATTCCACTTAGGCTCGAAGCAGATTAGTGAAGGTGACTCCTGAGGGGGAACGCCGCTGCATAATTGGCAGAATATATAAACCAATTAAAAGCACATTCTCAAGAGCGCTATTTTCCGGCTATTATTAACTCCGTGTGATGGGATAAGCAGGGGGCCCACTGATGCATGCTTGCACACTTCCTATCATACGTACAACTGTACCAGTCCGCCTGTGTTCTATTTGAAGTTAATATGATCCCAATCCAGTGATCATTGACAAAAGAGTTCCTGCGCAGGAAAACTCTGACTGACCCTGTTTATGCTTCAAAGTCACATACAACATGTACGGAATCACAACATATTCTCTGACTGATAACATAACAGCATGTCGGGACATGAAAGAAAGTGACCTGCTTTTTATATTCCCCATGAAGACATAAACCAAATCATAGCAAGCAGGCTGCATTTTAGGAATTTACACACTCAGGTCAGAGTTTTATGCCATGCGGGATACTTTAACATTACACTTAGCTGGCCTTGGATCATTATGGGACAGTCTCTCTAATCCTTAGCACACGCTGCCACCCTGTCTGTGCTGACTAGCATGCCATACATGAAAGGAAAGTACTTGCCACATGTGGTTCCCATGCAAACATAAGATAACAACCACATCATGGCTGGCAGGCTGCACTGTGAGTGTCTGACGTGCTCTGCAGCACCAAAGCCGAGGCTTATGAAGGGACTGGATCCCATTTCCCAGGCTGAAGCAGGACCTGAGGGCAGAGTGTGGAAACTGAACTAATTGCAGGATATTGGTCCTTGGATGATTAGAGGAGGACATGGAATGCCTGGTCTGTGATGCAAGCAGACCAAGGTGAGACTAATGACGGATGCATTTTTTTAAAGTCTTTCGATAAGTCTGTATCCTACAGTTGAGGCGTGTGGCATTGTGATGAGGAGGGCAGAGGCAGCAAGGCCTCCTGTTTGTCCTTAGAGAACAGTTGTAACCAGTTATTGTATCTAAATTGCATTCATTACGTACACATTCCCCATTGTACAGTAACTGAACTATATCAGTATAAAACATTCAAATCAAGGAATCTTGATCAGAGTGTCGACTGCCCACTCAAAGAGCAATTTTATGTTTTTCTCACGGATAAGTGATGTATTCACAGTACACGACTTTTTAAGCAGATCCCAATATCGGTATTTCTTTATTTTTTAATCCAAGAGCTATGTAACTGCTGATATTAGTATCTTATATCGGTAGTGAGCTAATATCGAACCACACAATTTCTCAATCAGACCCAAGAAAGGAAGTCAGTTTGAGATATTTTGACCACACTTAAAGGCAATTTGATAGAAGAAAAGCCTGCAGTGATTGAAGTCTCTTTGAGTAGAATGTGTATCCTGTTTCTGTTCTTTTAAGAATTGATGTCTGCTTGAGTTTGTCCATCCCAAAAGTGTCCAGTAAGCCCAGTTGAACTTATAAAGGGATAAAGGATCCTGACAGGGTCAAAATAAACTGGACACAGTATCCCAGAATATCATTTTGAATAATGTGAGCCAAAATAGATTGTATGAATGCAAAATGTCAATTTAAGTGTTTACGTGGTTCCAAAACTGCTGAGTACTGTATGTGAGCAGGGGACCCCGGGAAGAATGTCTGAATAGATATTAACTTTACCAGCTGCACATGAAAATGACTTGCTCAAGTTATTAGAAGTCAAACTATTTAAAAAAGATAACAAAGGGTGAGGACTGACCATGGTAACCATATCACAGGTAAACTTCCCCAGCTTCAATAAATGTCCGGACAAAGCTGCAACCCAAACGCTGCAGTGAAAGGTTTTCAGATGAAAGCTCTGAAAGTCGTCCAAACTCTGGATCCACGGGTTCATCGAGGTTATTTTTGAGGTGGCACCAGGAAAAAACGTGACAGCTTACTGTTATTTAGCCATTGTTTTAAATGATGTAACATAACACTATAACGCATGTTGGATGCGGTACACTTGCTTAACTTGTTTTATTTAAGATGGTTCACGTCTTTTTGTAGAGGTTGCAAATGTGGGTGAAATCAGGGTCCTGATATACACTGATGTGAGAGTGTTGACATTTCGATTTTTACACTTTAATGGGTTGTGAAGTCGTATTAACAGTGGAACACATAGTGCTGATTTACTGACACAAAGGTCAAGCAACTACAGGTTTTGCTTTGTGCTGAAGACAATGGGCTGATTTTGATTTAACAGCATAATTATCTCTGTTATGTTCACAATTGTTTAACTCAAGTCAGCATTCACGTCCATTTAGTGTTCAGCTGACACCTGTTCAATGAGATTGTATCTGAACAATGCATAAAATCCTGCCGATACTAAAGTCTGAAACGGAACAGTTGGAGCTATAGCGTGTAATTCAGTTAATAATACAGAAAACCGCTTATGTGCTAACCCTTGTCTTTTATTTTAGATGCCTCCAGCAACAAGTGGTAATTATTTTCATTTCGTATGATACAGCTGGCACAACTACTCAGCTATGCCTCACTCGGTGGTTTGTGTCCAGAAATGTTGGCCATACTGAGCAGGAGGCATTTTGGAACGAGTGAAGTGTTGCAGTCCCTCTGTGCAGACACCGACCCTTTGATTCCGTGTCTGCGTTTAGCAGCCCCCTTTGTTTGCAGTGTTTGTTTGATGTTACTTTAGCAGAAAGAGACAGACACCATTGAGTAGTGGGAGTGCTGTTCTGCTGCGTGCCATTCACGCCTGCTGTAGAGCGCACAGAGTCAAACACAACAAGGGTAGGCCATTGTTTACCAGTGGAACTAATCACCCTGATGGCACCTCCATAAATCCCCCTCCCTGTCGACAGTGATTGGAGTGTACCTATGTGTGACCACGGACAATACAAATGCGCCAAAGGCAAATAGAATTGGGGTGCACTGAGGCAATATTTAGCTTGGCCAGATGGCCGGTTGCATGCAGCAGGCTTCTTAGCCCTCCACATCTGCTCCTTATGATGTGCCAGCAACCGGGTGAGTGTCTCAGCTTTACTTGTGAGGGCTTTTCCTGTGCACCCAAGTTTGTCCCACTGCAGAACGATACCTACCCACTTTAACCTGTCTGCCGGAGGATCCCTTTCCACACTCAAGCGGCCTTCTGTTTTTCCCCTCCACCGTGTCCCCAGTCAAAACTCCTCTCTTCGGGTTTCTCTACTTCCTTGTCCTGCAAGATGATCAGATGCAGTCTTGCGGTGTGGTCCCGTTGCATCACCAGTCCACACACAGAAGCTTGCTTTTGCAGCTGTTTAATATAAATTCTCTGCAAATATCTTTGTCCAGATGGTTTATTTTTACAAACAATACACAGGGCTGCATTCCTGCTGAGCCCCCGTCCCCACCCCTTTACTGTCTGCCTAACTAGGCAGCTTCACTCCAGAGGAGCAGAAAGACAGGCACTATCATGCAGAGTGTGCACAGATGGTCCAGTGACGCTGCTGTCATACAAACAGGCTTCAATAAAAAAGATATATACACATGTATCGGTATGGATACATAAGCCATTCATTTTCAAAGGGGGAGACACTCACGTGGACCCACATTCTTCTTCATGCGTGAGGAGACAGATGTGCAGAGAAGAGAGAAAAAAATGCATGTATATGGATTTTGGATTCCAATGTGTTTCTTATAATATGATACATACCCATTTGGCATAGCTCACTAGGTTTCTAAATGATTTCCAGATGACAAACCAGTGTTGTGTTAATGTCACTTATATTCAACGTTTGGGGCATGTCTGCCCTCATGTCAGCCGGCATATATAAAGAGTACTGAGATGTACCATCTTAATTTAAGAACACGTGTAAATACTGTGCGGGAAGTAAGATGCTACCAGTAAAGTTGCTGAGACACTGAATCCACATCCAGAAGTGCAGGTCTGTAATACAGCAAATACAGCAAATAAATCCATCTCTAGTCTTTTTCTCAATCAAACATTTTACCTTAACATTACCTTCTACATTTTAAATATTGTGTAGAAAAGAAAATGTATTTTAATCAGTAGGCCAGTGTGTGACAGTAGATGTGTTAAACTCCTGTTTGAATATGTTTCATATTATTCTAAATTGGCTGGAATATCTATGTTTTGTGGACTGCTGGTCACGTCGATGACCTCACTTTGTACTCATGAAACTTGTGGTCGGAATTTTTCACAATTTTCTGACATTTTATCAACTGAGCGATGAATCGATTGATCAAAATAAATTATGAACAGATGAATTGATAACTGAAATGCTGATTAGTTGCAGCCCTATTTCTAGAGAACAGTTGTTTGAAATACAGAATCTGAAGCAAGTGACATGATCTCATCGTGGTTGAGAGCTTTTCCCCACCTTTAAGAAACAATATTATGAATTCCATCGCTGGAATGAACGGCTTGTTAGGGTTGACATTTTTTTGCAGTGTAGGTTCCACCCCGACCCCCACCCTCACCTCTCCCCAGGCCTTACTGCCACATCCACTGCACATCCTCTGCTCCCTTCCGGGCCCCAAGCTCTGGAGCCTCACAAAGGAGCCCTAACAAGAGAGAAGAAAGAGCCAGTGCCACTTGGACGGGATTACATCCCAGTAAGATTCTTCAGTCCTCTTGGCCAGCCGCCCCTTAACCCTCCCCTTCCCTGATTAGAAAGTGAGCAGGCAAAGGCTGGCTGCATATAGAAAAAGGCTCCACACATGTCCAATGAAGTGTTGCACTGTTGTATGGAGTATACTTGCTGACAGTCGTGTCAGTCTGGTGTTCAGAAATCAGAAATTCTGCCATTGAAGTGATTATAAAGTGCACGGCTTATTGTCAGCGCATGTGCACTAGATAAACAGAATTTTAGTAAAATAACCACGACCAACAATATATTTTTGGGATATGGACATCAAAGGTCTGTGATCACATAGATCCATGGTTACTGATTAAATATGGGTAATACCTTTTTTATAGACAAACATAAATGTTTGATTTTGAAATGTGGTTTCAACCCCCTGTGTAAACTCTAGCTTTAGTTCATGCTGTGACACGCCCAGAATTCAGTTGTTTGAGGGGCAAGGACACCACGGCTCTGGTGTTATACCTTATCCTTTCTGGAGCTTTAATACCTGACTCCACCCTTCCTGTCCTCAGATCCCCTCACATTCCCTCAGTCCTGACCTGTCTTTCTTCTTTCACTAGGTGTGCTACATTACATACTTTTACATACTTTAGTTATATGGTTTAATATGGTTTAATACTGAGCCCGTTTTGTTTTTAAAGTCAAGTTACCAACTAAATCATGTCAAAAAAGAAATTTCATCGAAGCTCATTTGCATTTTTCAAGACTCAACAATAGATCAAAGGGCCTGAGAAGAGGGACATTTTTTGCAGTGTAGATGTCTGTGATGTATAACCACTGAGGTTGAGTGATGGCCTCTGTGTCCCCCCCCCTTTTTACGCCACCTGAGCCCCGTGCCCCCTCCAACGCTGGCGGAAGGGGTCAGGTGACAGGTGGACAAAAACCAGTAGCTTCAGAGTAAATGATGCATGCCCAAGCATCAGTAAATAAGAGGCAAGGTGCCATTAAAGAAGGGCAGCCTGCATAGCTGCCATTCCTGCTGGGCAGGTGGTGATGTCAGCGGGTCACCTGGCTGGCCCCACCGTGATGAAGTGTGTGTCTGTAGAAGTACTATCACAGTGTTAAGTCATTTTGTTGTTATTATTATTAGTTGTATATAATATTACAGTATTTTTAATGAATGGATAGCAGGTGTCATTTTCGCCTTCAAGATACATGTTTCATTTCCCTAATATTAGAGAAATTATCTTCGTGATTGAAGATTTCTGAAATGGGTCTCAACACAAAAAGTAATTTCAAAGTGTGTGTGCACATACAGGAATGGGTATGTGTGTGTTATTAGTGTTGAAGTGGGGTATGGGGGCAGGCTGCATGTGTGGAGACTGCAGAAACTCACTGATGTATGTTGTTGAAGTAATGTTCAAGGGCCGCAACACATTCACCAAAAAAAGCAAAAACAGCCTGCACCCAAGATAAATGGAAATAGCTTTGGGGCTGATGGCATAGACCAGATTATAGTTGTTTGTAGATGACGGCAGTAATAGCCGCTATTCTTTTGTTGTCTTTCTTTTCTCACTTATCATCCAGGGAGATGTCTGACATAGTCATTTCAACTGTGAGGAAGGTTAAGTAAATCCACAAAATAGAACTGATCGGGTAATCACCACATCCACCTCCACGAGCTTTTGTCACTGCCATTAGTGATTCCATTTTTTATCTTTTACTTCAGCCAGTGCAAGAGATGAGCTGTTGTTTGTTGTTTATGGGAAGGCTGTATTGTTCAGAGAACCTGCGTCAGAGCAGCTAACCTCCCAGCTGAGAGGGGGGGGGGGGGGGGGGGGGGGGGTGTTCTGTGCTTCCCTCAGTAGCTCCATCGTTCGTTGGAGCCAGGGAGGCAGCTGCTTGCTCGCCCAGCCAGGGCTCCCCTTAGCCAGGCCCTGCAGCACTTCTCTGCTCTCCTCTTGAGCTGGTCTGGGGGACTGACGAGGCCTGGAACTACTCAGTCTTACACATCGCAGCCAGGACAGCCACCGCCAAGCCAGCCAGCCAGCCAGGCAGGCAGGCAAGCCCCCTCCCCAGCTCCCAGCCAGGCCCCTTTGTGGTGCTCCACTGCTCAGTAATTGATGCCTTGCACTGGGGATATATTTAATCACCATAACAAGGAGTTGGTAGGAATAAAATGATCTTGTAAAGGCGCTGCAAAGCTCTCCGAACAAGCTGGATCAGAGTTTGTGGGAAGCAGAGCGTGAGATCTGAGAGTATGTGTGTATGGGCATGCGTGCATTTGTGACTATTTGGAATCTCAGACACTCACCTGTCTCCCCCGTCTACCTCTCAGCCCCGACTCCACCCCAAAAACACGACTGCAGGCCAACACAAGTCATTACAACAGCCCTAAACTGCGCAGTGTTAGAGCCTTCTAATTATTCCTCTCTCAGATGTGGTCGTGTTGAGAAAGGCCATAAATCAACAGAAGTAGGAGTGCCAGGCCTGGAGCTGTGAGAAAACTGATCTGCCCCTTCCCTTACTCCTTCCTGCTCCCACCATCCCTCCCTCCAGCACCTTACCTTCACCTCACTGTCCGCCTCCCTTGACCTCCAGGCAGCCTGAAAGATGAAACTGAAGGCCTGAAACAGCAGGAGGTCTGAAGCGTCTGCTCTGGTGGGCAGGGAGACTGTCCCTTAAGATGCTGAAGCGAACTTAACCGGTACACTGGACACTTTGCCTGTGTCTTTATCAGTCCAGATGTGGACAATTTCCCTCCACCTCTTGCCACAAAGCAGCTTCACGAAAGCATTTGGGGATGGAGTGTCTTGCTAAAGGGTACTATGCTGGGAGACGTGATGCGGTGGTAAGATGGTCAGCAGACAGCTGAGTGGTACCTGGGACCAGGTCTGTCTTGTCTGCTCCACGGTCTGTGACTGCCTGTAATCAGCTTCTTTCAAGGTTCCAGCCAGTAATTGCTCACTACAGCCCCAAGACAGCAATCAAAGAGGTACTGAACTCCACGCTCTCCCTTTCTCTGTCTCTCTCTTTCCTTCTCTCTCTATCCGTCCCTCTTTTTCCCTCCCACGTCTGCTACTTTACATTTGGAGACACTGGAAAGAACTGCGTTTTAACATCAGTTTTTTTCAGCATTCGAAGGAGGAACATCAATGCAAATGGGATTAATGGCAAAATTGATATCGCTTTGAAGAATGCTCCTTCCCCCCCTCTCTCTCCTGTCTCTCTGCTGGTTGCATTTTTCCCCGTTCTCTGTTCTCTTATCTTTCAACAATTACAAGAGCAGTCTAATGGCCCTTTTAAGTTGCCTGCCAGCTGTATTTGCAAAAATAAATAATGTGTTCTTCTTCATCTGCGGGCAAATGTTGCTGTGTTGAGTTCCATTCACATGTAAAGGATCGCTGATGCCTTTCCTCTGAAGTCACGACGAGGGCATTAAAGCTGTTTGTCTGGGCACGAGATGTGAGTCTGTTCATGAACGGATCTCATGACGTTCTGTCAAATCCGTCAACCATCGTAAGGCAGCGTTTGATGTGGTGTGAATTCCCGATATCCACAGCTGTTAATTCAGCGCTGAATGGCGAGCCAAAACCACCAGTTGAGGACAGCTGGAAAGCAATTGATCGAGTACAAATGAACATTTTCTGGTTGTAGTTTCATCGATGTTGCACATCATCCTCAAATGATAACTTCTGGTGCTTTTTTTGGCCCTGCCGACTTTCAAGATTTACTTTTTGCTTCTGGAGATTTATGACAATATTATTTACGACAATGTGAAGACCAAATTATGAATCAAGCATGGAAATAACTGCAGCCCAAGCTAAATGTATATAGGCCAAAATAAAGAGTCGTATATACAGTAGTATGCCGTTCTTTGTTCTCTCAATGTTTACTGTTAGCTACTGCAATATATTGTGTAACCCCACAATGTGCTGAAACTATTTAGATCTATTTAGTTTGATTTGTTTGATTCAAATGTTCTCTTGGGAGTATTGTTTTATATTTTATATATTTTAAAAGTGCACACCTTTTTTAAACTTGATATATTGCTCTGGACTGTTGCTATAAACAGCATTGCATCACTGGGTGAAGTCATCTGTTAACTCTCATGAGAGGAATAAAGTAATAGACACCTGCAGTTCAGCAGATGTCCCATCAATTATCACTACCTGTTCTTCCACCACCCTCACCCAGCACCTACTCCTGGTTACTGGAAATCCCTTTTATCAGGGATCTGTGACAGTACTCATTTCATCCTGTGCATTTTACTTAAGACAACTCCCATGCTACAGCTACAACCTGTGCAGCAACGCAGCATGAACCCTGTAGAGTAGCATGCTGCCACTTACTACTTAGTTTGATGGATGCATTGCTCAACTTTAATGCCAGATTAGCCTGTCACACTGAATTCAAAGGGGGAAAAATGAAGCTGCGTGTCCTTTCCTCTTAAGACGTCAACCTGCTTACGAATCTGCCTGGCGTGGGATACCAGGTGAGGATCATCCAGCATGTGGGATCAAATCTCATCATCACCAAGCACGCAAGCCCAAAAATGCTAATACATAGAGAGAGCGCAGCAAGGGGAAGGGGAGTGACGGTGACTGGAAGAGAGTGAAACCACAGAGGAGAGGAGAGAGAGAGAGAGAAATAAAACAGCTTACAGATAATGGAGAGAGGAATGAAGGAGTCAAGGAGAAGAGGGTATCAAGCTTTGCAGCTCAGCTGAGACCGAGGAAGATAGAAAAGAGAGAGCGAGAAAGAGAGAGATAGCAACAGAGGCCAAGTGTTTGAAGTGGATCACTGGCGGCCAAACATCTGAAGAGGACAAGACTGCAAACATGTCACACTGCAGCCTGCTTGCATTTAACAACAGATGTTTGGTCTCTCCATCGCCGGTAATGGTTTCCCATCCAGGTTAGTCTGACCTAGTGGATGAATAATATACATTTTTTTTCTCATAAACTGGAAGTTTGCTGGCTGGTTTTTAGCATAACCCTGAATATTTCTAACTCCCAGTCTTCCACTGTCTTCTGTCTCCTATAGCGGGGTTATGGTGCCTCGCCCAGTGTTTTCCAACAGGACATGCTACAGGAAAGAAGAGACACATTACTCCCCACACAGTTTTTCCCAGAGAACTGAAGCAGCAGTCTTCAGTCACAAGCCCCCTCCCCATCAATACAGACAACCGGAACTATGACGAGCCGTTTTCCCTCGTACGTTCTGTCCACCCTCTCCACAGCAGAATGCTCAGTCACGCTTCCTCTTAAAGTGTGTAATTACTCCCCGGCTACAGCAGCCCATACATTCTCCCCCATGCAGTGGCATCACCAGTGATTTGCTTCTAATTTATGGCAGCAGGAGGTACAAAGTTTCGATAATATTTGGGTAATATCATGGCAGGCCTCGCCTCGCCCTTGTGATGGATGAGGACCGGACCAAGCAATTGCGATTCTGAGCATGACGAGATATTGGCACCAAACAGCTTTATACCTCTGCACTCCTCTGTAGGGGCTGCAATGGTGTGAGAGCACAGCCAGAGGACCTTCATGAATTATAGATATGAGGCTGAATGGTTGGGGCCGCGGCCATGTGAGCGATGGACAAACGGGACATGATGAAGCTGGCTGATGCGCCGCTGTCTCTGTTGTCCTGCTGGATGCTGATGCTCGCATAGATTAATGATCGGATGCTGAATAAAGCAGGTCCTGTGTTGGAACAGTCCATTGGCAGTAAAATGCCAGGCCGTCACGAGACGTTGACGACTGGTGATTGAAGCTGATGGCAAGTCAGATGTGTTTTTAAAGTACTTTTGACAAACCGATCCATTACAGGGAGCTTTAAAGACTTTAGAACATCAATAGAGAAACCTGCATCAATTATATCAAAAGTCTGACCTGGCGTGTGTGTGCATGTGCGTGTGTGTGTGTGTGTGTGTGTGAGAGAGAGCTCAAGAACGTGACGGAACAGTACTGCAGTGGCTGCTGAACTCACTTTGGGCCTCAGAGAGAATATTGACGGGTGCATTGAAAAGCATGTTAGCAAATTCAACTTATTTTTAATCCTAGAATGTAGAACCCACATTTCAACATTTAGATTATTATTATTATGGTTATTATTCTCAATGAATGAACTCTTTAAGTCTGCAAAAACAAACCCGTAGAAAGATTTTGTTTAAAAGTGCATTAAGCATATAAAACCAGAAATTATTTTCAACATAGGAGCTTTGGAATCAAGTACATGCTTGCTTAAAAAAATATCGTTATGATTTTAACTGTCTAATCATTTCAGCTCTATACCTCCATCTGTTGTATATCCTCGTTTGATTTCCTTACGTCCTTGTCTCTTCACTCGTGCAACTAAAACAGTCATTCTGATTCCCATATTTCTTGTTGATTTACTCACGACAGTAATGTGAATCCATATCCCACTCTATGCTTTGGTTCCTCTCTTGTCAGTTGTTGTGCCAGCGTACATTTGTAATACATGGAATTAAACATTGCCATTCTGTTTTAATGAACCACTTGTTGGAGGAGCATTGATTGTGCAGACATTAAGCCCATGCTCAGATAAGACAACACAGAACATTCTCTAATCTAGCTCTGTCGTACTTCACACTTGACCAGATGGAGATTTTTTTTATCGTTAAAGAAGAGAGAGAGAAAAAAATCTCTTTAAAAATGAATACATTTTTTACATCCACCAATGGCTTACCGCCCAGTGTAAATCAAGTCCACAGCAGGCTCTACTGAGTCCTCTTAATGACTTCTAAAACATATGCTTTGTTAATCTTTCTCTTCTTTTTTCATTGCCTCATTGCTGCTCTGGGCTTTTTTTGCCCTTTATTAAACCATGCACACACACACACACACTCACACACACACACTCTCTCAGACACTCAGTGAATTACACAGTGTCATCTCCACAGTGATAAGGGAAGAGCAGGCCCTCAGCTGTCCAGATAAAATCTGAGGAAGGAGACGAGTGAAACCCCGCCCCCATCCCAACTCAGCCCACCCTCCTTCTTCTTCCCTTCTTTTTTTTTACACCCTCCTGGAAGGAGCAGAGGAGGGGGAGGGAAGGGGGGGGGGTAGTGTTAAGCTTGACCATATGTCCAGCAGGGCAGCTGCCTTCTTTGTCAATACTTGTCAGATAAAGTGAGCCGACGAGGCCATTGTTGTGTCAGGTAACTGTTTTTACACACAACTTTAAGAGTGTCTGGTGGGCGGCGCTGGGAGATTACCACCTGAGATTTATTAAAATGGTTAGTGATAAAAAGAACAATGGGGCTTAAGCGGACAGGGTAAGTGGTCCTAATTCAGGACAGGAAGAGGGGTTGCACGGCTCCACACCTGCTAACAGAGGGGCCAGAGGATGAATGCCCCGCCAACTGCGGCAACAATTAGCAAACAAGCTCAGTGGCTGGATTGTCTCTGAGACAAAGTAGAAAGTAGAAAAACAACACAGGTTTGATATGAGACAATGAGGAGCAGGCGAGATAAGTTTACAAGCTATTGTCCTGGTGACAGCAGGGAGGAGATGAGGTGGCTTGCTTTTGGATGAATTCAATCAACTGAATGTTCCAAATAATGCTATTAAACATCTTGTCTTTGTGTCATACAAACTGCCAGTAGAAAGCAGAAGAAAGCAGTTTGATTGAGAAGATGTAAAAAATGTCACGTGTAGTTTATCTTAACACAGATTAATTGCAGCTACTGTAAAGCGAAAGTATTCGCATGCATGTCGCTATCTGCGCATGCTGAGACTTGCTTTGCTTAATAAATATTTTGAGATTGAAAGCAGTGGTCCTACAGATGTTCGGGCAGACATGCACGACAAGCGTATGGTTTTCGTGTTAAGAGGATACGTTTAATTCAACTACAGAATAATTATTGAAAATACTAGGCTGCAATCCTAATCTGGGGTCCAATCAGGTACACGTACCAGGAGAGTGTGCTCGCACATATTTCATTGGCCGCCACAGTGCCTTGCCAGATGACGTCACGTTGTGCCAGATTCAACTTTTTTGTCAGGTGAGCTTGCATTTTTGTTTTGTCTTTTTGGCTAAAACTCTGCTGTTGCACCCACTCTGTCAGTGTACCGGCCTCATTCAGGAGGTTCGCCGGTCAAGTCACTGCTGAGGTGTCTTTGGACAAGGACGCTATATAGTAGTGATACACTGCTCCTTATAGGATACGGGTTAATGCAGAGGCTAAATCTCACTGTGTGCTGTTCTATGTACAATGTGTGGCAATACGAGTGGATTGACATTTTATACATTTGAATGAGTCTGTTTTACTTACAGGAACATACCAGAACATAATATAATAATAAGCACGTCGGTAAAAGACAGAAGGGGAATTTTGTTTCCAGAAAAATCACTGACTACTTAGATGCATAAAATATTCCAAGAAAATGTAATTTGAAGTGTAACTTCACCCCCAGGTCTAAGTCCACCATGTGCATAATTAAAAAAAAATGCATAAAGTGGGTGAGGTGCTGAGGGATGAAACCATGCCCACATATGGCAAAATCCTTCACACAGTGTTGACAACTACAACTACAGTAGCTTGGATAACAGCATGGGGAACTGAATTTAGTGAGTAGAAAGGGAGTCTGATTAGAGGGCGTTAACATTATTTTATTTCATGACGTGGATTATTCTGTATCGTCAACTTTATTTCAGAATTGGCCTCGCAAGATCAGTGCTGATGTAAAACAGTCGATGCCATTTTCAACCATGAAATATTTTTTTTATGAATTTGGTTAGAAATGTCAATACTAACATCATCATTCATGTGTTTCATCAAAGTACAGTCATATCGTTTAGTTTACGGCTTATAAACGTCAAGTGTGCTGTTCGTCTTTAATTGCACATTTTATCTCCATTCGTCAGTGTGCATGGATTAATGACATTATCACACTGGCCAACTTCCAGTAGACATATTTAGTAAATACAAGGCCAGCACTGGTCTGATAGCGGCTTCACCTGATACATGGGTACACACACACGAGTCTGTTGACGTGAAGCAAGAGGTACAGATCATAAACGAGGGAGGAAGTATCATAATCTCTCATTACATCATTCATGGAGGTTATTGCAAAGACATAAACCACTGCTGCAGGAAATGACTTAACAACTGTCATAAAAGTCAGTTAAATACCCCCCCCCCCCAACCCTCCATTTCCGATCAATATATGTTGAAATGACAAGGATGCTTTTTTTTCTTTTGTCTTGCAGCTTTTGGTATTCTCTGTTAAAATGATGAACCTGGAGAAGTCAAGCTTTGTTGTTGAAGAAGGATATTGTTGTCAGGTTTTACTATCTTGCAGTCATTTATAAGCACAAATACACACCTGCAAAAAAAACGTCCACAGCTATCATCATTTAATAAAAAGCGTTTTCTCCCACACAGATCGACTGATATTTAAATGAGTGATTTTCAAGAATGGCTTGTTCATGGTCCATTTTGCAGCACATTCCACCGAGTACCAGACGAGTCCTCTTTGAAGATGAAAGACCCGCAAATCTGTGGACAATGGCACAATGGATCAAACGTAATATGTGCGGTCAGGAATATCAGGAGCTGTTATGGGTAAGCCTTTTATCCACATCTCAAGGAACACCTCAAATAATTGTCTGCTAGTTTTTAAACTTGAAATGCCTGCGATGCTTTTCCACTCCTGCGCTGACCCACTCAGTGCTCTCCTGAGGTCATGTTTTTGGGGATGTGCCTTACTTTGAGAGCTACCCAAAGCCATATTATCAACTAAAACAGACTTGCTGGACCTCCCTCTCAGTTGTGTCCCAATTATCCCAGTGAATCTTACAGCAGGTATCCAAATGTCAAGCGTCTTCCATGTTATTTCCCCCACAACTCCTCCGTGGAGTAGATTCAGTAATTAGTACCTGTGGGATGTGTCAGTGTGATCAGAGGGTGAGGGCTAAGCATGGCTCCATACTCAAGCGGCCCTTCATAACGGCTCTGTGGTTGCATCGTTCAGACAGGGATCTTTGTTCGATAGAGCCCCTGAATCAGACGCTACAGCAGTGGTCTGTGGTGTGCAGGTACGAAGGCCGGGGCAGGTGGTGTATCAAGGTGGGTCTTAGTGTTCTCACAGCCTTGAGAGTTTATTCCCACAATTTCTAAGGCAGACAAAGTATGAGTTTCTACAAGTTGGAAAGTAATTCTGCAGCAGGGAAGGCACTGTGATGCGAATGGAAGGCCAATTAATCAGACATTGAGTATTCAGCTGACACTCTCTGTGAAGTATAAAAAGAAAAGAAAATGGTAAACAAGACAACCAACTTGTTTGTTGTTCATGGCTGCAGGTGCATCCCGACCCATGGATACCTGAGAGACGAGAAAGCACAAAGACTGCGGTAAAGAGGCCAAGTTAGTAACATGCATTCATGGGACATGGGTGCATACAGATGGAGAGGGAGAGGAGGAGAGGGGAGCTGAGTGTATCATAGAAAAGTCTCGGCCTACAGCAGCATAGGGGCTGGTCCAAGGCAAGCCTGAGCCAGACCTATACAAACAATGTCAAAGAGAAAAGTCTAAACCGTCTCTGGAATCTGGAAATGGTGTCTGCCTGCCGGACTGAAACTGGGAGCTGGTTCGATAGGACAGGCGCTAGATTGCTGAAGGCATTATGAATTCCGACAACCGTCTTTTTCACCTCGCCTTCTAGTGTGGCCATTCGGAACAAATACAATCACCTGCCGTCCAAAATGGCTGTATACCCTGGCCTTGAATTGCGGGACTAAGCAGGGTGTCTGGCCTAGCTAGTACACTTACATACTTAAACTTATACGTACTAGTTCAGCTTAACTCAGCGATGATCCCAAACAACCTTTTTGGTTTAATCATTTCTGAAATTGACAAATTATTTGAGTGGTTTAGATAATTTGAGTAGTCAATACTATAATTATTGAAACACAATAATAAAGACCAGCGACCCCAGTTACAAAGACTTAGAGTGGATCCAGATCAGATTTCAATACATAAGAGCAGTTTGGATTGCGTCATTGTGTGGATAAAACAATTAATGTACTCATTAAAGGTATTTTAATACCTCTATATTTTGACCAAACACTTACGTTTGCTTTCATTCTACTCTGTTTCAAGCTCCCGTAAATAAAACCAGAGGTAATAAAGCAACACGGGGAAGCTATGGGAAATCGACTGATGGGGCCGCTCAGCTCAGTGTCTCTGTTTGATATAAGAGCTATTCTATGCAAAAGCACTCCCCGCTCGTTTTTCCCCCTCTCCTCCCCCTTTGTCACTTAAAGAATGCTTGGCGCCTGTGGATTAATTAAAGTCTAAACATTAAATATTGATTGATGCATTATCAGTGGCTCACAGTCGCCTCCTCTCAGATTGATTTCCACTGTGATTTATTGTCATATTTGCAAAGTCATTTCACTTGATAACAAAGAGAAATTGCTTGCAACCTTGGTACCCCCACCATTAGCCCCCCACATTGACACGCTCCCTGGTACTTAGCCCTCCTCCCGTCCTCCCCCCTCTTTTTTCTCTTGTTTTCTGCTGTCTCTTTTTATTCTTTTCCTTCGTTTTACTGACTTTTCATCTTCACTGTCATCCTCATGCCATTGAACAATACGTCTGCGCTGCCATTTCAGAGTTTTTTGCAATGTGATACGAATGCGCTGATGAGTGACTGCTCGGTCACAAGAAAACTTGATAAGAAATACAATTTCAAAATATTAAATAAATTCTTATTCATCGAGATTTATTTGTAATTTGAGAAAAAAGGCCGTATGTTTTGTTCCCCCCATATTGTTTACATTTATTAGATGCATTATCAAGGTGCCAATCAAGAGTGTGTGAAACCAATAAATCTCTTTTGTACATTTCTTCTGAAACAAAAACGCAAAACAGGCGGGGGAATTTGTCTGTTACAGGTCTGCCCTCCAGTTGTCATGCCATTCTCATGTGCCAAATATAATTTACGATTTTACTCCTCAGCCGTCAACTGTGAACTCTATTAATTTGTAGGGGGAAGTCTGATTTATTGGCCTATGAGCCCATGTATTCGCATCATCATTTGTTAGCCAGATATTTGCTGCCAACTCCCTGGATGATGGCATCATCCTATTTCTCCATAGCGCACACAATTTGTGGACACACAAAACCACACAGGCATACAACCATCCATGATGAATGAAACTATATTTTGAAGGAAAAACATCCTCTGTTTATCTCTCCTTTACTTCTTCAACTCGTATTAATTGGCTTTCCTTGTGTGTTTAACATGCAGCACCAGGACATTTTCTCTCAGCTTGCATCTCTGTGTGTCTCTCTCTCTCTCTGTATATATATAATTTAGATGCCATTTTATACCAGCGTTAGGGGCACACATTACTACTCTCCCACAGTTTGGGGGTTCTTTGCAATCACACTTATGTACACAATGTCAAAACAGAAAAATGCTTTGTTTACCAAAACTTAATATTTTTAGAACTTCTACTCCAATCAACTCATTATTTCAAGGGCTCGGGACAAATTGAATTTTCCTGATTGCAATTGGATTTGGTGACATTGAATTATGAGATGCGTTCTACTTTGTGTTTGCTGCATCTCTGTGTGTGTGTGTGTGTGTGTGCATGAGCGTATGTGCATCTTAACAAAGCAGATATTGTGGGTCTTAATTCTTAAACCAGTGTTGCGACGAGGGATACATGTCATCCAGGTCTCACACGGTATTGTATTGCTTACTAAACTGCATTATCTCTCATGAGGAGATGATGTGGGAAACAACGTGTTCCCAAATCAAGTGCTGAATGAAGAACACATGTGATGTTGGTTTTCATTCAAACCAGGCAAACTCCACAGTCCATAAATGTCTTGATTTGTAGTTTGGAAAGATGTTATTCCAGAGCTATTGACTGTTGTTTCAGAGCACAATAACTACCTCAGATTTATATAGAACGGCATAAAAAAAACAAGTTAATTCAGGTAAATTAACTCATTAAATTTAGCTCCTATTGTTAAGGATCCCCCCAAAAAAGTGCCTTAATTTGCACATTTTGACGTGTTTTAATTTCCATTTGATCTGTATAGGAATTTTAGCTTGGCTGCACACTGGCTCATCGGCCATAAATCCTGTATTCAGAACATTCTGCTTGATCAAGAATGACCCTTCTGTGTTTGACATCCATAATTAGTACGCAGTGAGGGAAATTATTCAATTAACCCTAATTAACACAGTAACATTCTACAAACTGCTTGAAGATTAGACATGTGCTTTGACTATTTCAAAGCATGTTCACACACACTCTACAAGCTCATCTATTGTCTGGGAGCGGTTAATTAAGGCTAAATTTGCTAATTGTTCATTTGTATTTTTCCGATTGGCCTGTCATGATAAATCACTGTGCGGTAATTCATCTCGCTCGATGTACTTCATCTCTGTCGTATAGGAGCTCGTGGTGCGGCTGGAGATGAAATGTTCATTGTTCGCTTCATCCGTCACACTGTGGGAGGAGAGTGATGACACGGCTGTGATTTGCTTGAGCTTTTACAGTACCAGGCCTCAACTGAACAGGGTTCGGATTAATAATCACAAATCGTTTCTTCTTTTCTCTTGCCCTGGTGCCAAAGCTCATAACTGCACACCCTTACAGATGATGTAAGGGAAACAGGCCCCCCACAGCAGTGCAAATTGCTCAAGTATGCGTTTGCGCTACTTCCTAAAAAACTACATTCCCAGGCAGCGGAACTGCATTTTCAATTAAGTTTGGAGGGAAATGGATGTTCTTCCGGATTGATTAGAAACGTATTTGTGATACGTCTAAAACAAGAGTCCACAGAAGTCCATGTACAGAGGAAGTTATTTGGGTGAACGGATGGCTCAAAGAAACACAGGACTCTCAACCAGGGGAATGATGTTCAACTCCCATGTGAAACAAAAAGTCAAGGTTGACTCATTCTAACGTGATGTATAATGTTGTGTAGGTAACTTAGACTTTGCAACAAACATATTTATTTTAAGCCAAATCATGATCTTTTACTAAAGCTAACAACGTAGTTTTGTTGCAGTTTTGTTGCAGTTTGACTTCACAACGTTAACCAAGTGACTGCGTCAGCAATTTGGGAGATAATACACTTCCCTTGAACCATAAAGTTTCGCTAACTATTGCAACTCTTCAATAATTCAATAATTTTAAGTTGGTTACTATCAACTATTTATCCCTTACTTTAATCTAGCTTTTGATTCATTACCAGTTACTTTAAGCTAATTATTTCAACTAGTTTTCACACCAGCCAGCTTACTTTTTATTGTAAATAAAAAACCCTAAAACTGTTTAGTTGAGTGGCCCTGGTTCTGAAGTAATCTGGGATTACTTTGAGTTTACAGAAACTGTTTACTAAAGTAATAACTACAAAATCTAACATCATTGTGTGGTTCTGCTTCTTCCCAGTGTGATGGTATCCTGCCGCTGGATAAAACCCAGCAGCTGTAGTCGTCCTGTAGTTTGCAAGAGTTTTCACCAAGGCCTGCTGTTAGATAAACAAATCGCACACCTTCTCTGTTCTGTGGTGAACCAGTTCAATACACTCTCATCTCTCTCTCTCTCTCTCTTCTCTGCAGTCTCTCCCTGCTGCATGTATTGGCTTCAGCCTCTACCAATCGTCTTATTGATCCCAAATGAAACACTGAACTCATCAATACGGTCTTAATGCGAGTTTGTTGTTCAATCACTTGCCATTTAAATCACCCGGCTCAAGACCCGCAAGCCATCCGTTTTCTGTCATACGCTGCACGTCTCACCAATTTGCTTTGTCATTTTGGGAGGAGTATGCAATTATCATAAATATCTCCCAGTGCTCACTTTGTCAACCCCAACAGCGCTGCGATCCTGCCTGTGAAAAATGTAGGTGTGCCCCTTATTTTATCTCCTTTGTTACCTTTTATCCAGTGTTGAAAACAGGTGCTTTTCTTATACCACCAATACTTACGACGGCCTTTTCTTACATCTTAAATGAGGTTCCATGAATGTCACGAATGAAGTCAAAGTGCAACCCCATTGATTAGGCTGGTAATTAAGATGTAAATGTGGTTGTGGGCTGGTGAGCGATCACACCTGCGATAATAGCAGAGTGCTGTTAACATCACCAGGGGTCTGACTGCCATGCAGTGCGCTGCCTTATCAATGTTTGGAGTGATCTTCTGTTTAAGTATAGGCTCCACTCCTAATTTATGCTGTTTGCTAGTGCTGTGCTGCCACTGGCAGATAGTGGGCTACAAGGTAATGACAATTTTCTCCAGTGGGTGCAAGTCATTCAGTGGGAGGGGGCTCTTGTGTTAGCCACCTGGTTAAACAAAAGACCACTGGAAGACGTTGCAGCCCAAATGAGGATTACCTTACCTGCCAAGTGCAATGAATGTAGAGGAATTTGTCATGGTGACATATTCACAACTCGCATTGACAGAACATGCTGACACACAAGGCCACCAGGACCTTCAGCACAGTGTGAGAGGACAATGCAAGACCTACTTAAGAAAGTATTGAGCATATATGAAGATGACACATGGAAAGTGACTTAATAATGCCACGGCCATTTAGGGAAGTTTCACAGACAACTCTGCATTTACAACTTTGTTGAGAAACGCAAACGTTCAATGATATGCTCATATGCTACATCCCTTTTGGCGTGGAGAGCAGATGTGTGTGTGGTGTGGATTAAGGTAGACCAGGCATATGCAGCCGCTGGCAGTCCTAGGGTTTTGGCTCTCACACGTCGGTGTTAACAGTTTAGCTTCAGTGCCAGGTAGAGAATGAATGACACGGGGCAGGGTGGCACATCCTTGGAGATGTTTGTCAGGAGATGTCCCTCCCTTCTGCATGTTTACACTGACAGGGGCCACACTTGGTTGTTAGCAGGGGAGAAAACTGGGAAAACAGCTGGCTTGTGAGAGCCAAGATTCTTACCGTGAATATTAAAGAGAGAGAGAGAGAGAGAGAGAGAGAGAGAGAGAGAGAGAGAGAGAGAGAGAGAGAGAGAGAGAGAGAGAACCAGCTATCTGGACAAAACAAAGCTGGGTTTGGAGAGCCCAGAGCACATAATAAGCATGGCTCTTTCACTGCACACCCAGGGCACTCTGGAAAAGTGGGGAGGCCACTGAATGGGAAAGGAAGTAATAAAAAAAGCAAACTTCTTTGAAAAGAGTTCTGTGTGCGTCCGTGTGTGTGTGTTTCTGTGAGTTCATATGCATGCATGGAAGTGTTTGTGTGCAGCTGTCTGCCTGAATGATGAGTATATGTAATACCTGAAGTAAGAGTTTGGGACATGAGATGCAACCTAGCATTCTGAAAGACAGAAACATGAAATACTGTAACATCATCAAAGACAGTGGGTGGATCACAGGGGCCTTGTGAAAAGGTAAGGGGATCTGTGCCGTGTCCCCTTGCCAGACATGTTGATGGGAGTTTAAAAAGCAACAACTCGCCAGACAAGACAAGCCAAGAGGTAGGAGGGAAAGTAAAAGGGCAGTGGAGTTTGATGAGAGTCTGATTGCCATTCTGTCTGACGTGCAGAGAGAGAGAGAGAGAGAGAGAGAGAGAGAGAGAGCATAGTTGACCATATGCACACACTGAAGTGTCTGGCTTTTAAGCATGTTGCATAAATGCATGCATAATGTTGTCTACTCTTCTCGTTGCAGTTGATTGTGAGACACTGTCCATTATCTGTAAGTGTTGCACGCTAATATTATGAAAAATACATAACAGCTCGGGTGTCACTACGATCTCTACTTTTACTGCTTTGGCAAATATGGCAATAAAATTGTCGAATTTGGTTGAAAGGTGAGAGGCAGCGAGAGAGGAGGAGGAGAAGCAGACGACAGGGAGGAGGGAGAGAGTTGTCAAGAGAAAAGGAGGCAGGAGAGACGCACGGAAAGAAAAAAGCAAATTGGTGAATCGGTGGCAGCGCTGGAACTTCAGTGAGTTTACCCCCCAAGGTAGTCTTTTCGCTCGTCATCAGGGACCTGACTTCTCTCACGTTTTGTATCCGACTCGACTTCTACAAGTGGGGTAAATAAAGAATGACAAGTTCTAACCCCCCCCCCCCCCCCCCCCCCCCCCACCTCCAGGCAGCTTTCACCCCTCTTCTCCTCTCCAGTGCTGGCCTTGTGTGCAACAATACAACTTTAACTATAATCTCATTTCCCCTGTGTTCGCCTTGTTGAAAGATATGCAAAATCATTGCAGCGCAGAAAGTTTCCTCCTCCCTATTTAATCATGTGGTCACCACGTAGCTAAATAACACACTTTACAAAAACAGACACGCACACGTAGACTTCATCTGACACTCACACACACACACACACAAGCGTACATTTAGAGCTCTCATGTGTGGTCACGGGGAGCTAAAGTACACACATGCAAGCAGATGAGAGGACCTCACATTGAGCCTGCAACACGGTTCTTTCCAACAGATTGCTGATTTTTAACCACCGAAACCTCAGCACAGTCTAATGTGTGTTTGTGCTTGTTTTAAAGAGCAGTTAAGTATAGAAAGGCGTCACATCGAGCGCTGTTTTCGTTACATGGAATATGTAGGAGCATAAAGGAAGCAGGGGGCAAGCTGAAGTAGCCATTTGATGATTTGCACGCTATCAGAAGGGCACTGTGGAAAACGCGGCACGCCAAAGTGAATCGCTCTATTCCAGCTAATCAATCAATACAACTATGAGTGGAAATTGTTTTCGGACGGAGAGGAGAGGAAAGGAGGAAAGAGAGGACGAGATAGAAGAAGTGCGAATTCGTGGGACGTCATAACTGTATTTGAAACTGCTGTTGCTGATGTAAAAGCTGACATGAAATACGTGGCCTCTTGTGTTCCAAGTGCGTCTATAATTGAATCACTTTAGTGCTGTTTCTTTAATGGATGCAGACTATCAATCGAAATACGAAGCAACAACCTGAAGGAGTGATAACTTACTGAATACCAGCACCACCAGTGGCCCTCCCAGGTGCCAGAGCGAGACTCTGGGAGTGTCGTGGAGGCTCCACCCGGCCTCCACTGCCATTCCTTCCCTGTAGCTCCAGGCAGGTCAGGGACAAGCCGGAGATCAATAGCATGCATTTGCCCACAGCAGTCCCATTTCTCAGCCGGGACACTGATGCTAACTATCAATAGTAATAAGGGGCTGTCTGAGACACAGTTAACTGCTGGCCAACCAACACAGCTGTCTGGCGGCAGTTGATGAACATCTTGTGCCCAGAGTCGCTGCGAATAAACCACTTGATGTGTTTCAACTTTGTGGGTGTATTTACTGTAAGAACATGTGTGTGTGTGTGTGTGTGTGTGTGTGTGTGTGTGTGTGTGTGTGTGTGTGTGTTTGTCTTCTACGTGGCGTGTCTACTCACCCAGTGGTTACCTGCACGCTGCTTTGTTGTGTGGCCCGGGACACAGACATCACATGCGTATATCCTGTATGTCCTGTGTTTGCGAGCGTGTGAATCAATGTAAGGATAATTCACGGTGCAATTTTTAGTTTTGCTTCTAGGTTCTTAAAAATACATAAACCCTCAGCTTTCGGATGGTGATGTCTGTAATTTCTTCAAGATGTTTGGAGTGTTTGCTTCCTCTGTAACCTCCAGCCATAGTGATGTGTGTCAGTGTAGTTGGCGCTCCATTCTGAGAAACATCTAACGAGCTAAGCATCTCTCTTCATCCAAATATCATTTGTCAATGTCATATGAAAGCAGAATGGGTTTTTCAAGATTACAAAAGGAGCTAAAATAGTAGTCTTGGTGGTCGTCCAGTACCATGTTTCTCGTTAATTCAACTCATGCGAGCATGTTTAATCAGATATAATCAAGAGCATTTGTATCATAACAATCGGAGGATGTAATGATTGCATCTCTGTGAATGTGAGTATCTATTCAGGATGGAAAAGTAGTCAGTGCAGAGTAATGAGAAACAGAGAGTCTCGTTAATACGACTTACAGATATCAAATTGTAGCTATATATTTACTGAAAAAGCACATTTTCTGTTTGTTTATTTTATATTTTACAATTTCAAACTCCTGACATTTTTAAAAGCAATTGTCTTTAGTTTCAGGTTTTGAGTGATGTTAATTATGCTTTTGGTAAAAGGCTGATTCATACCATGATTATAAATGACTGAGTACAGCATGTTCTATTACCTATCTTTATCATATTAGCGTCTTCGTTTTTTAAATGAACTATCATACTGTATATACATTCCTTTACCAAAATGAAAGTGTGCCAGAGTTTTCACACTTTGCAACAGGATACGGATATGGAGTGCACCCCGTCTGTGGTATCTGGTTTCAAGTTGCAGCAGTTCAGTACAGGACACCGTTGGCCGCCTCGCCTCTCTCACTAATAACTGAGGAGACTCTTCGTCAGAGATCCTTTGGCAGACGTCTCCGTACACTTGTACCTGAGCAGCTACAGCGGATACACAATGTGTGAGTGTGTGTGTGTCTGTCTGTGTGTGTGTCTGTGTGTGTGTTTGTGATGGGCCAGTGACCTCTGGCACCTCTGTGACACCCTTGAACGTTTGCTTGTTTTCCCTCAAACAAGACAGGATTGAAAGGGGGTGTCTGTAACTGCAGCTGAGATAATGTAAAAACAAACACGGCCCATTGATATCGGGTGATGCTGCAGGAAGTTGTCAGGGGGCACAATGGGGGGGGAGACAATGTGTGGGACAAGTGGTGGCAGGGCTGCTGGAGGACAATAGAAAGGGTTTGATCTCTTAATTAATGGAGGCTATTCCCTGCTGCTGCAGGTACTGAATTCTAATGCAGGCCATTTTTCAAGTGGGTTTCTTTCGTGGCAGAACAGAACTCTAAATGCTGCATTGTGGTCATTTGGAAGACGATTTCAGTTCATGCCAAAAATATACTTTCTGTTGCGATTGATACATTTCTTCATGAACTTATGTTCGTTTAATTATGTTTCCTATCAAAGCATATCTTGTAAATATGAATAATGTGAATGCAAAAGGTGGAATAAATGATGTAGCCATCATTTGAAAACAATCAATGCATTTTAAATACAGTAAGCTTCTTTTCTATTGACGTTGTTGCAGTTGGACACCTTGAACAAAGCTGCACAGCGCATTAAGAGCTATACAGTGACAGTGGGTGACTTGATACAAGGAAAATGTGGGCTTATTTCTTTATTTCTTTGAGCATGAGGCTTACAACAATCCCTTTAATCAAGCTCCTAATCCCTTTGCAAGACGTCAGCATGCCATGAATAAAGCCATGTACTCCTTGATATTTGTGTTGGAAACGATGAGGGTCAAAGGCTTCAGCACTTATCGTTGAACAAAAGCTTCAAATAGCAAGAACATCGTCCGCCATGCCTGTGACTTTAAATCCATTTAGTAAACGATATGTAATAAATAACTGCTGTCTGTGTCAGCTCACATCATTTTACTTTTTTTTATTTGTATCACAATAAAACGCTTCTTAATTCTATAGCCATGACCAAATTAGTGAATTTGTGTTTTTAATCATCTTAGATATTATTTTTGACTGATGACATTTAAATGTCACTCATCAAATAAGTATGATGTACAATATTGACAACAAGTACAACAGTCTTCCATTTGAGTTACACACTGGAGTCTTGAGACGATGCACCCGCATAACCCATAAACCTCTATAAGTTGATGTCTTCATTCTACTTTGTCTCACATTATCTCACGCACACACGCGCGCACGCACGCACGCACAGACGTGCAGCTGACCTAGATGAAGGCCTGATCCAGCTAGTGAAATTGAAATTCTTTAGGCATCGCGTCGAGCAGGGAGCAGGACCGTGAATAGAAACCCACCACGTGTTGAATGCGATGTCACACAGAAAGGGGGCTTTCTGCAGAGAAATACAGCGGCTGAGGATCACTAACGAGTCCGGTTTGGGAGATTCCCCGCCTTAACTATCACATTATGCGGCCAAACGCGCCGTGTTTCCGAGCTATATGATCAATCATGGGATGTCAGTGATAATAGTGAGTGATGGCGCCCGGACCGGACCTTCTGTGATATGTTGCGCACTGCATTGATTGCGCATAACAGACAAATGCGCACTTGTTATGCGCCAAAGGCTTCTGTCCTTTTCCTCCTCTTTTATATATTAACAAATAGCAACTTGTACATTGTTGACTATATGTTATTATTATTATTAGATGCATTAAAAAACAAGATAATTTAATTTATATGAAAATAAACATTCATAAAAAAATGTGATCAGTATAATTAATATGATTTATACTCTCAGATATCATAAAGAACTGGGATAGAGTATTCCACTTTGCTCTGTCAAAGCAGAAAACTGTCCAAATGTAGGCCGACTGTAAATCGTGTGCTAGATATTATAAATAATATTTTTCATAATCAACAAGTAATCCAGCCAATTGCACCTGCATGGTTGAAATATATATGTTTTAAGACAAAGTTGGACACTTTTTTTTCCAGTGCTGGCATTGAGTTATGTCTTTTGGGTCCCGAAACTGTGTCCGTCTGTGTCCGTCTGTGTCATTCAGCCCATCATTGTTAACACTGTATCCTCACCGTCCTGAGTGAATCCCATTTAAAATGTCTCCCGCTCGGCTGGGCTGCAAATCACCCTGTTTACAATCTCACACCAACACTCACATCAATTAACTGGCCATTGATTTTCCCGCTCGGGACATTACAATATTGCAGACCCCTTTTTCCTCTTCCAGCAATTTCAAGTTTGGTGCACATAATTGCATTGGCTTATTAACGGCGCGCACACACACAGACACGTTTCCCCTATTGATGACCATTTGCTGCGTGATTTTGTAAGTCACGGCTTACATTTCGATTTGATTACAGTGTCCGATTTGTAGACAGTTCGGGCATCTAATAATACTCCAAAAATATGAGAGACATTTAAATATGTATTCTTCAAACATTTTGCATTTTGCATTGATAAAGCAGATCACTGAGTTGATTTCCCCCCCCCCACCCTGCTTTTTCCTTTTTTTCATGAATAAGTAAATAGTAAGGCTATAGTCGAAACTAAAAGATAGCTGACACAAGAGAGGAGCAGATCCATCTAGCCTGCAGCCGCTCTTTAAATATTCAGTGAAAAATAATGGCATCCGAGGCATCACCTATAGTAACATTATTATCTTCATTTCTCAAAATCAGCTCGACTGAGAGCTTCGTTTGTCTTTTTCACGTAATAAATCTACTCGACTCAGCGCTCACATGAAGCTCCCGTGGGACCTCTTGCCCTCTTAAAACATCCCCACTGAAGGTGCACTCCTGTTCGTGCATTATTCAGGGCGATCATAGAAATAATAATAATAATAATAATAATAATAATAGCAACAATAAAAAATATGAAGTGCGTGTGTGTGGTCCATAGCTTATTTACAAGGTTGATTGAAACGTTGATTTCTTGGCTTACCGGCAGAATGATATTGCACAATTATCATTGCCTTTTAAAAAAACTCGCATCTGTAGAAATCAAAATGCTACAAAAGGCCTTCGAAACATCTAACTCCTGATAAGGACTTCGTGCAATAACTCATACTGTTTTTACTATACAAACAACCCACTGGATGGCGACGATATAAAGACAAACAAGTTGTTGTTTTTCGAATAGTTAAAGGCATGGCGTTAGATTGAGTCCACGTGCCGTGAGTGTGATACAGGCATTCGCCAAAAAAAATGTTTAGGGGAAGAAATTAGTGAACAGATTATTTTAGATGAACAGACTTGTCTCCGCTCTCTTTACCACTGATCACCCCGGTGCGCAGAAAGCGTTTGGATCTGCTGTGCGCAATCAGAGAGAGAGAGAGAGAGAGAGAGAGAGCGAGAGAGGGAGGGAGGGAGGAGGTGAAGGTGAATGGCAGCGTGACTGAATAGCCCGGTGACCAATCAGATCCTCAATGGGCCGGGCTCCACTTTTTTCCCCAGTGCTGCACGGGCCCTCAAAGTTTGTTTATTCGCGGAATGCAGTGTGTGATGAAAACGTGTTAGTGAGTAACCCCCCTTTTCGACTAATAATAATCAAATGAAACTGATTGGGACGTCGGAACACACTGTGGACTTTTGGGAACGCGTACTGATGCCATTTACGCACGGAACATGCTCGCGCCTCACTGCGCTTTAACGCACCGGGAGCCTCGATTGAAACTCTTCAGAGAGTAGGTGTCGGTGTGCAACACAACAAGAGCTGAATTACAACGACCTCAACGCAAGAGCGGAGGACGGACTACGGAGTTGTTGGGAGAAGAAAGTTGTTTGGCGATCGCGGAGGTTTGAGTTGCGAGCGTCCAGCCACTCCGCATCTACAGGAGGGGAAAACGACCAGAGAAACTGTGATCGCTGCTTGATCAATGTGAAAGATTGAAAGATACTGTCGCAGGCATTGACTCGAGACGCTGACATTCCCCTGTAGTAGTCAAGATAAGCTTTGACTTGGCTAACAGAAGGGGTTAAACCGTATCTAAAGGGAGTTTGGAAAAGCCAGCCTTTCTTCCCCATACGGATCAACTCATTGGGTGGGAGCTGAGAGAGAGACAAGAGTCCCCAGCAAATCAGGAGCTAATTGATTAAAGAGACTTCATTTGAATAGGAGGGGGGCTGGCGAGGTGCCAATCGCCTTTCAAAGAAGCCCCCGTATGATTAATCGCAGAGCATTATTGATAATCATAACGGGGCACATGCGCGGTGGATGGGCTCGATTTACGTAATTTTTGAGAAGGTTTTGTAGTAATTTTTTTTATTCTTTGCTTGCTGATGTGCCAGCCAGCATGTCGCGGAGGAAACAAGCGAAGCCGCAACACTTCCAATCCGACCCTCATCTGCCTTTATCGGAGCACAATGGTGAGTCCACGTAACCTAACCCTCCTTTTATCCAAGCACCATGAATATCTCACTTTTTGGGGCTGTTTTGTTTGTCTGACGGTTCAAGTTAATACTTTGAATTTAACTTCATACTGTTGTTGTTTATTTGTTTGCAAGTAAAGAAAGTCTACTACTTTTTCAAAAAAACGTAATGTTTAGGATTTCCTGACATTTACTTTATTCCAGTTCAAATGGGAATTTAGACTGCTTTATTATTACATGCTAAAATAATATTATACTATTTATATATTTATTTAAAAAAAAGTAAACGATAGTAAGGACATTAGCTGTTCCTCTTCATGTTAACGCTGCGTGTGTTTTCTAAAAGTTTCAAAACTTTTTTTAATCTGCTTCAGCTATACATCGTGTTTTAAACTGGAGTTGAAACTCAGCTGTAATGAGCTTTAGTTTCGGGCTTCTTGCGAGGCTTCGCTGCGTTCAGCGGTCGGTCTCGGTGCCTCGAGATGGACCACCCGGTCTCTCCTGCCGGGACTCCTAACTTTTCCTGGGTCCCCGGACATAGACATTTCCCCTATCCGCGTGTGTTTCTGTCCCCCGCTGTAAAGTCGCACACTGTTTCCTGACCTTTTATGAAAAATCAGTGTCAGTGAGTCATTGCCTGTTTGCACACCAGCGTGCTTTATTCCTAAAAGTTAGATGAAAGGAGGACAAACTGCTCAAAAGAGCGCAGATGAACACGCATCCTAGAAATAACCCACCGGTTCATCGCTTATACCTTTTAGTCAAATAGCAGAAGTGAAGTCTTAACACACACACTCTCTCACAAACGCATTGTATTTCTGTTTTATTACAAAATAATTCATAGTTTTCTCAACTACATTAAACATTGATGAATACGGTTGTTATTGATCTTCTTCACTGACTTGAGAGACGCGTACATCTAAATATTATCCGTCGCCTGCTGTGAAAAATATGACGATGTGAAATATTTGTTCGCAAAGTGAAATACTCTCTTTCAACGGTGCTGTTATGTGTAATCAGTCTGGCTGGAAAGTGGCATTTAGAACTGGAAAGGTCTCTGTACGTAAATGGAGCTTAGGGTTAGTCCAGCAATATCCAGTCAAGCTGTAATTAAATGTAAATTGTTAGATTTTAGTTGAAAAGACATGGTACCAGAAGAAAAACTTCAGCAAAACTGCGGCATGGCATGGTTGTAGGATAAAGGTTAATAACAGCTGCATTTCGTAACAGGACGTTGCGTTGTAACGTGTATTTTTGTTGACCGACTTTTTGACTTTTCTATCAAATTACTCATTAACAAGAAAATTAAATGTATTTATTTTTCTGGATTTCAAAAAAATGGTCTTAATTTAAATTGAAGGTTATCTTTGGTCTGCAATGCAGTACATTCGAATTGTACTGCTCAACATTCACATTTTTTCATATTTTACAAATTATTTGACGACAAAAAAAAGACATGCCTTAAATATAACATGAAACAATACAATATTTTTGGTGTAGGCTAGACCTGTTGGATAAGGCCTATAAATGAAATACATGCAATGTAAATACTCTCAAAGCTACCTTGTGTTTAGTACTGCCTGAAAAGCATGTGCAGGTCATTTGAAATAAACACTTGCTTCTTTCAGGAGAAAGTCATGTAGAGAAGGTATTTGCAGCTCATTTCACGTGATTGTTGGGAACCTGCTGATTAAGGCAAAACGTAGTTATTTTCGGAGGGCTGTTTTGTTCTGCATCTTCCTTTAAATCTAATAAACTTAGTGAAGAGTTACTTTTGTCACTAACTCTGGCAGACTGCAGAATGCAAATTCCCTAATTATGTCCGATTCTATGCTACATGTTAAAATTGTTGCAAGTGTCTTGTGTTTGTAATTATAAGGGTATGGACATGTTGTCTTTTGGTTTTGGGGGTATTTAGCTGAGTGCTCCAAGCAAGTGTGCTGTGATGTGTCTTCTGGAGAGTTGTGGTAGTCGGAAGTGAAAACAGAAAGTCATTGTATTTGTAGCTGAATATCAGTGATGCTGAGGGCCGGAGTTACTGGGAGGTCGGACTGAGAGCCACAGAGGGTGGGATGTTGAGCTGTTTTAACCTTTGCCAGTGTCCCTCTGTGTGGAGGTGATGTGAGTTCAGGGCCCAGTGTGTTCCTCACTACCTCGCCATTGACCCTGCTGATCGGAGCTGCAGGCGGCCCAGCGAGGCCTCGGCTTTCCATTTTAAGTGCGTGTGTGTGTGAGGCCTTATCAATGTTGTGACCATCCCCTTTTGCCCTATCAGAGTGGCCCCCCTAGAGGGGAGATTGGCAGGGCAGCTCACTTTGCACTGTGGTTGCCTGCAAACTGAGAGTGCGGTTGCTTGTCATTTTGCCAGTGTTTATGTGGTGTGAGTCTAGCTGTAGACTGAAGGACTTTCTTTGCGTTTTTTTTGTTTTTCTCCCTCCCCTTGAGCTTTAAGCATGTCACCGGGGCAGAGCTTCTTAGATTTGAGTCTTGTCCTAGACCACGGCAGCTTTAGTGGAACCCCATCTAGTGTTCAGTGGGATGAGTCCTGAGTGCTGGAGACGATGAGAGCAGAAAACCTCCTGAAGTTACTACAAGTGTCAAGAGGCTGACAGAGGCCCCCAGCGAAAAAATAATGTAGGATCTCTCAAAGCTCTCCGTTAACTTTTTCAACTAATCCTCGCTTTCTTGTCTCTCATATTCAGACTTTGGTCAGTCTCTTTGAGTCTCTGTCCTCTGCTCTTTGTCTCTCCTGACGCCCTTTAGCCCTGCGCACTGCTTACATTGTGCTTTTGATAGAGATTCTATGGAAGTTTTACAGACTCCATCTTTATACCAGCTTGACTTTATCTTAATTTTAATTGGAAGTTAATCCTTGCTATTTGGGGAATTAAGCCTAATGCTAGCATCTGCGTTGTTTGCTATTCTGGTTTTATGTGGACAGTGGATTTGTACACATGCATTGATTTATTTTTGATAATTCTTTTGTCATCATGTAAAGTCAAATATAATAGGGCACTGTCAAAAAAGCAGATCTGTAGGCGTGTATGCGTTTAAGTTAATTCAATATTATTTGTATGTTTTGCAGCCAAAAGTATTGCTTTTTTCTTCTCAAACATTTCAAATTGAAGATAGAGTTGGTGAAGAGGAGACTGTCTTCTGATGCATCGAATCATTTTGATGAATGTTTTGCTCCAGTTCCTAAATTAGCAAAATAGAAATTCACATATAATTTTATGCATGAATATAATCTGTTGTATCTTTAAATTTTCTGTAATTTTCTAAAATTACATATTGTAGAGATAGTTTTATTGTTGTTATTTGTTTTCATTTGCATGTTAAATATTGAATTATTTAGAATCTTTTAAATTGTAGAATTTTTAAAAATGCGCACTGCATAAAATATTATGGCAATTATTTTAATAAAAGAAACACACTTATGCCCTTTCTATGTGCATTAGTGATATGATGAATTAATTGAATTACTTCACCATTTCTCAAATCGTGTATGTATCGTGCGGTTTTTTTCTTCTCATGTTCTGCTTTGATTTTAGCATGCACACACATATTTTGTTTATTCATTAACTCTGCATCTTCCAGAAGTTTGTTAGAAAAGTAGAAAAGTTTTTTTGAATTCTTTTTTTGCACGGTTCCTTTTCTCGTCCCACTCTGTCATACTATTAGATTGTCTTCACACTAATTTGTGTACAGTCAACTTTGAGAAAAGGAAAGGGTGTTTATTTAATCCTCACATTTCTCACACTAAAAATCAAACACGTTTTTTCAAAATTAGCGCCTGGGGTGTAGGTAGACGGTGGGTGGAAGGGGGGATTTAACATGAAAAGTTATCATTAAAGTTGAGTCTTCCCTGTTTGCATGGTTTGGTGGTGTGAGGGCCAGGGTTTACTGTCATGGCAACTTTGCGTTATCTGATGTCTCTGAGCAGAGAAACATTGAGGGAGATAATCCCTGAATTAAACAGGATCTGCTTTGAGTCGACTGAGATGAGCAGGGCCAGGCTGTGCCGACGATCCCCGCCGCTCCCATGCTGCGCGAACAATGGGAAGGCATCCTGTCTCTCTGTGGGGCAGGGCTGCACTTCTCTGGGTTTCATTTGCAAATGAATTCTTGCCGCTGATGAAAGTGTTGAGGGGCCAGAGCCACAATGAAAGGGATTCATAGAGAAATACAACTTGTAAATCAACTTATATGTTAAACAGCAAGATTTTAGTGTGACAAAGAGGGAAAAGAATCAGGAAAGTCTGGAGCACAGCAGTGGCTTTGGGGGCAGGGTGACTTTTTGACTTTTCCCTCCCTGACTCGTCTTGTTTATCAAAATGGAAAATTCACAAACACTTTTCTCTGCTCATCTGAAAGGCGGCATTAAATTTGAATTTCCATGTGAGTGACAACAGAAGTTGCTGTGTCTGTTTTGCAAGATCTGTGAACTGGTGTGTCCAGTTTCTCAGTTTCGGCAAGTTTGTGATTCATAGATTCTGAAGTATTGCCCCACTCTTAAGTTTGGACCAAGTCATTTATTTAAACAAATGTTGCTTTTGTCCCAGAAGAACTTACTGATGAGTGTTTGTCGTATGATTACGAATGTATTGGCTTACGTTTATTCAAACTAAAGTCTGGTGACTTTTAAAAATGAAATGTATTTTTCTTACTTTTCATTGGATTGCAAACATTTCAACCATGACAAATAACTTAATATCATACGTACTGAATAAGTCGCCTTTTACTTTCGCTCTCATTTTTTCCTCTTTTGTTTTGCTTGTTGTGTTTAGTGTCGGCACGTAACAGCCTAGACACCCCAGGCTCTGTTGTTCATGCCTCACTGTGACTGCTGCCTGAGTGGATACAAATTAGTTTAGTGACATAGATAACCTGTCCAAGATGCCCATAGTTGGCTGAAAATGAGCAAAGTTGACAGCAAATTGAAAGTCTAATAAGTCCTTCAAATGCTTGATTTGAGCCTAGTGGACAAGTCGACTTTGAAGGGCATGGAATATAGGAAATCAATGCCTTTCTATGCAATTTCATTAAGACCCAATGTCCTCACTTCACTTGATTCTATATTTTGATGGATTATCTGGAGAAAATGATTACCTTTGGTCAGGCTGATGAAACCCAGATGTACATCTTCAAAGATCACTTTTAAGCAATATTTGAGTAGTTCCCATTGATTTTGCATCCCTCTTATCGTGTTTCAGAGGCCACTGCATTGAATAAGACCTTTTCTCATTTCTGTTGGCTTATTGTTGCCTTTCGATCGTTGTTTTTGTGAAAGCATCAGAGGGATAAGTGTAAAACTGATTAACTTAAGATTAACAACAATGGAATTTGAGGAGATAAAGCTGCTTCTTCAGCTGCAAAACATTTCTAATCACTAATCCTCTGTTTCCTCTTTTTCAGGGGACACAGAACTTTGCTCAGAGGACCCCCCCTGCAAGGACTCAGACGCCCACGTCTGTAGCAGATGTTGTGCTGAGTTCTTTGAACTATCAGATCTTGAGGAACACCAGAAAAATTGCACTAAGAATCAGTTAGTTCTGATAGTGAATGAAAACCGTGTCTCCCCCACCGGAACTTTCTCACCTGAGTCTCCTCCCCATAATCCTGATGACCAGATGAATGACACAGCTAATAACACTGATCAAACAGAGTGCAATGACCTTTTGGAGCCTGACACTCTTGACAAAGACGAAGCCATGGACGTGGACGTTTCCGGAATGAGCAGTAGTCATGAAGAGGAAGGCAGTCACACAGAGAGCGGGAGCCCCCTCAACACAGTCAGCAACCATGGTGGCAGGAGCACCTCTGGCCCTGCACTAGGTACTTCAGCTATCTCTGCGCCTCTACCTCAGCTCAGAAACCTGACTGAACTGGGAAGCTTCTCTATGATCAACAGCAATGTTATAATTGAAAATCTGCAGAGCACCAAAGTGGCTGTGGCCCAATTCTCCCAAGAGGCCCGTAACACAGGGGGCCCCAGGGTGGCAGTGCCAGCCCTTATGGAGCAGCTCCTCACCCTGCAACAGCAACAGATCCACCAGTTGCAGCTTATCGAGCAGATTCGCCATCAGATACTGCTACTGGCCTCCCAGTCCCCAGAACTGCAGGTGCCCCCAGCTTCTGCTCCAGGCACAATGGGGCCTGCTGCCAGCCCACTGACCACACTCAGCTCACATCTTTCCCAACAGCTGGCTGCAGCCGCAGGCCTAGCTCAGAACCTGGCTAGTCAGTCAGCCAGTATTAACAGCCTAAAGCAGCTGGCTGCAGCAGCACAGCTACCTCAGTCCAACTCAAGCAGCAGTGAGACATCTCAGAGCATTAGCACACTGGGGCCATCAACAGTCAATACCCAATCCTCTGACAAGAGGCCGAATCATATGAGTAGTCTCCACTCTCAGCTCAGCAACTCCCCCCTCACTAAGTCATCCACGCCAGCATTTGGAATGGGTAGCCTGTTAAGCTCTGCAGTGAATCCCCTTCTACCTCAGCCCCCACCTGGAAACCCCATATTTTCCAGCTCTTTGTCCAGTATTGGCACCACCGTAGAGGACCTCAACTCTTTAGCAGCTTTGGCCCAGCAGAGGAAAGGCAAGCCGCCAAATGTCACTTCATTTGAACACAAGAGCAGCTCTGATGAGGCTTTCTTCAAGCATAAGTGCAGGTTTTGTGGCAAGGTGTTTGGGAGTGACAGTGCCTTGCAAATCCACCTGCGCTCTCACACTGGCGAGAGACCATACAAATGTAATATATGTGGCAACCGCTTCTCCACCCGCGGTAACCTGAAGGTGCATTTCCAGCGTCATAAAGAAAAATACCCACACGTCCAGATGAACCCCTACCCTGTTCCAGAGCATTTAGACAACATACCAACAAGCACCGGCATTCCATATGGCATGTCTATGCCCCCTGAGAAACCTGTCACCAGCTGGCTGGACAGCAAACCAGTTTTGCCCACACTGACTTCCTCAGTCGGCATGCTGCTGCCACCAACCATGCCGAGCTTGCCCCATTTCATCAAAAAGGAAGATCATTCAATAGCCATAACTAGCCCTTCTTTTACAAAGAGTGCCTCGGGCACTGCTGAGCCTTCAGCTAAAAGTAATGACGGAGTGTATGAAGAGGGTGAAGGTGCAACTCTGCCTACCTCAAATGGGAGAACTGAAGAAGGCAGCTACTCCTCAGGCTTCATGACAAATGTGAGTTCTGCCTCAGAGAGCACTGCTGACTACACAACATCTAACAGCCCGCCCATGATGACCAACCCACTCATGCCTCTTATGTCTGATCAGTTCACGGCTAAGTTCCCCTTTGGAGGCATCCTGGATCCTCTCCAGGGGTCAGAGACCTCCAAGCTACAGCAGCTTGTGGAGAACATTGACAGAAAGGTGGCAGACCCAAACGAATGCGTCATCTGCCACCGGGTGTTGAGCTGCCAAAGTGCTCTGAAAATGCACTATCGCACTCACACTGGGGAAAGGCCCTTTAAGTGTAAAATCTGTGGCAGAGCGTTTACCACCAAGGGAAATCTTAAGACCCACTACAGCGTCCATAGGGCCATGCCTCCTCTGAGAGTCCAACACTCCTGCCCCATTTGTCAGAAGAAGTTCACAAATGCTGTGGTTCTACAGCAACACATTCGCATGCACATGGGTGGACACATCCCCAACACCCCTCTGCCAGAGAGTTATCCAGAGTCCATGGTCTCTGACACTGGCTCATTTGATGAGGGAAACATTGATGATCTGGACAACTTCTCTGATGACAACTTTGAAGGAATGGAGGAGGGCCCAGACACACCCAGGTCAGCGGATGTCTCCCATGACAGTCTATGTAACTCCCCAGCCCCCCTTGAAATGGTTAGCCTGGAGGAGCAAGAGAGAAATGGACGAGAGAATGTCCACAATAATGAAACAGAGGAGCTACAAGTCATACAAATGAGGGCTATGGCAAATGGCTTCATTGAGGGAGATTGCTTTACAAATGACTCCTCGTCTCTAGGAGGGGATGTTGAAAGCCAAAGCGCCGGGAGTCCAGCTGTGTCAGAATCTACCTCCTCCATGCAGGCGCCATCCCCCACTAGCATGCAGCCACAACCACGCAAATCCCCTAGCCTCGAAGAAAGGCACCAGAGGGCCTTATCCTTGGAGCACACCACTGCAAGCCTCTTGCACTCTCACCCCTCCAACATTGGAGCACTGGACCTGACATCTGTCAATCCCTCAAAAGATCCCTTAGGCATGTTATTCCCCTTCCGTGAGCGTAGCATCATCAAGAACACATCCTGTGACATCTGTGGGAAGACCTTCGCGTGTCAGAGTGCCTTGGACATTCACTATCGAAGCCATACCAAAGAACGACCATTTATTTGCACGGCCTGTAACAGGGGCTTCTCCACCAAGGGCAACCTCAAGCAGCACATGCTAACCCATCAAATGCGAGATCTGCCCTCACAACTCTTTGAGCCGTCAAACACCAGCCTGTCCTCCAGCCCAACCCCTTCCCTCCTCTCTGTAGGTTCTCTTAATAAACCAGAGGTCAATGGCTTCTTCCATAGCCTCCACCAAGAAATCAAGGAAATGCCCTCTGGCATGGTCACATCATCTGCCTCCACTTCCCCAGTGCTTTCTGCTGCTCCGCCACGCAGGACTCCCAAGCAACACTACTGCAACGCCTGTGGGAAGTGTTTCTCCTCCTCCAGTGCTCTGCAGATCCACGAGAGAACCCACACAGGGGAGAAACCCTTTGCCTGCAGTATCTGTGGCCGGGCCTTCACCACCAAAGGAAACCTCAAGGTAAATGTCGAAAGATCCAGAAAACTGTTGACCTACCCAAAAGTTTGTGCGTGAGAACGTTGATGAAAAATGAGTCTCAGAGCTCCTATTTAGTTTTATAATGTGTGTGAGTGCACTAGGCATCAAGAGGTGATAATGCTGTATAATTAATGAAAGGAACAGCTCTCTGAGAAAAGAAGTTACCTTATAATGGAAAGGCTGAATCATGCAACTAATATGATTACTGGGTAGGAATTCCAGAATGTAATCAGCTAAGAATGATTCAGTGCACATAATTAATTATCAGAGGCAATCATTGTGCACTGGGTCAGTCAGTAGTTTTCCACATCAGATTCTGGGAAAACTGTCTTAACTGACTTAAATCACCAAGAAAAGGATCCTGCTCAATAATCTACAGAAACTTGGGAGAATTATGTGAATTTAGTGATGTGAAACTTGGGAGAATTACTTTTTAGCATGTCTAGCCGTAATCCCTAGAGAGGAATTTGGGATACATGTTAAGATTTAGCTCTGGCTTTTGGTTGAAGATGGTTTTATACAGAGATATCTACATTTTATTGATCCATCAAAGTACACAGAAAAGTCTCTTAAATTGTTTGTAGGAGGTTGTACAAAAATAGCTAAAATACAATCATTCTAATGTACCTTTGGAGGATTATGAAGCAGGAGAAAAAATCCTTGTCTCTGTCATGTAAAGGGTTTTGGCAGAGGTGAAATGTCACATGCAATACTGGCCCGAGCAATGAAACTGGACAGTGTAATTTAACCCCGAGCCTCGTGGTCCCCTTGTGAGATGAGCAAATTAAGGTTTAGATTAAACAGCATGTATCAGTCTTGCCAAAAATAGATGTTTACACCATGCTGTTACCTCTTACAGCATAAGCAACTAACTGGTCTGCTGCACACAGGGTTTGAAGCTATTTTAATATGGAGTCGAGCATTATTATTATTTTTTCCATTGCATCATCTCATGTGCAGCTCTTGTGGCCAAGTTTGTAAACATCACTAATTTTCATCCCTCTCATTGCTCTGTCTCCCTCCTCCCTCCCTTTTATTCCCCTTCTCCCCCCGCTCTCTCTCTCTGTAGGTCCACATGGGCACGCACATGTGGAACAGCGCTCCCGCCAGACGTGGGCGCAGGCTCTCCGTGGATGGGCCAATGGCTTTCCTGGGTGCAAACTCACTCAAGTTTCCTGAGATCTTCCAGAAGGACATGGCATCAAGGGCAAGCAACGGGGACCCGACCAGTTTCTGGAACCAGTATGCTGCAGCCTTCTCCAACGGCCTGGCAATGAAGACGAATGAAATCTCTGTCATCCAGAATGGAGGCCTCCCACCCATGTCAGGTGGTATGATGAATGGGGGTCGCTCTCCCATTGGCGGCCTGACCGGCAGCCTAGACAAGCTGCACAGCATGGAGCCCAATGCTGCTCTTGCTGGGTTGGAGAAAATGGCCAACACAGAGAATGGGGCCCACTTCCGGTTCACGCGCTTCATGGAGGACAATAAAGAAATTGTCACCAGTTAGAGTGAATGTCCTCAGTTGTGCACAGAGACATGAAGATGCCTGAAGGCATACTGTACACATAGACAAACAGAAGAAGAGAAAGAAAGAGAACAAGACAGGGACAAAATCAACTGAACTGCTTTGCTCGCCATTGAATCTTTACGAATATGAGTGTGAAGACAAGTTGCTTTTTTTGTACAATGTACATGTTATAGTTTTACGGAGCTTATTTATTAGTGATTATAACCTTGCTTGAAACCAAGTGGAAGCATTAACAGTTAGGTTTTTGTTTGTTTTAAAGCCAGAATGGGTATGTATGGGTGCTTAAAAAATGTGCTTTTGAAACTTAGAATATCTGGGTAGATAACCTTACCTTGGCATTAAGTTATTTTCTGTCTGTAGTAGTTATAACCGAACTGTCGATGTTCATGTGATGCATTAGCCCTGTAATAAGCAAACAGACTTGCTGTAAATAATGTACACTGATCTTCTGTAGATGGTCTAACATCTGTGTGTTCATGCCCCCCTCCCTTCATCCAAGCAAAACAATGAAATTCAGGCAAGGGACTAAATTATGTGGTAGTTCCTTTCTTTCCAATTTATATTTACCGTTATTTTATTTAAAGACGACAAAACATTGAAGTTAGCTACATTTCAAGGGTTTCTTTCGTGTTAACTTTTGTTGTTACCGTTTCTGTGTATTGTACTTTGTACTTTTTATTTCCTTCCATATTTTTCCCCTCAATTTCTTTTGTTTGTTGCTCGTATTTTGGTATTGTTGAAAGCAAGACAGAAGGGAACATTCGGTGCGGCCCATTTCCTGGCTTTTGGAACTGAGACAGCCAATCAAATGAGCAGGATTCTCCTTCAGTTTCTCAGCTGGATTTCCACGTTGCTGCTATGTCCCAGCATCCTCACTGACATCAAGTGCAAAGTGTTGAAGCTTCTGTAAATATGTTCAGACGTGGAAATAAAAACTCCCTCGTAAGAAAATGTACATAAAGCTCACACAAGAGAAGTCCATCGCGGCCAGGGGACAAAATGATAGTGTTTTTATAAATATAAATATATATTAGGTTTGACAACCTTCGGACTGTTACATGCACTTTCTTGGAAAGTTGGAAGATCTTTATGGGTCCAGTTTCTCTACACTTTAATACCTACTAACAACTAAGATACTGTAATTCTTTACTCTAATAATCAAATACATCAGTTTTCCAAAAGAAACATTGTACGTGTGTGTGTGATTTTATTCCCATCTTTATTTATCATACCATACTGGCAATTGTTTTTCACGCATCAAACGTTGACAATCATTTGAAAGAAGAGCAGATATGAAAATAAAATAAAAACATTTTTTGTCTTTGAACAATGTGTGATTCGGGCCGCCGCGCTGCTTGTGCAACTCAGTTTAGTTTCACTGACAAGCAGCAGCAGCAAGAACGGGGGCTTGGATTCAGTTGATGGTGTGAGCTTCCCTGCTCTTTGATTTAAAATGATCGCAGTTTTAACCTCATCATTTCCGCTGCCAATCCCCGATGTCGCCGATGAATTGCTCATCATCGGAACAAAGTAGATTCGGGGCTTTTTTACGCGGAAAGGAAAAAGGTTCAGTTCTGCCACTTATTTATGCACGTTCACTACATCGCAATAAAAAAAAATGTCTCAGCTGAAAAAACATGTTGTTTAGTCTGCAGGCGGAATTCAAGCAGACACAGTCCTTTTTCACTTTTGGAAAATGAACTTTTCCGTGAAGAATGCGACGATCTATCTATTTGCCATAAAGCCAAAAGAAGTTGACAAAACGATCACACGGTAATCCGGATAAAGCCTTTGACTGCTTTGAAGGCATTTTGCCGTGCTTTTTTTTTCATTCAAACCGAATTTTTTCCCCTTTTGTATTTCAACAGCTGCATTTAATTTAACAGATCGTTGCACATCCTGAAATACAGGATCTGTTCATTTCTGCTCAGCATCCTCGGAGCTCTTCACGAAGCCGAAATCCCCAATATTTACGTTTTGTATTTCAAGACGTCGAAGCTAAATGATCCTTGCCCACAGTGCCGGTTTTCTTTTCAACGGTCACATCTGTTCCCCTAAGCTCTGTTTGTGCAGCACATCGGCTTCCTGAGAGATTCCTTCAAAGGACAGAGAGAAAAATAAAGCTGCTCCACCTTGTTACTGTTCTGTTAATTATGACAAATACTCAGTTCATATTTACAACTTTTACTTCCACTTATATTTAATAGTCTGCGTTTTTTCCTGCATTACTTATTATTATTTCCAAGGCGTTATTTCAAGTGTTTATTTTAATTAAAAATAATAGTAATATTTTGAAAAAGAAGCAAAAAAAAATGAATTCCAGCATACTGAAGATTCACAAAACTGCTAATAACCACCAAAGTGTTGCAGGACTTCTTCAGGCCTTGGCTCACAGAACCAAATAGCCCATATATATGTACATGTATGTGTATTGTTTTTTCTCTGTGGGCTACTAACAGGTGGGAAACAGAAATAAACAGGACTAAATACATGCTTTATCTCTGCGTGACTAGTCCCACCACTAAGCACGGACTGGGCCATCCCCTCTCGGTTCCTCGCTTTAGTATCGATTGAGCTGTGCAGTGTTACAGAAACACTTGAATCTCAGGTGGCAGGAATGTGTACAATTGATCTCTTCCACTGTGGCTCCCAGCAGTGGCTTTTTGCTCCACAACACAGAGCACCACAGGAAGAGCCCGGCGAACACACTGAAACACAATCGCTGCAGAGTAAGAAGGGCTGCCCCAGTCTGCTCCTGTTCACTGTCACAATTTACTGTTGTGCTGTGAGTCTCATCCACTGCTCTGCAGCTACACTGAGAATGTGCTTTCAGGGTGCAGAGAAAATACACTTCATATGATAAACACACTCATAGATGTTTTGCATCTGCACACAAACACACATATACATGTTTAGATGTATTCCGTAACATTTTATCTAATTCGTTTTTATTTTAGTGTTGGTTATTTTTTCTGCAGTCCGAAGCTAAATGGCTTGATGGCCTTTTGCTGCAGTGTCCGGAGAGGATGGGAACCAGCAGCAAAGAAACATTACTCTCTAGCTGTAAGCCACTCCTGTCCACTTACTGTACACTTGAAGGTTCATGACAAGCTTGGCCTTAAGGGCTGTATGCACAGCTGCCACATTGCAAAAATAAGATCATTAGTTTCCAGTGTAACTTAACTTTTACAACATGTCTACTTCATTCTCCTTTGTTTTGTCCAAATAGTTTTAATGGGTCGAATATTTTTGAACACATCTTGAACAAATATATATATTTTGAACAAATATATTGGAAATTCAAATGTTGAATTAAAGAAGAAAAAACCCTAAAAACTGGGCCTAAAATAGTTTTTACTCTGAATGAAATTTGTTGAGAAACAATTACGAGCTCTGCAACTGCTAGCACGTTTAGATGGGTCGAGTGCGTGTGTGTGTGTGTGTGTGTGTGTGTACGTGTGTATGTGAGTTCAGTCTAGTCAGCCAGTAGAAAGGGCAAAAGGAAAGAAAGTAAAAATGAAGGAAACCAACAAGTGAACTGCTTCTGGAATCATCAACAGCAGCATGATGGGCATTTAATTCAGGAGTGGAATCTGTTTCATACCTCATGTTTCTAACCTCCGCAGTGCTTCAGTGTGCAGGTCAGTTTCACGTGAAGCTGCACGGAGGCGATCTTCGGAAGCTGGAGACATCTTCTGCCTTGTGCTGTCAGCCCTCCTGAGTCGATACAAACCGTAGCCCGGGGCCCGGCCTGGACTCCCCACTGAGGTTCTGGCCCACTGCTGGGAGATCAAAGACCCGCGGAGAACAATGGTGAGCCTCATTTAGCCGGACCCGCTTCACTTTACCCCAGATGCACCGCCACACCTGCCCACGCTGTCAATCACATTCAGGTGATGGACCGGCTGAGAGGCCTTTACTTCCTGCAACAATACACTTCTCTGGTGCTTCACCGTCTAAATCAGCTCAAGTCCTAAAGTATGAAAATGTAATATGTGCTTCTCTCAGATCTTTTGTTTTTATTTGTGAAATGGCAGGCTTATGCCGCCTTTAACATCCCTAATATGGCCTGTAATTGTATTTTATTGTACAAAAAAGGAATTTTCATATTTGTATAAGCCTCACCCTAATTTGCGCTGTCATTTTTCCTCCAGCCATTTCATGCTGGTTTTATCTTCCTGTGGTTCTCGTCGTGCTTCCTGTGGAAAATGGATCCCGTCTGCGGCGTGTACACAGCTGGTTGGAAGACGAGAGCTCCAGATTGTAAGTACAAACATGGGGCAGGATTTTTCAGGCCTGTACAGTTATCACAGACGAGCAATCAAAGTCTTCGAAGAAACATCCATCCTGCTGAAAACCAGACGCTTATTTTTCTTCTTCATTCTGCTCCTGTTTGCTCTCCATTGAAGTTGTTCTTTGGTCTTATAAGATTGTCTTTGCATGGTTTATTTTTATGGCACAGCAATCTGGGGACTATCCAAATGTCAAGGTCATTTATCTTGCAGTTCGTCCGCTTCTTGGCTTTGTGTGGTGAGAAAGAGTCGAGGCACAGGCCCATATTGCATTTCATGACCTATTGTGTCAAATGATCACCCAGACAAACAGGTGGGAGCCCTAATGCGAGCTCCTCGTGGACCAGACTTACCAAACTCGAGGCTCCCTGGCCCATTCTTTAATAAGGCACTCATGCTTGCAGCCACAGTGCTCTGTTTCCCTCGTCGTCAGATGGGAACCTTCAGGGATGCTAATGAATGTACAGTGAGGGTTTGTCTCACGCACAGTGCTCCCGCTATCTGCTTCTCCCAGTTTATCATCACCACTGAAATTGCAGGCCCGTTTTACTGGGCTTTTACTACAAGGGGGACATTTAGCCCATTGTGATGCAAATTCTTTAAAATTTGATGTCTAGGGTTTGTTCTTTCAGGTCAGGATAGGTTTATGTGACTGGGTCTTTTGAGAGAGTACAAGCACCTTTTTTGTAATCACGGAAAAACCTGCAGTCAAAGGTTGTCCTCATTGCCCCTGAAGGCAAATTAAATTTAATGTGCATTTCCATTTTAAGATGAATCACGTTTCCTTGTTTTGTACAGTAGAATGGAGACAGATCGTCTTTCTTTGGTTTTAAAGAACAGCTTCGAGATTAAGTAGGCTGATTGTGGCCCTTTCACCATCAGAATTAAGGTTGGTAACCCTAGCCAGGGCTGTCTGCTCTGGGGCTGAAACACACACAGAGTTGGGGACACTGTCTGTTAATGCCATCTCACAGATTTAGTTTCCTCATCGCAATCTTACCTCGAGTCCCATAACCTATGAAGCACATTACACACTTATTCTTTCTCACAGTGTCAAAGCATGCTAGTGAGATGGAAAGATATTCTACGGCCGCAGAGATATTGATATTGAGCGTGAATATGGGGTGTCGGAGCGACTAGGAAGAAGCTTTTCAACCGCTTGTCAGGTGTGTTTGAGTCCATAGGTGCTCAGGAGAGATGTCTTGAGTTTATTGAATTTGTCATTTTCGGCCTGGGAGTGAAAAGGGCACCTGTGTGCTGCCGTAAGCCCCCACGCCAGGACCGCCACCCACATCACACGATGACAGCTGATGTGCACGGACAACCCTGAAGCTCGTTGGTTGGATTTTTATCGTTGTTTTTTTAAAGCAGTCCATCAGCCACATTATTCATCAGGGAAGCAGCTGAAAGGATATTTACTTTGTCAATTTTCTCATAAAAGCCTCCTCGGGCACAAAAAAGTCACCCTTGGTTACAGCAAGAACAACGTAGCTATATCAGAGGCAGGGTCAAATTGAAGACTGTTGTAGTTGTGGATACCGGCCACCCACATCAGTACTAGATCAAAGCAATGGCCTGCTACAGTGGCTGAATATTCAGTGACGTTATTGGAGTGTGATAGGTTCTTCTACTCAGCCACTGACTGTGGGAAAATGAGGAAGGTCTGATAGAGATTTTGCTCTGTTGTACTGTTTTTTATGGGATTTGGGGCGCTGTACAGTGTCAACAGGTCAAGATCACAGATCTACCACCCACTCCTTACTCACTTCTTCAGTCTAGGTCGATTTTCTCACTGGACATCTTGTTGTAGGCGGGAAGAAAATGGTTTCCTCTGTGAAATGTGTAATCAAATGTAAGATAAGAAATGTATTAGGTCATGGCAATTCCCACAATGTGCTGTTTGACATGGAAATGTGTGCATGTGTGTGTGTGTGTCTGCTGTGTGTATAACTCAGTTGCACCACCAGAGTTAGATGTTTGATTCCCACTGGGTCCGCCAGCGCTAAAACGGCGTCACTCATCGGATTAAAACATCCATTAAATGGCATATGTTATGATGACATGACTACACAATTTCATGCATGTGTAAGTGTGATTCATAATGTGCTGCTGTGCCTTTTTTTACATGCCTTCCTCATGCTCAGTTAAGTCCGTGCCACCTGTGATTAATAAGAGATATCCCAGATCCAGCAGGTTAATGTTTAATCAATCACCTGGGAGAGAAGCCTCTAAATGGCCTCGTTTAGTTTTAACCACTGCATCACATGAAATGCACAGAGATTTGTACGCAGACAAAACTCATTATTTTTGCTTTCAGCCAATGTTTATCAGTCCGTGGTGAGAATATTTTACGCCAGGCCGACATGCTTGTTTTCCTTTCGGGAAAAAAGTAAGAAAGGTTTCAGCTATCAAGAACAACGAAGGACTCAAATATCACAGAGCAACGTCAACATTTTCCAAATTCCAGCCCATATCAAAATGTTTTACAGCGACAGCGGTGATATTTTGTTTCCTTACCCCGATCCGCATATAAGTCATATTTGTAACACTTGCACTTACACTTACAATGCGCGTTTCCTTTCCGCTGTGAGCTGCTACTGTGTGACTTGGCTGAAGCCCTTGCGCTATGAAATCAACACCCCACTCAGCAATAATGCTCTCTGAGGCTTGGCCAGTTTACGAAATAATCGATCCAAATAAAAGCAGCAGATAAAATTGACTGACCCTCATATACTTAATTATTGCAGCTATTTGACCAAATAGCATTTTTCAGGATGCTGTGTGTCACAGGCCATCAATATTCCTTTAATCGCTGTTAGTTATTGCCCTACTTTGTTACTGCTGTGGATGGCCAGTCTCCAGTGGTCAGTCTGGCCCAGGGCAGTGAGGGAATGAGATGCTAAATGGTTGCGCAAACAATTTGATTATGCTGTTTAATTCCCGTCATATAGATCTGCCGGGCCTGCTGATGCACTCATTTCTGTAAGGCTGTACAGCAGAGTGCTGACCTGCCTACCTCACACCACCGGCCCTGAAAGAGCTGTTTTTTCCTCTGTGGCCTCTGGATCAATAGAGACTGCTCCCTGGGTATGGACCGTGTCTTCACCTTTTACCACTAACCTTTCGGCTCTTGTGTGATGGAGCACTGTTTAACATCCAGTCAAATGTTGAAAACTTCTGCCACGTTGCCTTTGTGGCCCAGTCCAGCAGGCCCTCAGTCCTAGCTGCATTAATTAAGGTGTTGTAATACAAGGAGAGTTGAGGGTTAACTCTCCCCATCGAAACAGACCAAGTGAAAAATGAGAAATGAGCAGGGCAAGCTCTCCGGCCCAGTTGCCCAGTTCCCGAAATTAACATTTCAATTCAAAACCAATAATAACGCATTGTGTCTGGAATGAATGAGTGCTGCTGCAAAGGGAAGGCGATACCTCCTGTTCCTGTGTCAATGAAAAAGCTCCTTCATCTTCTGCTAAAGGGCCCACACAGTCTGAGGTCAGCCAGTCAGCCTTGGTTACACTGCACAGGCATGCCTGGGTGGACGGCTCGAGCTTCCCGGTGCCTTTACAAAAGCCAGGAACTACAAAAAAACACACACACACACACACACACACACACGCATGCACATAGACATACACACACATACATTCACAGAAACACTCATGTCATGCTCCGCCTGTGGTTGATGGCTCTCAAGTACTGCCAAAGAGTACTTAGCACGTTGAAAGAAAAGTACATTTTGTGTTCTTCGAAATGAGTTACAGTAACTAATTGCGATATCATATGACAATGTCAGCCTCAGCAGCATGTTATCATTTGAAACATAACAATTGCATGCAGGTAAAAAATCTCTGCATCTCTTGCTTTTCCATCTGCTGGTCTGTTAGGGCTGCATTCATACAGTTGTGACACCTTATCTGCGAGATATTCAATCTAAAACATGTTATATCTTGAGTGTACATACTGTATGTCTCTGTTCATGTCAAACCCTCTGATATGCTCACTGACAGGAGATCTCAGGCAGTCAGAAGGGGCCACAAACAGACACACTGTGTTGGGGGGTTTGGGGCATCTTGGCTTTTGAAACGGGATTGGGAGCCAGGCTCAGTTGCTCTGCCAAGAAGGTGTCAGAGCCAACCTCTGCTACATGCTCCCCTCCATCAGAGAGCAGATTACCACTCTGGGAGGTGAGAGAGAGGGACACAGGGCAATCTCAAGAGAGCATTGTGGCTATTTCTACTGAGACTGAAGGAGTGCAAGAGCCTATCTGCTAGCTGTCTGCTCCAAGCGATGCAAGTTGTGTTAGTCTGAGTGATTCCTTACATGTACTGCACTGTCTGCAGGCTGGAGGCTTGTCTGGGTGGGTTCATCTTCCACAGCTGATGTTTCACTTTTTTTATGCTCGCGTTACGGGTGTTTTATGCTCAACACATTGGTTAGGGATGGTACCGTCAATAAAATCTCAAAAGTAAGAAAGACTTCCAGGAGCAGGCGAGACAAGAAAATGAGCATTAGTCTAGTTGATGAGGAGGATACTATAGCAATACTATGCTGGAATATACAACATTTAGTTAAGGTGTCAAAGAAATGTCTGTGTTTCCCCAGTGCTTCTTAACTGATCTAGCCAAAGAAGCTAAAACTACTGTTAAAACACCTGCAGCACAACCATTTATTAATTGGGAATCACTGAAATGTGATGCGGAATCCACATATGTTTGTTCTTTTTGTGATTGGCCTTATATTAGCCTTGAAAATGAAACCGATACATGAGTCCTTTAAGATAAAATACGATAGTAAAGACACCACGGTTGTGATTTTTATGTATGCGCATGAACTAGCTCAAACGTTGCGGCAGCGTCTTTCGGCTGGCAGCGATGACATCATTGCTCCCAGCGAAGAGGCCAGCTCCACCAATAAGGCGCTGCTGGGATCGCTGCCCGCTTAGGTTGTCAATGAGTCTGTCTTGATCTGAGGATTAGGCCAGTCGTTCCAATTACAGCCTGGTGCCTTGAGGTTTGTCAGGCATTGACACAGACGCCTGTCGATGGCCCCGTTGCATATTCCAGGACCCCGCTGAGTGACAGGCGCCAGCGCGCCAAGAGACGATGGCACACTGTGTGTGTGTGTGTGTGTGTGTGTGACATGTGTTGTACGTGCATACATGTATGTGCGTGTCTATCCTATATCATTAGTTTCTTATCCATGTCATAGCTCTCAGGTGAAAATGAACCTGTCCTGCTGTGTATATATACTATGTGTAGTGTGTGAGTGTCTCTTTTCCATGGCAAGGTTATTGACTCCTAATGACAGTCCATCCTACACACATTAAGGTGTTAAGAATGCAAGCATAAGACCGGTGATGTATCAGTTAATCATGTATCCTGTCTGGCGGTCTGTTACAAAGAGTATTGATAATTCAATGCAATACAGCAAAGAAAGAGGCACACTCTTGATCACTCTATGAACCTTTGGAAAACCAACCGTGAGACAACAACCAGCTTCCTCATAGTAGCGAAACAGCAAGAAAATGAAGGGAACCTCCACCGACCATAATGTACTCTTACATTGATACAATCACACTTCCAGGGATTTTGTGATCAAATACTTATTATTTATTATTATTCTTTTTATTTATTTTCTTCAACCTGCCTCGTCTATTCTCCTACATTAGGATGTATAGTATCGACGCTAGGTTTTCAGGACATAAACACAGTTGAAATTTGATCAAAATATGGGAAACAAATCTGTCACCACAAAGAGAAATGTGACAATCTCCCTGGAAAATAAGGATGGTATTTATATCTGTTCCTCTCTGCTATGGACTCCACCTGTGTGATTGCAAAACATCAGTGGAAATGTTAGATTGCACTGGTCATATCAACACCAAAACCTGATATTTGCTGTTGATGTTTTAGATTTACTGCCCAGACGGACTGCAGTTTCACTCGAGCTGCATTCATCTAAGTTTGAGGAATATGAAAAACACATCACCGTTTGTTTTTCAACTGCATTTTCTTCCTTACCTTTTGTATTACTTCTTGAAGCCAAAATTAAACAGAGACACTTTTAGCATGTAGCAGGTACACGGTAGGTGTACTTTCTGAGGAAAAACATTACTTCTGGTGTGTATCTACAGCTCAGCCATGAGTCACAGGGAGCAGGTTTGTGCTCTCTCAGAGCAGCACTCAGTAACTTGACATGGTTTGGCTGGATTCAGCCACCTCTCATCTGGTCATCTCTGCTAACTTAAACCCGCCTTGCTATACGCACACACACACACACACACACACACACACACACACACACACACACACACACACACACACACAAGCTTGTCGCCTGGGAGGCCAGCAGTGACTTTACACCCATAGGTGGGTCATGTGACACAGACTGCTGTGTTCCACGTTTGATACTTAATATTCACCACCTGGTGTTATTTACATGCCATTAAAGGAGAGATGGTCGCTGCCCCTCAGTGACTCTCTTTTTATCTGATTATCTGATTGATCTCTTTGTGTGTCCTGAACTAAAAATTGTATCACGTTAACGACTCGGAAATAACATCCTTGCTATATTTTTATAATTTCATAGCAGTTCTTCCCTCCATTTTTTCCGGGTGTAATGTTATCCGCAAGCGACGTTAGCAGGCTGTAATTAAATATGAATGGACTGCTGTTGGTTGCCCTGCCAGTTTGTTTGGTTGAGTGCTGGCCAGGGGAGGAAAGCTCATCAAATCAGTTGTGTTGGTGTCATTCTACACCCCGATAACACTCCATGACAGGGAATCTCGGTGGTCCTGTGTAAAAGGGGGCTGGGAATCACCTGTATTTAGAGTTAATGAATTTGAAATAACTCACAAGCTCGCGCTTTAATGAACGCTTGGTTGATGAAAAAAAAAGGGCCCCCCACTCCCTCTTGTCCCCGCATTGCATGAAAAACATTTTCAAATTGCATGCTGGCACAGACAATTCACTTATTCTGTGTAATTGGATGCTGACCAGGGTTAATATGTAGGGTGTCATTAAATGGAAATGTAGAGTTGTAAAGGGGGACTGTATGATACAGGGAGTCTTTTCTATAGAGCTGCCCCTATAGAGCTGATTGTGAGCGCCTTCTTCTAGCTGGCAGGGACCGTCTTTATTTGAGGCAACTCAAGCATGAATTCTGCAAGGGAAAGATTGGGGACAGTTATATTCACTTCTGTTTGTTGCCCAGTCGAATGAACTGACCTTTAAGATAAAGGGAATCTCTTGAGCAAGTCAGGTGAAGAAAGGGCCGCACAAATAGGGCAGATGTGGTGAAAGGAACTTTTTAAATTCGACAGTGAAGGAGGGCTGCTAGACCATGGATAGTTAAAAGACTGTTGTTTGCTGGTAACCCTGCTCTGCCACCATGACAATGCCACATGGGAGGAGGCACTCACTGTGGACGCTCCTTATTTTGATTCAAACAAGATTGAATACAATGGAATTACCTTTTTTTTTGTTTTTCTAATTTAATTTTTAACGCAACTGTTGACTGAAACTCCTGTGATCCTCCAGAAAATGATGTTGGTCTAGGGAATGCAGCAGAAGAATAATGCAGGGTAATCTAGAGACTGGTTAATTAAGTTGCTCCTTCAACCTCCATTCATGGGAAGGCCTGTAATTAGTCTTCCGAAAGCAAAGGTATTTTCTTCGGATGCGTCAATTTGAATTCCTCCTGACTCCAATGGAGAACGCTGAGCTTCTATGGCTTCACGAGAGGCATATAACCCGCCTTCTCCCAGTGATAGCAACACTGTAAAACTTAACCAAATGGTTAAATGTGTCCTGAAGAAGAACCATTAAAAGCAGAAGAATGTGGAAGTACAGTCAGTGATAAAAAACAACAAAATGAACCCTTTCGGTCGCAGCCCACTTTTTTGTTTTGCCTGGTTGTCTGGTGTCGGCTGGGCTGCGCCACGGCTCACCAGCTTTGCCACCTACAAAGAGGGCAGACTCTGGGCTGCCTGGGTACTTTTGGTGAGGAAGTTAATCATATACCTCAGAGAAGCGCGACACAAGAAAAGCGGTGTTTGTAAACCTTCCCCCACGGCTCTGCCCATAATTGGCTCTACAAGTGACTGCCTCGGCTTCCTGTCAGCATTATATCTGTGTTCACACCAGCCCAGCTGGTAAGACATTTGTTCCTTGGAAACATGGCTGCTGTTTTGATCTTTGGACTGTGAAAGCAAAGTAGCTCTCACAATGGTAGTAATGTGGGGAGGATTGTCCAGGCTGTGGAGGAAGCCAGGCACAAATGTCCTGCTGCCTCGGCCTCGGAGTGAAGAACAGCACTTTGGTAATGTTGTTGGTGCTCGCTTTGCTCTTTTGTTACATCTGCTTTAGGATGTTTAATCCATCATTGTTGTTCATTGAATGTTCCGTGTGAAACATAATACACCTGTACATCAGATGCACTTTGGTTGGTCTATTTATGCAGTTTTTCATCTATTCTCAAAATATATTTTACTTCAATATAAGTTGAAATATCACAAAGTAAAAATACTCTGTTACGAGTAAAAGTCCTTCATTGAAAATGTTACTTTCACGTATACTCTATACTAAGTATATAAGTTGGAGTCAAATGTAGACATACTGTGTTTTAACACTATTATCATCTATAGTACCATATCGGCTGTTATTGATACCTGAATGGGGGCACACTTTTTTGGTGGGTAGTTTAATCTAAAACAATGCATCATCGCTTCATAAGATGATCATATGTTTTTTGATTTGGAGTAATGGTGTTTTTCTATGAATTGTAGCAAAGTTTTAAGTAGAATTATTCCTACTATTATTACCATATCAAGCATATTTCATTCAACAATAATACATAGTACCAAGCCATGTGTTTCATATTCTGTGCTTTTGATCATTTGAGTATATTTTACATTGCATCTTATTTTGAAATGTCCTTTAAACATACCTTTAAGCAAATTTTGATAAAAAAAAAAAAAGAAACGGGTGGGACCAGACATCTTTGTGGCATGTCTTGGCAGTACACAGATTGTTATTAGGAGGAAGCAAGGGTGCAGGAGTGGAACTTCATTTTGAAGCTGACACATGGCAGGAATCTGAGATTAAAATTGGAAATGTTAAAATACTGCCGGTGACACCTCGACGTGTGGAGGGATGTGACTTCCTGTGCAGCTGTCAAGAAACACTTCCAGGCACCTTCCAAGTTACTGCCGCTGCTGTGCTCGTATCTGCAACTCAGCTTTGCTAATAGAGCATGCAGGGAATACGGGGATATGGAAAACACTTGGGATATGCTCATCATTAATTACAGTAACCCAGAGGTTGATGATACATTTGTAATAGTAGCCTTTTGTATAGTACAAGTAGACTTTTTTTGCAAAACACATCTCTTTGATTTCAAAGGGGACTTTAATTTTGTTTGTTTAATATGTTAAAACATGATGATGAATATAGTTTCGCCGATTGTATAATCATACAGGATGCAAGAACCTTTGAGTGTTGCGTCATGTGTTTGTTGTTCTTCTGAAGGGTTCCTGACATATATCTTAGCCAGGTACCAGGAGGAACAGCTCAAGTTGCAGCCGCTCAGACCACATGTGTTTGCAGCGCTCGCCCTTGTGCAATGAAGAATCGCTCCTCTTCACTTCTCCCCGGATGAACGTATGGCAGAATATGACTTTTCTGGCTGGTTCTCCCGTTTATAGACCGGCTTGATTTCTTTGGGATTTGTTTTTTAGAAAACCACACTCTGATGAACATCCTGCCCAAGACATTTAATTGTGGCTGCTCCATTTTGTGCACAAGCAGTTCTGTGCCTTTTTAGGACTTGTTTATTCAAAAGCGTCCACATGTTGATGGTAACTTTTTTGTTTTTGTTTTCCTTCCTTTAGCCCAGTCACGTTTGTCAGGGGTTTATAACAGTTGTTGGATAGGGATGTGAAAGCATATGTATTCTGGTTGATATATTTAATTTATTCTTTTTTTCTTAAACTCTAATCTACCATTAATGACTTTTTATGTTGATCATAAACAGTCGTTTTATATTGATCATTGTAGCAATACTTTTAAAAAGTAATATATGTAATTTATCAAACATCTTACCACCATATGCTGCAGTATTGACAGTCATTTTTACAAACCTCTCTTTGATCCTCTCACTATTTTTCAACGAACAATGACAAATGAGCACAAACAATACTTTGAATGCTTGAGGAGAAGCCTCAGTCATAAATAGCAGTGGGGGTGAAACTAAATATTGACTGTGTGACTCCACACCGATGTCTCCTGTGACTGTAGGCTTTTGTCTTCTTCTCAGCCAGCGTGTAGTCGTAATTGAATTGTAAACAACACCCACCATGTTATTATTTACTGCGCGTTGCCGCTTAAACCATTCGACCAGCCACCACCTCTGCCACAGGAGCTGAGCTCTGAGTCACTTTGACGTGTTACCTAAAAGGCAGTGACAACAATATATGGCCAGCTCATCCATAAGTCATGGCATTTGGTGCAGCACCGGTGCATCCAACAGAAAGGGGCTTTATGAATGGCACAAAGTCTGTGAATGATAACGGCCATTAATATGTCCATTGAGGGTCACCACATTCATGCCACATATCAAATCCCCTTTGAATGAGATCAGTTCCCTCCTGTCAGAGCCCATTAGATCCGTCCCACAGCCCCAGTGACCAGCTGACAGGGGAGAAACCCTAGCCCCTGCCTAGCACCATTAGCATTAGAAAATGAGCAATCAGCTGGAATGAAGCGCAAGAGGAGGGGGGACTCTCCAAACTTTAGTAATGATACCCGGCAGATACAACACAAAATGTAACACCGTCAGAGAGGCATCGTGCTCCACAAACAACCAAAACTACTCCACTGCAATGATACCTACGCCACCATTTTATTTTGTTGAATTAAAATATTTGAAGAGGATACATTTGTAAGTTTAGTACATGTCTTGTGTTGTGACTCTTTTAGAGGTCCCAGGATTCCACTACCTCCCCTCCACTGAAAATGTTCCGGCTGGTCATAGAAAATTGTGTTGAACCTCTTTGACTTTGCGAAATAATTGAGTTAAAACACTCGATAAAACATTAATTAGCTTAGCAGTCTGGAGCAGATAACATAGATAAAACCCTATGTAATTCATATTGATTAGAATATGCACATTGAGCGTAACCTCTTAAGACAAGTTTTCCTTATTAAATGGACACAAAGCCGAGGTCATTATTCGTACAAAGAAAGATCGCTTTAGATTTTATCTTTTCACATAAAAAGGTTTGATTGGATTTCTTTCTAAGGAAGCTGCACAATCTATTTTATTCTGGTTTGATTGTATTACCTCTTAATTAGTTTGTATATTGAGTAGAACAGGCCTTATTGATTTGAGGTGCATTCATTTGCATTGCAAAAATCCCCTTTAATCCAATATAATCTCATCCTTACTCAAACACAGCAGACTGCACCTTTGAGTCTCTCTTTCCCTGCTTGTTTTCCAGCTCCTGCTTTCGGCTTGGCTCTGGGTTAATATAACCTTTTGGTAGAAATTAGAGATGGCTCCCTGAGTATATGCACAATAACTTTCCTAAATTTGACTTTTTATTTAAAGGTAGTTACACACGATTCCTGAGTATTTCATGTGGAGAATTTCATGTTGTGTGTGGTAATTTATACCTTGAGCGCAACAACAAGCTGTAGCATTTTCATGTGGCTGTGTTGTGGGGTTTTATTTCGAGCTGTTTCGCTGAATGATCGGCGCTTGTAGGTTGTGTGTGTAAATCTGCTGCTGAACACCCGTGGAACCGGCAGAGCCTTGTCACACAGGAATCAGCATTGGAGGCGTCAAATCCCTCCCACCCGTCCAGCGCACAGCAGCAGGCTTAACAATTGTCTGTAATTAACCTCACCTGAACTTTAATGGCCCACCTCCGGGACCAAGGGCCCCGGCTGTGTAAAATTACTGTCACACATGGAGCTGAGGGGGAGCCCTGCCGCAGCGGGTGTGTTCCACTGAGACAACTGAGAGGGAAATGGACCCCTGTGTAACACCTAATACCACCAACACGATGTCAGAGCGCTCACAGACATTTTGGGGGTGGAGAGGTGGGGGCTGATGGTTTGGAGATGCCCGAGCAAAGAGAAGTCATTTGAACGTCTGAAAATACAAAATAAGATACATTTTGGCAGTTGGTGTTTTAATTTTTTTTAATTGTATTTGTCTCTGTGCTGCTAAGTCATCATTGCAGTCTTTCCTTTAACCGTCTTTTACTATACGATAATAATTCAAGCTAATGCTGATTATCTAGTTTTTACTTCTATTTATTTAATAAATGCAACAGTTAATGTGTTGGTTAAGTCATGTATAGGCAACCAAACTACTTGTTAGGGGAAGATCACCCTTATGGTTCATAGAAACCAACATTGATGGTGATACAACATTGGTGGCAAACAGGATGCAAACATGGTCTCATGATGTCAAAGACACTTTCTTTGCCAACAACGCTTTCTGTCATGGTTTTGGAGAGGACAGTCATCATTCACATAACTGCAAGAGGTTACCTGTCGGAAAAACTCTGTAGGTTGTCAATCAATGCTGTTATTTTTCTGGTATTTACTTTGATGGGGTTACATGCACCAAGAACTGCCCTTAAACACACAGGTTCAGTGTGCAGAAATTACCCATCGATTTTAATTTCCAAGTAGAAACATTGGTAACACTTTATAATAACTACACACTATGAAGCATTAGTTAAGTATGAGTAAACACTTATTCATCATTTATAAAGCATTGTTCCTACATTAATAATTCATTAGTATGCAGTTCATAACAACAGTTATGAATGTTGTATTCTTGATTAATAAGCCCGTCTATTATGTGTTTCATTATTGTGTTTTCATACTTTATAAATGATGGATTCCCCATTTGTAAATTAAGTATTATATATTTTACAAACCAATTATTAAGGAGTTGTAGATGATGAATATGATCATTTATAAAGCGTTAGTAAATGATGAATAAATTCTTTAGATGTACATTATTCATGCATTTATATATATATATAATGTGTACTTTCTTTATTTTATTTGACAGTTGTTGACTACACAGACATTGTTACTATATATATGGCACTAAATAGATATTGTCTCAGAGCTGTCCAGGTGTCTTCTGTGGAGTTGTTGAAAACAGTATAGGCACAGGTTCAATTCAATTCAATTCATTTTTGTGTCGACCAAAATCACGAATCACAAATTTGCCTCAGAGGGCTTTACAATCTGTACACATACGACATCCTCTGTCCCAGGACCCTCACATCGGAACAGGAAAAACTCCCCCAAAAACCCCTTTAACGGGAGAAGAGAGGGAGAGACCTGTGGGAGAGCAACAGAGGAGGGATCCCTCTCCCAGGATGGACAGAAGTGCAATAGATGTCATGTGTACAGAATGAACAACATTTACAGAGTTACAACACTTTCAATGCGCATGACAGAACCACGGCAGGAGGCAAGACCAGGGTCCAGATATCACCAGCATCCATGGAAACCTGCGAGGTGGGAAAGCACAGAGACTCCGGTGAAGGAGCAAAGTCAGCGGACATGGGTTTACTTTTACACAAACGCCAGCCTAAACAGGTGGGTTTTGAGCTGGCTTTTAAAAGTATCCACAGTATCTGCGAGGCGCAGAGTTGCAGGCAGAGCATTCCAGAGCCTCGGGGCCACTGCCTCAAAGGCTCGTGTGCGTGGGACTGACAGAAGACCTAGAGCGTTTGACCTGAGAGTGCGGGCGGGTGAATAGGGGCGAAGTAGATCAGCTACATAAGTCGGAGCCTGACCGTGAAGTGCTCGGTAAGTGATGGTGAGAATTTTGAAGGGTATCCTAGATGCTACAGGAAGCCAGTGGAGAGATCGGAGTACGGGGGTGATGTGAGACCGTCGATTTGTCCTGGTGAGTAATCTGGCGGCAGCATTTTGGATGACCTGCAGACGGTTAAGTGATGTAAAAAGTGAGTTGCAGTAGTCAATGCGTGAAGAGATAAATGTGTGTATGATCATCTCTAAATCAGGTGTTGATACTACAGATCTCAGTTTACTGATATTTCTTAGATGGAAGAAACATGACCTGGACAGCTGCTTAACATGAGGGTCAAACAATGTGACAGATGGAGTTGGATATCATCTGCATATAAGTGATAGGACACATTATAGCTTTTTATAATCAGCCCCAAAGGTAACAGATAAAGGGAAAATAACAGAGGCCCCAGAACCGAGCCCTGCGGTACACCACAAGACAGTGGAGAGGTAACAGACACAAAATCACCCACAGAGTCATTGAAACTTCTCTGATTGAGGTAAGATGTAAACCAGTCTAACGCTATGCCCGATATGCCCACCCAATCACGTAGCCTCTTAATCAGGATGTCATGGTCTACAGTGTCAAATGCAGAACTGAGGTCCAGAAGAACTAGCACAGAGCAGTCACCTGTATCAGCACACATGAGAATGTCATTTGAAACCCTCAGGAGAGCGGTTTCAGTAGAGTGTTGCTTACGAAACCCAGACTGGAACTTGTCATACATGTTGTGCCTCTCCAGTGCAGCAGTAAGTTGTTTGGCCACCACTTTCTCTAAAATTTTGGACAAGAAAGGCAGTTTTGATATGGGCCTGTAGTTCATAAATAAATATGATCCATACAAACCTGTGAGTGAATGATAGCATAAAGACACTGTCCTAATGTCGGAGGTTAGAGTAAATCCCAACATTTTACACAGTTAGCTAATTATTTTATAACTTTATGATTATAAATACTATATTTCAAAATATCCCTCCTATAAGCAAAGCTCTCGAAGTTAATGCGAAGTACACTAACGCATGTTGGCACATGATTTAAAGACAGACCGCACACTATCGACACTATTGAAACAGCAGCCCAACACAGCGACATGTCACCATGCAGGAGTTAAGAGTCGCGACTGTCTCTCCCCGACAGTTCAAATGCTCACCGTCACGGTCTGAGAAGCCTGGGAAATGAATCTTGCATATGACACAACTACACGTCAACATTCTAGTTATATTCCAGACCATGCATGTTCTATCCAGCATTCCATTCTCTTCTCAATGGCATTTTTAAAATTATTTTATGAATTATTTTAACGAGTAGTAACTACCTTAATAAATCATGAATTGCAGTATTAATACGCATTTATAAAGCATATATTAACATAGTCCCAAACCATTATATATATAAATGCATGAATAATGTACATCTAAATAAGTTATTCATCATTTATCAACACTTTATACATTATCATATTAATCATCTACAACTCCTTAATAATTGGTTTGTAAAATATATAATACTTCATTTACAAATGGGGAATCCATCATTTATAAAGTATGAAAACACAATAATGAAACATATAATAGACGGGCTTATTAATCAAGAATACAACATTCATAACTGTTGTTATGAACTGCATACTAATGAATTATTAATGTAGGAACAATGCTTTATAAATGATGAATTAAGTGTTTACTCATACTTAACTAATGCTTTATAGTGTGTAGTTATTATGAAGTGTTACCGAAACATTTTACTTAATAAAAAAAATTATATTTGAATTCTAAATATTTCAGTGAAAATTAACGTTTATAAAGGAGAATATGTTACAGACTATTCAACACATTCGATTAGATATCTATTGATAATATAGGCAACACACTTGCCTATATTATGAGCAGATATCTAATCCAATATGATGATCAAAGTGAACTCTGTTTTTCTAAGACTAGCGCTGCTGCACCAACTGTGGAAGCTTCAGGGCAGACGAGCTGTTGCCGTGCGACATATGCTGTGATAATATCAATAATGTCATACTTAATTATATTAGACTGTTTGAGTGCAGTGTCTTGCTCAACGACATGTCACCAGACCAATCCTGAGTTTGAAGGCCTGCTGCTCTCTTTATCGTCTTCTCCGAGCCTCTTCGGTAGTCCTCATACAACAGCTGCATGCAGCTACCGAGACATTTGGCAGCGTGAACATGTTAATGTCGAACACTGATCTGAATCCCGTGTGTGGCATGTCTGAGCCCTGGGCTTTTGGTGAAGCAGACGGGTGCGGAGCAGATTTCTGATTGATACAGTGAGTCTGAAGTCATCCTGTCACCCTGTGGTACACTGAAAGCAGGTTTCCGGCAGGGGTGTTCTCACAGTGAGTGTGTGTGTGTGTTCATTTGCCCAGTGGCTGAAACTCACACAGAGGAGTGAGTCATAGCTGCTATCTCAGGATCAAACGCTTCAAGTGGGCTCTGGGTTTACCATCAGCCCTGATGTTTTATCAGCACTGTGGTCCTCTGCCATGGCTCATTGATACAGTGAGAAGGCCCAGAAACGTCTACTGTGTCATTTAAACTTTTACTTCATTGTGATGTCTCACGTGATATTTTATATGGCTGTGTTTTCTTGCCCTTCTTTTACTCTTGTATAAAAAAAAAGACTGTATTGTTTAGGATTTTAAAGTTAATTTACAACAAAGTACTTTAATTCAGCAAAGTGTAGATTATACGATAATCTGGTGGCATTACGGTCACATCAATAAAAGTATAAATCTGTTATTTTCAATAATTCACATTTCATATTTTATTTCATTCAGAGTGGCTCAATCATTACAATAGGCAACTTGTATTACACTTTTTTACTTATATTAAAGTATAATACAGTTTCAAATAAAAGAGCTTTATTAAATTGTTTATTTTTGTATCTTCATTCAGTGTGTTAAAGTACTTAAAGCCTGCAGATTAACATACATTGACTAGCTGGTGGGCAGCAGCTCTGTCATACACATCAGTAGTATATGCAAAGTGACAGGCTGACAGGTCTGCCCACACACACACACACACACACACACACACACACACTGAGCCCCTCTCACCCACTGGCTGCTACAATATCCCCCGAGCCGCTATCTGTCTGCCACTTGTATGAAGGATAAAGAGACAGGATGTGGAATAGGGGGGAGGGGGCCCGGGCCTATGACTGAATGCGCCATCAATGGGCTTATTTTCATTACAGCCAAACAAATGTGTCACCCCAATCATCACACGGCTGATTTTATCCTTCTGTTACTGTAGCTCCACAAGCATTTCCTTTTGTGAGCGCTCGCTCCTGGTAATCCCGCTCTGACAAAGGGGCCATGTGCCGCCACAGAGTTCCATGACCAAAAATGTAAAACTAGTCATTTCCACTTACATACTTTCTCAGTGATATCATACATAATGAAAGAGTGTTTGTAAGCACTTTTGCTTGTTAAGTAATTCCTGTAATCCCATATGTTGCAATAACAGCTATTTAGAGAAAAACACTTCGTGGAATTCAACTTGTTGATGTAGATCGTTTGAGTTCGAATGAAGTAACTATTTTGAAAACATTTATTTATTACTGAAATATTATTTCCATCCTAAATTGCAACCTTCCACTTTAAATAAAGTGTTACATGATACATTTTAAATGCACATGAAGCAGTTGTGTGTTATCAGAGTTTATAGATTATTAATTTACAGAGGCACAGCACTCAGTGGTGCGTTCAGCCGGGCCTTCTAAACCTGAGAAACTCCTTTATTCCACCCTTCACTTGCAGACTGACTCCAGCTTCACTGGGCAGGCCCGTCGTAAATGGGACTGGGTATCTTTTTCCTCAGACGCTGCCTCGGCCCTGCCAGACTCGGTGTGGGCTACACACCAGGTGAAAGCAGCATTACTGCTGGTGTGAGATACACACAGCAGCAGGCCTGCTGCATGGTGGTTTCTGTTGTTCATTTCTGAAGTCTGGAAGGCAGGTTTCCAGAACGAATGAATCATTACAAGAATAAAACATCAGCACTTTTCGTCGACAGTGAAAGCCCTTTTAAACATCATATATTAGACATATTGAGCGATAAATATGGCCCTGACAATGATAAATAGTGCATAAAGTGTGATGCACTATGTACAGTTTTTGCAATATATACGATTGTATGTTCAACTCCTTTACGGTGCTACTACTGGAAGGCAGTCTTCCTTAATTTAGTATTTACTCGCTGGGTATCAAGGGTTAGCTAGTCCTCGGATCTGTTTTGTTGAACAGTAGTTTTGAATTTGAGAAGAGATGTGGTATATTGGGGTAGATTTAGGAGACATTTATAAACTCAAATTCTAGTGTTTAGTCCTTTCTTGTTGCTATAAGACCAGCCTACTTTTCATACAGTGCAATGAGTTGTATGATATATTTTCGCCAAAGAGCTGCAATGGCTTCCTTTATACGAAGCGGTTACGTGCTTGTTGCTTCCGCACTGCGTACTTGGCTTTGAGTGGAGTTGGGTCAAGCATCATCAATTCCAAGGTGGGGTTAGCGAAGGTGACCGATGGAAACGCTCTGAGAGACAAATTGACCCTCGACACCCCCTGTAGCTGAGAAATTCAGTGGCTGGCTTCTGTCACAGCAGGTGCTTCTTGTCAGAGGTGTAAATTGAGCCACGGCGTATGGATACACGGAGATATGATACTGTTGTGCGTCAATAACTTGACACGGGGGTATTTGTGTCACTGACAGTTTTATATGTACTTAATTCAACGGCTCATAATGAATCCTGTCACTTGACAATCCTGGCAAAAGACAAACTGTAGATCAGATTCAACTTTAGAATACTCTATGTCATAATATGAAACCCTGTTTGAGATCATCCATCACCTCAGTGCGTGACGTGTGGCGCAGGTCTGCCGCGCTATCCTTCTGAAGAGGGTATCAAGTGAACACTTACTTGTAACTATGAGGAATGTGGCACTGTGGTGGACTCTCCCTCAGCGGGAGAAGTTCCCGCTCGAAGGAACCTGTTACGCCTTTTCGCCAGCTTGTAAACAACATCTCTCACGTCTGTCTGCGACTGCACCTCTCTACACCCTTTGTCTGAGCTCCACACTACCTGACTGAAATTGCTTTCTAAGTTTCAATAATGGAAAATAATAACAACCAGCGACCCTGTTTTGTGTTGCCCAAAAACATTGGCACGAGGCTGAGATGCAGCGAGCAGAAACAGAGCCATTCGTGTGCGAGTAACGCTGCATTGATGCTGGATAAACAAGAAGGTGCTTCTGTTTACAGGGACAAAAAGAGTCATACAGTGAAACAAATGATGTGCTTTGTGAATTCACTATTCAAATAAGCTGTTGTGGAAATTTGAACAGAAACTGCAGCATATGTACGGCACTATATCGTCAATGGATGCTTCTGATCGTGCGTGTGTGATCATGTGTAGTTCCTCGAGTAAATAATGGAATAGCTTTGCATTTAATATGAAGCTGACAAAAAACAAGTCAGGTTACAGCTCATCTATGGAGGGTGAAAGGTTGTTAATGAAATATTACTTGTGCTATCAATCTGTATTTGTTGTATTTCGGTGTATCAATGTGTTCATTTGCTTTTTGTGTGTTTGTTTAGTTTACACTGATGTATTTTTGGTTTCAAGCATCTGTTGTTCGATCTTGTGTTTTTGGACCATGTTGGAATGACGTGCTCTCACTTCAACATGTTGTGACATCTATTGTATTGGTATTGTATATTCATAAATAAATCAAATCAAATAATTAAAAATATGTCAGTAAAAAAAACGTGTTCACAGGAGAAAAAAAAAACGTTTGTGAAATTTGCAAACCGAGATAATTTACACTGCCATTTGCACAGCACATTTAAAAGTTTCAAACACTTAAATGCAACGTTGATGCTTTTATAATGTTTCACCTGTGACTTAAAATTGACATGAGCCCATGCGCTCTGATCGACTATACAGCCAGTGCTGTGGCAGCTGTACCTGTATTTTTATGCACTTCACAGCCTTTCCCTCTGTACCCAAACACAAGCCTGCATTTTAATCTCATTATTTGAGCAGGTAATTTCTATTTGTTGTCCCTGACTTAAAGTATCCAGGTCTCTGGTTACAGCTAAGCCTCCTGTCACTACATGTCGCTTGAGGGACGACGTGATTTATCGACAAGGTAAACAGCTTATGAATGAGGCCTAAGCTTTAGTTATACAGTTTACAACATTTGAGTAACCACAGGAGGTTTATGTACACATGCTCTCTCAAGGCTACTGTTAGGGGAGAGAATAAGGTTGCCAGCCTCATCTCATGTCGAGGGAAATTCCTCAATGTCTTAATTGTAAGCCCATGAGATTAATTCTGCGTGCACAATTGCTTGTGTAAACGTTTCAGGGTGACGCTGAGACATTTCTAAACAAGTTTCAAGCAGCGTGAAGAGTGACGGGGGTTGTTTACGTCAGTACCTGCAGCTTTCTTTGGCGTCGCGGCCTCGTCTCTGAAGTTGAACGTCCTGAGGCTAACTTGGTTCATTTTGGGGGAAAAGGGAAGTTGAAGGGAGGACAAAATAAAGTACAGAAGGATTATTTGAACGGAGTATTTAACAGCTATTTATACCATTTCCTGTTATGAACTGCTGATTTGGTGATTGAAAGTTTTTGTTTTGCAACCTTGGACATGCCATGGGTTGCACAAAAAAACATTTTATCCTACAGCCTATAAATAACCGTAATACGTCCATAAAAGCTGTCTTTTTGGTTTGCTCAGCTGCTCATATTTAATTTGTGAAAGAAAAGAATGCTGTGCAAAGGCGACACATAGTATTTGTAGTTGTTTTCTCTTTCCTTCATGGTTCGGTGTGCATGAAAGGGAGCAAATCCGAGGAGGAAGCTGTCTGTGTTCAGGTAAGGCAGAGGCTGCTATTGGCTAATGATTGACCGGTTCGTGCTCTTTCCATGTCTACATGGACGGTGAAATCACAGACATGCAGATGCAGTAGAGAAAAAGCAGAAAAACAAAATGGATGGAATGTTGGACACAAACTAAAAAATATAAGTTAGTGTGTTTTGGTGCATTCGATGAAAATGTCTAAAAAAGATGAAGTGTCACAATGTAGAGTTGTTACTTCAGGATGTGGACTTGAAGCAGCTACATTGCGAAATGAATTATATTTTTGGGATTTTTTGTTGATAGTTAGAGGGTGAAAATAAATTAACTTACTCTTAGGCTTATGTGGAGAAAAAAACCGCCATTTGTTTAGGGTTGATATTACAGATCTTTCACCCGGTACTGCTAATGTGTAAATAGGGTGCTATTTTGCACCAGTCGCTGCTGACACCATATATCTCTGTGTTCACAGGCATCACTGAATTCTTGCACATATTTAAACAAAGCCATTGTAAAAATGGCCCTCTTCCTGTTGTTGTTTTGTGGAGACTTGATTTCATTCAAGCCTCAGGAAGTGGAATAATTTCAAGGCAGATGTTTTTCACTGTAAACAGCCGTAGCGATCTGGGGGGAGTCTGGGGATGAAAGCGGGCATCGGGGAGAGTAATGAGAGTCAGTGAAATACGTACTGAAATATTTGGCTCAAGCGGCGGCGATCTTTCTTTTAAATTCTAATTAAAACAAAGTAAGGGAGTTTGTCCGGAGGTGGCTCAAGTAAATAAAAGTATTTTGGCTAAGAACTTTGAAAATAACTTATGAATACTGTCGGTTGACATTCGACCCAACACAATACAAATGTTTTTTTGCATTATAACGTAGTCCCTGCATGGTACCTCCAGCAATGCTTGTGAAATAGCTCATACAGATAAGGCTAAAGTCTACAGTGTTTTTATACTCCAGTTGTCTACACACTTAAAACTTAAAAATGTTACAAAAACACTTGTGAGTGGCCTCTGCAGTTATCTCATAATTGATTGAATTAATTGATATTAAAAAGAAGCAGAGGTGATTTTGGACATTAATACTGATTGTGGCTACTAATGCATGACCAACCATTCATTTGAATGGACTAGATCTCTTTTGAATAAACTTTGCCACTGCCGACCAGGACACCAGAGTTTAGAGAGGATTACACACTTGATAACGGCTTGATTTTAGGGTTTTTTTTCCCTCTCTGTCATATCCCATATTAATAAGAAAAGAAAACTTCACTGATACCAGCTTTGAGTTAAGCACAGTAGCTGATAAACAGGTTGCTGGCTGCTGATTAAGTGAACAATTATGCAGTTTTGTTGAAGATTAAACTCACATCCAAAGCCATTTTTATGTGCTGAGGTGTTATAGTTAAATCAACAAGCACTGACCAATATGTTCTGGCCGAGTGCAAACAGAGCAGCCGACTCATTTGATTAATGAGCTGGCATGATGTAACCACGGGGGGAAATAGGTTAGTGCACCTGGTCGTTTACACAGTTTTTCATTCATTTGGAAAAATGCTGTGTTGAGGGAGCAAACATGAGAGTTCAAAGAAAACAGTTTCAAGCCAGCCACTACTCGGAATTGTACATTTTTTAAATGTCCGAATGATTGAGTTTCTGCTAATCTTGGCACTGCCTTCCCAATAAATGTCAATCTTTCTGACAGAAATATAGCTTATAGGTCATGGCCTACTAGTGTTTTGTACAGCAGCACACACACACACACACACACACACGCTGTATGTTTTTAGTTGTCTGTAAACATACGTGAATACTTGTGGGAGAGAGACATGACAGTCCCATGTGTCCCTTGACATGTTGCCTCCCGCAGTGAAGATGTATGGTGTTCAACCAGCGGCTAAAATCGCGCTGTCATATATTGCTTTTCTCAGTGGTCATCAAAAGGTCAAGGAGGTGACATGAAGTTGTAAAATGGCCTGAGCGAGGGTGACCTATGGCTGCCTGAGCATTCCTAATGCAATAGCGAGGCCCGCGGGCCTGGCCTGCCAATACCGGGCTGATTATAACGAATCAGGTGCCTCTTAACACAATAATGTGATCAATTTCTCATTCCACTGAATAAATAACATGGCAGATAGGGAGCTCTGTGTGACCTGCTGTTAACCCCTTGCCTCATTATTCATATCAGTGCCTGAAAAGAGGGAAAGAGGCAAGGAGAGAAAGGAAGACACGGGTCAATTTGAGCTAATTATTGGTTAACCAGAGTTGCTTTGCTAAATGCGTCTGATTGGGTGAATGTCCTGCGACGTTTTTATGACATCTGCTGGACCTACTTGTCTTTCCTTTGGGGATTTAAAGGAGCTGACAGATGCTTTACTGTTCTTGTGGTAGCAGTAGCCCATACGTACATCCACAGCAGTCCGGCCAGCCCAGGCCCTGCAGAGGAACATGATAGGCTCACTCGGACTGCTTTCTCCCTGCTGGGTGCTTGTTCTGTCCGGTGAGTGGTTAACATGTGGGTGCTTGGCAAAATACCTGGTTCACCAGGTTCACAAAGAAGTAGCGACACCGGCGCTGCTAATGGAATCATAATTATCCCTGTCAGCCCTGCATCACGCATAAGAGAACTCTTCTCTGACACATTTGAGCTCCATAAATCTGGACGCTTCTACATTTACTTCAGGCAGGCGGTTACCCTTCAATCTTTGTTCCGGCCTCAGTAATAGAGCCGGGTCTGAGCAGGCAGGATTTCTCTGCATTGAAACCAGAGGACCTGCACATCTGTGGCAGGGACCATGTGGGAGCATACGACACTCCGAGGCAAAGTTTTGAGCTTTACACGATACCCAGTCGAGCTCGACCGGGAGGATGTGACACGGTCATCGCTCTTCATTTATTTACCTGTGGGTCCTTTTTTCTTTCTCTTTTTTTGTCACAGTCCCACTTTAAGTCTGTGTGCACTTCACCTGACACCCAATATCTAGACCTATTGCTTTCATCTACTCGAGTATTGGTCCTCACTTATCTCACTCTCATCATCTAACTTTAATCAAGTAAATGGATGCATTTAAATGTTGCTAATTTCACTTTGGTAATTGCCTGTGTTTAATTAGGTTTGATCAAAAGACCATTTCAAGTAATCTGAAGTTACCGATGCAAAGTTCCCCAAAGTCGGTGCACATCTATAAAATACTTGACATGAAAAATAACCGAAAACCTCTGCCGTGTATTGCATTTTACTGCAAGGAGCCGGAGTGGCATGAGAAGCCTTCACATGTTGTTGTTTTTTATCTTAGGCAGTGTATTTCTATTTAAATATGTATATCTAAAATATTCTCACAGAGTGCCTGTATGAAAAATACTATACAACAAGCTGATCATTCAACAACATCATATCAGCTCTTAAAGTCAATAAAAATGTGCTTTTTGGTTATTATTTTAACTACTGAAAGTAAATAGAGTGTGCAATCTTTTCTCCTTTCATATTTGACTTAGGCTCATGGAAAAATCACACCAGATGTCTGGATTCTGCTACTTTATATCCTGCTTGGTGCAGTAGATTGCTCTTGTCTCCCTGTTCACACACAGACCTGGTGGCCTTAGCATCTGGCAACATGGCTGAATCTCTCTATATCTCTATCTGCCCCCTTTCTTTCTCCCCTTTTCCTCTCCATCTCTGTCTGCATAATTCCGAAGCATGCAAAAGGCCTGAATGACACTGCAGAGGCCCCGTAGCATTTTATTTAAGCCATTACAGTTCCTGGGAACGTATCGGAGGGAGGGAGTAGGTTCCACATGAGAGGACTTCCTCCTCAGCAGGCAGTGTTTAAAGAAGAGCAACAGGTGGCTGCTGGCAGAGGGAACCTGAGGCTAAGTGGATGTCAGAGTGGAATTGCGGCCGAATCACGGCTATTTGTTTGACCCTCCTCACATCTGCACTCTTCCCCTCGGAGAAGGAAGAGCTGTTAGGGGAGAAGAGCAGAGGGGCGTTTTGTCCACAAGTTAATGTGAGGTTGGGGGATGTGTGTGCTTGATGGGGTTAGGGGAAATTGTACATGGTATTAATTACAGCCCTGTGTTCACATGGCCGCTCCCGCTATGTGTTTATATATGGAAGTAGCATCATGCGTACAACATGAAGAGGGTCAGCGGGATGGAGGTTGCTTTTTCCACGTGGGGAGTGAACACATCCTATTATTTCACTGACGTGCACGTCAAGCTGCTTGACCCCAAGATCTGAGTCAAGTTTTTTGGAGGAAGATGGTGGAATGGTCTTAAAAAATAAACATTATAAAAATGACATACATATTATGTACACAACACATAAAATGTGTTAAAATTGTAATTATCATAATTGTACATTTATAATTTTGAGACAGTGCAATTTAAAACCCTTACAGCATTACTAAATTTCATGAACTGTTTTTTGTCTCATATTATGAGGTTTCTTCTTTGCTGTTATCTGTGTGAATGTGTGTTTATAATCAGTTTTGACACAACGTTATCTTCATTTGGAGCCATGTTTTGGCCACCTGGTGAGCCTAAGTACAGTATTCACTTTCTTTACCAGCTGCGAAAGCGACGCATGTCTTGTTTTTACCTTGTGAATCTGTGTCTGAGTCATCATGTCAAAATGTGGTTCATAGACACCGAGCGGCAACTACCACCGAGGCCGTTTTAAGGACTTTGCCATGTGTTTATATGTCTGCCTGTAAACAGATGTTGTCACCGCGTTACGGGTGTGTTGAGAGCAAAATATAGGTTGAGTTCGAAGATGCTGCTAAATTCTCCACTATGTTCACCAGCTAGTCTCTAACTGTCTGTCAGCTGTTTAGTGCTGAGCAGGTAATGTACAGCGTAGAGAGTTATTTGACACTAGTATCAGTTATAACCTGTATTCACGGACCACTTTCTGAGCTAACATCCTGCCAAGAGACTTTTTAAACACCACACAACACTTCGAGGGTTATTGGCAGCGAAAGGACAACAGTGGCCAGGTCTGGGAAGGATCCCTGCGTGTCTTTCCTGTTGGCCTCAGTTTTTCCATGCTGTTATCAACCCAGCTGATAATGCGGAGCTCCGGGCTCTTTTTCTCAGGACCCACAGCACACTGCCACACATTCTGATGGCGTGACACAGACCTTCGCCACAGAGCCCCCTCTGTCTGAAGCAGAGCACACTGCCAGGCCGAGGCCCGCAGCTGGTTCGCATATTGGTGAAAGACTCTGCCAGTCTGGCTATTACTGTTATCTGAGGATGTGAATGTATGTGCCACCCTGGTTGCAGGTTACAGGAGTTTCTGAAAATGCTGATAACTACTTTTGGATCAGCAGTGAAAAGTGGAAGGAGTCAGATCAGGAATGATCATAGGTGCAGTCATTTGGTGGGAACATGAGCGAACTGTGACCTTCAGCTCATAATCAGAATCAGCTTTTTTGGCCATTTATTTTTACGCAGAGAAGATATTTGACCACGGCTCCTCGTGGCTCTTAATTCACATATACACAGTTCCAAGAACACACAATGCAAACACCAAAATAAAGATTTTCTTAAGAAACCTCTTTTCCCGCACAATATTACTTCAGTGTGTCACTATTTACCATATGGTAGGTATTAATTATAATTAATGAGCGGAATTTTATCTAGGGATTCATCATTGTTTTTGCTTTGTTGGTAAAATTAAATGAGCAAAATTTAATAAAAGTATATAGTATCAGTTTAATTGCTGAATTCACAGTGTTAATGAATCATTCTTCCCTGCTATGGCCCGCTGCCTTCCTCCATGTGTGCAACTAAGTGGGAGGTAGCTCCCAGACTGAGGCACAGTAAAGTTTATTAAACACATCAGCTGGTTTGCAGCAGACCATTACTGAAATGCTATCTTCCAGCGATGAGAGATCAACAAATAGGCCTGGGAAATAACAAGCAAGGGGACTTTGGTCTTTTAAACCAGAGAGCATTATGCAAACTTTGAAGGAGGAATTTATTAAATCTCTGACAACAACTGAGGGGCTCTATATTTAACTTTGCCAGAGCACTTCGGACAAGTATTGGCTGTGGTTTCCAATTGGCTCTGAGAGCAGTCTGGTGGCTGCGAGGCAAACTTCTGGAGTCCCCGGTTCCTAAAATGAAACAGCTGCAGAGTGTGACACACTGAGAGCGGTGGGGCGTAGGGAGGAGGAGTTTTCATGAATGAAGCCAGTGGGAGGGGGAGGAGAGAGGAAGCTAGCTCTGGGCTGAGCACTACTACGTATGTGTGTCATTAAAGGGGTTTGGGGGGCGTGCAAAGCATGGGTGTGGACTCAGACATGGGTCATATAAGTTCAGTTTGATTCATAGTATAAGAGGGGAAATGGTGTTGTTGTTTACACTGGCTCAGGGTGCACAGCAACCCACTGTGTAATTTGTAGTGTAGTTTGCACAGATCTGCCCCCAGGGAGCCATGAGAGGTCGTCCTACATCGACTGTCCCTCCACTGCCAGAGCCCTGCGTGTCCCAGCACTGCACCGCCGACAGAGACAGAACAGAGCACTACTTGGACGCTGAAATTAAACTTCAGAGTCCGACTTTAGATGAACCTCCAAAGCTATCTAGCAGCCCTCTTGCCCTCTGTGCCAGAACAATATCTGTATAATTAATAACCACAGGAAGAAAGAGAGAGAAATACACGTTCCCAAGCCAAACCAGAGCCATGTGTATGATGGTATGGAGCGCACACACATTGTTTGGCTTGGTGAGACAAAAAAAAAATGCACTATAAAATACTTTCTGCTGAATCTGTGGAAAATTGCAGAGAGAAGCAACACGTTCTTTGCGTCTATACCTGTCCAATCAGCGCCAGGAAGCTGCAGGGATGGCATCCAGCTGGTATTAGGGTGTGAGTCACAATCACAACACAATCTGGTACTTGTCCAATATACTTGTTCTCTGTTATTACATATATCCGGGCCGTTCCTTTATGCAAGTCCAAAAGTTAACTTCAACAACAATGTGAAAACAGACAACGATCCATCCTGTACCTCACATATACAGTACTTTTCACTTATCCTTCATTTTGCCTTTTGGTTTTATACACCAAATCCACATTATTATATACTAACAATTGTTTTTTAACCAAGCAGGAAGCTGGCAAGCAATTTTGTTTGCACCTTTTGATTCCTGTAAATAAACAGCTTCTCTCTGAGATGGAGCCAGAATTCAGCTTTAGTCCCATAATGCAGGTCTTCGGCGATGGTTACATCTGCATAACATATGCCAGCGGTATTTTGAGGTGGCGTGAGTGCATAGCTTACATTTTTAGGATGGGTGGTCTCAGTAGTATTTCAAACCATTATTTTTATTAACCCAGGCATTCTTTGCTCCCTGCTTGATCCCTTTTTCCTCCTTCATTTCTGTTTTTAAGCATCTTGTTGTTTAACTCGCTTGCGTGCCTCTTTTTTATTGCTGCTTTTAATCATTTTAATATGTCAAAAAATAATAACAACGCTTGAATTATACGCTGCATTTTGAACTTTGTCAACCCAGCCGTGTTTTACCCCGTGCAGAGATGCTTGTGTTGTTCTTCTTGGTGTGTGGCTCTCACTACCCTCCTCATGCTCTCTTGATCAATACGGTGAGCCAGTGGTCATCATCACTCATTGAGAATTGACACACACAAGTGCATGTGTATGTACATGCTCGCTCACATGCACACACACACCATGGCCTTTCAAACCTCTGTGTCTCCTAGAGTAAGCAATGGCACATAACCCATAGAGCACATAATCCATCCGGGCTTTGATGAATGGATTTAACATCCATTTTCAGACTCATACAATGCCCCTCTATGAATTTTATCAGCGTACAGTGACAAATAGCAGTTCTGTTCTCTACTAAGAGCCCTCATTGTTCCTCTGACTGAGAGTCATGCAGATGTCACCGCCTCGGCCAGGCTGCCCAGAGTGACTTGTTTCGAAAAAATAAATGTAACGGGCTGTAGTCTGACATCATTGTCTCAACAATATAGATGCCTATTTTAGTCAGCACATAATCGGTATAAATGTATGACTTGATACTATTTTGCCGGAGAATAATATCCAGGCTGTGTCAGTGGTGGGGGTTTAATTGTGCATGTGTTGATATTTTTCTCACGGCGGGTCGAGAATAGGTCTCATTCAATTAAAATATCTGCATTTGTTCTTTATAAAAGGCGTTAAGAATATGTCTTCGCTTGAGTGATTTTATTCTACATGCAGACTTATTACAGCCCCAAAAAAGATTCAAAGCAACTGCATGTGAGCAATTTGGCATCCGCTCAGGATTCATTTGGAAAGTTGCAGAGTTAAGCATGGCACCTTCTTTACTGTTGCCATACCCATAGTCTGTTGACTGTAATAGCAGTAGGCTATCAAGCACTGATCAGGATGGCATGACTGGCTCCCGGATCTGGGTGTCTTAGCACTGAATAATGCAGCTTTTTCCTCTGGGGCCCTGTATCCTTTGGGCCCTGTCATTGAAGATGCCCTCTCATCTCATCTCTCACTGACACATGGAAATGTTCCCCAAGTAAGAGTTTACATCACTCTGAGAGGCTCAGTGATGAGGTTTTTACAATGGTAAACGGCCTGGCCTAAGTGGCGTGCATCTCCCTCTGAGTATGTCTCCCGACTGTCCTCCTAATGACTCAGAAAATATGCACGCCGCTCCATTTATGGGCAGTAAAAACAACCATGCAGCCGCATGCTAACAGATTGTGAAGAGCGCCGTAAAAACTGTCTCTGTCATATTCACTTAAAGCATAGTGCAGACTGGCAGCTCAACTGGCTATCATAACATCCAGGAGGACTGTCACTGAGCTCTGCTCTACCTCTCTGCCCATCACGAGCAGCCAAACATGAAGTAAAACAGCAGGCGTGCCCTCCCCTGCTACAGAGGGTGACATGAGCTAGCAGCCCCACACATAGGAAGTGACATAAACAAGCAGGCCCCAGAGAGGAGGGCCATCAGTGGCGATGATGAGCGACTCTCTGGATGCTCCTTGACATGCGTGGCTGCAGCAGTGCGCGGGTGAGGGGTGGGAGGGGTGAAGGCGGGTGTCATAGGGGGGCATGCGGAAGAACTGTGCGCACAACTGCATTATCCGGCTGATTTAGTTATGACAGCTGGTGCCCAAGAGGAACGCAGCAGTAGGGGATAGGATCGCCCAGGCTGCAGACAAATGATGATGAAGAGATCACTTTAAAGAACAATCTCCATAATATTTCATGCTCGCTCGGCAGCTCCCAAGCAGCCCGGGCTGCAAGGCTAACTGCTCTATCAATTGATTTGATTCACTGCCGGAGCTACTCCTCGCACATAGTATTTCAAATAAATGACACAGCAGATAGGAATGATATCTACATCAATATTAACCCTGAAAAGAACTAATGGATGCCGGCTGCAATTTGCGCTATATCCTGAGTAATGCTTGGGCGGCAGAAGGCAGGTGATGGAAGAGTTATAACTCAGGCTTTTCCTGTCTCCCCTGAAGGCACAAGAGGATACAATTTGACCTACACCCACCCCACCCAACACAAATATACAAGCTACATCTTTCCTCCTCCCTCGGCAACCATTTGTTTTTGTATTTATAAAGCACATTATGGCAGACTACGCTAAACTAAACCATCTCTCAGGCTTGTGGAACACAAAAGCAGTTTAGCAGATAAATCACCCTTGACCAGTTAGCTATTAGAGCAGCCAGGAAGTAGAGCCCGGGCACGTATGGTGCTTATAATGATAGCATAGTTGCCTTTTATTAATGCGTGGACATGATGCATGCTGCTAGTGGTGCAGTGGTTTAACATGGCTCAGCACTCTTTAACCTGATCCCACTTACTAACCTGCTGTATTATGAATTCAGATCAGGTACAAGGATAGATATACAGATTATACCCGATAAAAAGACCACAGTGGCTTTCCATACAGGGGTCATGACTAGAGACAGAGGCAGAATGCATGTTATAGATAGATAGATATGTACTTTACAGTTCATCTTTTTCATGATATAAAGATATGAAGATGTTCCGTTCAGGGTAACAGGTTAACAATTCCAATTGATTTCTTTTTCAGACGTTTTTTTCTGCTGTGAATACATTTTTAAGAAGCACACAGACAAGACATACATGCTACATCTCAAATTTCCTATTCAGTTGGTCGAGTGTTTTATTCATTGCTGTGAGATACATTCAGGTGGCGACACTTGTGTAAAGGTGCTGCCAGAGCATTCATTAGCCTGGATGACGTTCACTGAATAGCTACTGATCACTCCTGTCCCTGATATCTGACCCCTGCCCTAGTAAGAAGAGAGCTCAACCACACACACACACACACACTTACACGCAGATAGTGGGAGGTTTGTGGCTTGCCGATAAGGTGGTGATTAATCACAGTGCTGATGAGAGTGTGTAGGGTTTCCATCAGTGATGCTTAATGAATGTCATAATAATACGAGCATCTCTGATTGCTCAGGTCAGCGAGTGTTGTCCTTGTGTATGTAGGGAGGCTGACGTTTATGTGCATTCGGGGGTAGGGGGGGTGGAGGTGGGGAGGCTGCGCCTTAGCCGAGACCCCCACCGCTGAGCAGTCTGCTAATGAGTCCACCAGAGACCCGCCCAATACCTTTGATTGTGATGCCATGGAAGAGAGGGGAGCAGTGCAATCTTTAGCTGGATTAAGTATCTCTTAAGGAGATCTACTTTCAGCCACAATGTTATCAACCCATGAGTGTGTATTAATTAGGCCTATTGCAGAGGCGAAGCGGACGAATTTGCAGTATTCCCTCTACTCTCCTGCAGACACGCATGCGCGCGACGCATGTTTAGCAAAAAGTGCATCTAATAGCCTCTTGCAGAAATCCACTCCCACACAAACACAAGCCTTTTGTGCTGTGTAACAGTGCAGTTTATTTCAAAGGGGGAACGCTAACATCTTTAAAGTGAAGCCTACACCTCAGTCTACATCTAACAGCATGTTGTTGCACTCTTTCATTTGACACCCCATTACATCCTCATCTAAATGTTACATCCACACATCTGTATGCATGTTTTGGTATTGTATACATCATCCTGTTCTCATTAGTAGGGCTTTTGATATGAAGTGATGCATTATCTACGTACTTGGCAGCAGTTGATTAACTGTGGGCCGGTAATATGTTTAGCCCCACTTAGAGCAGCCTGGCTTTGATGTAAGTACATATTTCCTGGTGAAGGGGTTGTTATAATTTCAAACATTCACTGACTCATCATACGGAGGGCTGACATTGTTGCGGTTCACTTGCTATTTTTTATCTCCGACATGTGTTTCCTGGACGTGTAATCCACTATTTTCCTCTTCCCTGCAAGTCATCAAGAAAACGTCTGTTAACTGGCCTGCAGGTATATTGTTTACCTTCCTATCCTGTGTGACTAAAACCCTTCAGCATATGCTAGCAGACGGCATTGCACAAAGCATTGATGTTCAATCCAGTCGCACTCCCCGCCCCCCATCTCCATCATAACCCGGATGTTTAAGAAGCATGTCCAACTGGTATGTTTTGACTTGGTTTAAGTGGTGTTTAATGACAGTGGACTGGCTGGTCTGTTCCGGAGCTGTGTTAAGAGTTTCTAATCAAGCGTTCTGCTCCATCAATAATGCAACGCCTTGGATCCCACGGAGGACTTAATTGTGGGTGTAGGGCTGATTGGGAGAGCCTTGGCTCGGGGTGTCTCGTTGCACTCTTCAATTAGAGACCCCCATCATGTCAAGAGCAGGAGCCCTGGGTGTTTACTATGCAGCAACGTGCCCAGCAATACTTTGGCAAGAACCCTACTGTAACCCTGCCATCATCTACGGCTCAGAGCTGGGTCTGCCTGGTAGAGAGTAAGAGGTGGAAGGGGGAGAGAGAGAGAGGGGGGGGGGGACAGGGGTAAGGATGAATAGAGTCTACACATTGTATCTTGCGAGGGCAAGGAGAGGCTGTCATTTTGTTGTACAAAACTGATTGAGACAAACACAAATTCAAGTTGCCTTACTATGTATCTCATGATGAGCAACGTGAACTCACCTGAGTGATTCCATGACAGAGAAGGTTGCAGGTATAGAAACCAATTGGGGGCACTATTGGGCCAGATTAAATGGACATTGGGAGAAAGAGCAGCCTCATTAAGGAAATCCGACACGCTATCTTATGTCATGTTGGCCTGAAGACTACAAGTTAACATAGGAAGTGCCAAGTATTACACTGGTGATACAATTCATCAAATAGTCATCAGAAAATGTAGTAGCAGTCTAATTTGACTGTTTAATATTCTTTACTTTCAAACTAGAGTGAGATGAAAATGTCATCTCTTTATTTTTCTGACTTCTCTGACCCATGATGAAGGGAAAAATTGCAAAACATTCCCAAAACCACACCCAACACTTCCCTTTACCCCTTTAATTAAAACTGTTCATTGGAGTGACTATCATGTTTCTCCATTAAGTATTCCTGTCTTCTATCTTAGAATACATTGATAAACTGAGTAAATGAGCGGGAAAAAAATGCACATTTCAAGTAAAAAACATAAAAACAAAAATATTCGACAACGCAATTCATCCGATATCTCTCGCTCTGAGGGTGTTAGTCCCTGATGTGTCTCTTTTGTCCTGTCAGTCATGGTTATTAGACCAATTATCGATAAGAGGCAAATATTCCACTTCTGGAGTCTCAGCTTCATGTTTTTTATAAAATCAATATGCCCCCTGGCCCTTATCTTCCATCCAAAAGAAAAATGACGGAACAAATTTGGTGTATGACGGATGATGGTGCCTTTATGTGGCTCATGTAATGGAGCTGATGATAAGGAGTTGAGTGGAATACCAATTAGGAAGCTTCTCCTATAGCGATTATGGATTAGTGTGTTGTTTGAAATGGTTACCATTGAATTAAGTGACAGAAAAAATGGCAGCAAAATGGGGGCAACGGATTGAGTCCGTCTTTTTTAATATTCCTTACACTCAAACGTGACCTGGCTTTGGCTGACCTGAAGTGCTGGTGAAATGCAGAGATGTATGCATTTTTCAGGGAGTAAAAATAAAACTACATATTACATAATTCGTGTCATGTAAGGCCGCCCAAATCCACTCACATTTGACCTGGTGGGTGTAGACGCTGTGATCCATCTTAATGTTTGTGAGCTGTAAAGTGGTCAAGATGGAGAGCTGCAGAAGAAGATATCTTTCAGTGTCTAATCATTCTATCAAGCCACAATGTGCCTTGTGTTTGTGGGGTGTCGGAGGTGGAGGGAGACCCTGGCCAACATCAGGTGTCACAGCGCCAATGAATGGACAATGGCTATCCATCAATCTTCCATGCCAGCTTGTCTTGCGGCCAGAAACCAACTACAATGTCCATCTCAAAGCAATTGTATCCCTTCAGTTGACTCATTCATCAGCCTGACCTCATTTGCAATCCAGACCGGTTTCCTGAAGAGAGGAGAGTTGGATTCAAAGTAGTGGATGGGTGAAAAAATATGGAATTTGAGGGAACCAACAACCAGTTGTCCAAAATTTAGCTTGGAGCAAAGCAGGTGAGCGATGGTCTTTATCTCAGTACCATGGTGGCTCATTTATTTAGTTGATGGATTGTTTATCAGTCAGCCCGAACAGACATGCATTTGAATAGCTGGAGGGAAGTTTAGAGGGGTTTGTATTCAGCTGCGCTGTATAGCACAACCATGTACATCGCCTTCAGCCAACTGACCTCGTCGGGTCATCAGGACTTAAGTAAGAGTGAAAGTCGCTTTAAATGGAGCGAGGCTCCCAGGGACCCAGCCTTAGCTGAGCAGCTGCTGCCGGCCGTTGACTATTACTTTTCCAGGGGCTGACTTTGATGTTTTAACAATCCATACATATTGATTCAGACTGATAATAAACAATTTGATTAGCCTCTTTCTATAGGCTGTCATTTCAATCACTTGCAGAGCTCCGATGGAGTGGAAGTGAGGGGCTGCGGACGGAGGGAGGGATGAGGGGAGCGCAACATGGAGATGGAGAGACAGAGAGAGAAGCCAAAGCTGAAAGAGAGCGTGGAGGGCTACAGCCCCCTCCTCAGACAGAAAAAGGAATCCAGCCCTGATTAGGCCTCTGCCTTTGGTGAATTGGACAAGACAGCTGAGCTGCCAGGTTATTAACTCCCTCAGAAAATTCTCAGCCCTCTCTCAGGCCGGCCTGAATACTGCGATCTGGATCGATAAGCAATCTCCGGTGTGTACCAAATGCCTGCTGGATTCATTTGTCTCCCAGCACCCTCTCCCTCCGCTGGACAATACACCTGCACAACTGAGCCCCCCCTCCTGCCTCTCCTCTTCCCTCCCTTCTTTCCTGAGTGCTGTTCTCACTCTCGCTCCTCTCCGTCTTTCTTCTTCCCCCTCCCTCCTTCCTCACCTCTCTCACGTTCACGCACTGGAGTCTCTGTCGCTTTTTAAATAATGACCCTGGGGCTGAAGGAACAACTGCCTACCTCTATTTCATCATGGTGAGACCCTCTCCTGCAGGCCTGGGTGACCAAGCTGTCTAGGGGAGAGAGTGTGGGGGGAGAGAGACAGAGAGACTGAGAGAGAGAGAGAGAGAGAGAGAGAGAGAGACGAGCAGTAGAGGGGGGTTGCCCACGGCGATGGGGAAGGTGGGGGCCACAGCAGCATCATGACTGACAGCACAGATGTCACCATCAAAGCTCAATCTAAGCATATAAATGACCAGCCCATGGCAACTTTATAGACATATAAAGTATAACATGAAAACATACAAAGTAGCTGTTGTTATGGCTGATATCATACAGATAGAATAAACATCTGGCAGTTACTCATTATGTGATGGCGTGCATTAAGAGTCAACCAAGCTTCCTGTCTATTTGTCTATTATTGAGCTGTTTTGTGCCGCCAGTGTGGGAGTTTGTTGATTCTAGTGAGAATATGTAGCTCCTCTGAGAAAACCCTCGGCTCTGTGCTGAGAACTGGTACACATTAATGTGCAGCGGTTCAGAGTTGCCAATATTGTCCATTTCTATCACACATTTAGTTCTCAGAGAAAGAAGCTCAGAGACTGAGCTCATACATGGAGCTCTCTTACACTCAAAGCAAGCCATTCTTTGTGGAGGGGAAAAGATGGATTTACATAGTGATTGTGTTTGCTGATTTGGCAAGGCTTCAGCTGATAACTTTTAGTGATTAGCTGCGGCATTGATCTCCCAGATGGATTTATTGGTGGGGGTGGGTGTCTGAAGGTGGGGGTTGAGTTGGTGGGAGAGGAGGAGGTGATATGAGGAGAAAACAGTAGTAAGCCAAGCGAGGTGGACAGTGGATGAGCTTGATGTTACCTGCCTTTACTTGTTGGCAGGGTTTTCCTCCCAAAGGAGTTAAAAGCCATGCTGTTTCTCACAGCTCATTTCTGTGGTTTGTCTTTTGCTATTGTCTTTCTATTGTCTCTGTGTGGCTGCAGACTTGCGACCCCAGAGGGAATTGTCTGTCAGCATACAATAAAGGCAAGGCCTGCGACCGAGGGCTCCATTTCTCATGGCTAATTGTCAGAGACAATGCAGGCCACTGAAAACGCAACCTATGAAGGATAAACCTGGCGGATGTTTAGATTTTCTTATCGCTGTAATCTTTCAGCAAAATCAAACTGGAGCTGCAGAGCGACAGAAAAAACAGTGAGGGAAATGCAGTTATTAAAAGGAGCTCTGTAAATATTTGAGTGGACTTTGCTGTAGCAAAGAGGAAAACACTCATCACACAGGCTGCCGTTAGTAAGCAGGGATGTGAGATAGACCAAACAGGAAGTCCCACAAAAAATTGGGAGTTTTTAATGAGTCAAAGATGTCTCACTCACCAGGGGTTGGATTGTAACGGAACCGTTTTGTTTCATAATGTTTTTTGTCCTTGGAAAGATTACAGATCATCAAAGAAAATGTGCAACAAAGAAATTCGTCTGATAACATGATCTTTTGATTGGTATAATTGCAGTCCTAACCACAGCATTGTCCCTGCCATGTGGTGACCTGATTCCCAAGAAAGCACCTTTCATCTAATATTGTTCTAAAATGTACAAACTGGTGCTGTCAGTGAATACAGCCAGCTTTGTACCTTCATCAGACATTTTAAACTATTTTAACCTCTTTAACTCTCTCCCAGCAAGCCCTTTTTTCATTGGCGCTCATTTCCTCCTTTCTTTTCAAGGTCATGTGTAATGTGGAATCTATAAAATTCTCAATGAAGAAAGTTATTTGAATTTTTAGATTTTAATGGCTGAGCTTAAAAATTCCCATTTGAGACCTGCAGTTTTGAAATGACCCTGCAATGTGTATGTCAGCAGATGGAATTAGTGAGGGTAATGACTCTCACGCCATGCCTGTCTGTCTGTCGGTCTCTCTCTCGCACACACACGTACACAACAGGCGGCAAAATGCATTCACTTTCTTCAGTGACTTACATTGTGGATCAAAATGATGGATATTATCATGAAAATATATTGAAGTCACAAGGTTTATGGTTGATTTATGTCGTGTGATCTTCTGCCAGGTGCTGAGAGTCTTGATCCTTGTGGTTACACTGGATGAGGAAAACGCTCTCCCTCTCTCCCCTCATTGTCCCCTCCTGACAGTGACGGTAATGTGCGAGTAGGTGAGCCACCCCTCAGGGCTCTGTACATCCACGTCCACCTCAATATAAATCAGCACTTGTCATCACAGGCTCATATCACACGCACTGATCCCACGTCCCCTCCACAAACGCGCAGATTGCTTCCTCCTTGTTCTTCGATACCATCCGAGACGCCAGTGGCCAGAGCATTAAACCTGCCCAGTCTCACCGGCAGTGTCTCCCTGTCTGTGTCGCTTTGTTGTTCTCCCTCCTAGACCTGTAGGTGCTCCCGCATGGTGACGTTAAACAGATGTGACTGCATTAGATTCAGCCCGGACAGCAGCACACCTCTGCTGCCCTGAATGCATTCTATAATTATCCGCCACACCTTGTAACAGGAAGTCAGCTCGTGTCAAAAGTGCAAGCGAAAGCTATAGGGTCACTGTCAGGAAAATGAGCCTGATAGTGAAAAGAGCCAAAGCAGCTGCAGGGGAGTGAAATAAGATTTAAATCGTGCTGCTGGAAACATGCAGTCTGACTGCAACAGTGGCTTCATTCCAGCCACCGAATGATGCATTGTTACTGTAAGTGTACATGTCTGGATTTCACGAGTTCAGATCATTGTAAGTGATTGTGATTCGTAGCTTTGCTTTCATACACTGTTGATAGTTTCTGATAGATCAATCTATTTATTACCCCGCATCAGAAACATGACATCACGGCAGAATGTGAAGATTTCGTAGGACGGAAATGGAACATCCATGCGGGTCTCCGAGAGGCTGTACTTACACGCAGCAATGCTAAATGAGCGAAATGCTAACATCACGCTCACAACGATAACACTAACGCGTTGATGTGAATCCATGTGTACACCAGCTTAGTTGAGCATGTTCCATGGCTATTCATGCAATAGTTGTTGAGATGCTTCACATCACACAAAAACCACAATGTCAACCTTATGGTGGCTCGAGAGGAGAAGTCAGGGGATCATCGTTAGGATTCCCGTTCTGTGGATTATGAATGTTTCTACAACATTTCAGTCCATGCCAGAGCGGTGGCCATCCCTAACCATTGCCATCCCTAACGACATCATTACGGTTAAAAGAGATGAAATAAAACTCTGTTCATCATGGTGCAATGCACAATGTATGTGAATACAGTTACACTATTGACATAAAGAGATCAGTCAGAGGCCCTGGGACTGTTGAAATCCAATGTCTTCCAGTGAGAGGCATCCATTTCGACAATTACTGCGCTGTATGGATTGAATTGATTTGAATGAAGTTAATTTCAAAATAAAGACCCAATACGTTCAATGAATTCTAGTCTGTTGTACGGAACACAAGTGCTGCATATATAAATATCATCAAAAATTTGAATTTATTTGTTGCCTCAGAGATTATTTGATGGAGAAGGAGCAGCTGCCTTGGCCTGGACTCATCCAGCCACTCTGATTGTGGCCACTGATTGATTTTTAAGTTAGGAAGAGGCAATCAGTAAATACCATCCAATCAGGGACCAAGAACATAGAAAAAATTAGACAATTTGAGGTAATCAATGAAAATATTCTCTGATTTGTAGGCGCTCAATTACGGCCATATATCAGGCATCGTAGATCGCAAGTTACTCCGCAATAAAACAAAGGCCAGCGACAGGCAAACTATAAGAGATGAATTAAAGTCCAAGGGAGGAAGTGCCGACTGGCGTGGCAATGAGACAGAATTACAGGCCACAGATTCCGGCCTGCTTCCCTTGCAGAAAGCTGTCAACAACTAATGGGCTGCAGCGAGAGCTGCTATCCGTCATCCTGCTTCCTGTCCACATATTTACTCACTTATTTATCGCCTTGATGCAATATCATCATTTTTAATGTTAAACGCCCTCCGCTCCCAACAAACACAGACTGCTTCTTCAGAGGACAGGATATGGGTAAAAACAGGATGTTGCCTTTGGTTCGTCAACACTAATTAGAAAAGGCAATCTCAGATTCTGGAACTGCGTCTTGATGAACAAATGTGATACTGTATCAAATTGGGTGACTTCTATTTTTGTTTCCAGCACGGTGAGAGGTTTTTTCATCATAATTGTGTCTGGCATTGAGATATCAGAAGGACAGGCAGCCTTGTGGTTTGAAGCGTCAAAGACTGACTCCCAGCCTGCTGTATCATTGTAAGGTGCACTGGTTAAGTCTCTGTTGCAGAACTGTAGATAGTCAACTCCTCATGTCGCTGTGACCGCTTGTCTTCATGGAGGATGTTCCCATTTAGAATGGTGGAGTTCCTTGCGCTCTTGGCAGGGAGTCGAAGCCCCTGTGCTCGGCCTTAATGGACTGACTAGACAGATGATCATGACAGCGACCCATGCAAGTGCTTTTGATTCTATCATCCGCCATGAGGTCGGGCTGCTTTATCAGAGGAATTACCTAAAGTGCCTCTTATTTCATCATTCAGAATGTCAACAAGACGGCATTTTTTAAATTTATACACACCCCAAATAATCACAGCTTCATACATCACACAAGTGCCTCTGAAAAATCATTGTTAGGAGCCCAGGCCAGGTGCAGAGTCATTAACCTACGCCATGGTTTGAGAGCGAGGTCATTATAGAACGCTCCTACAGCGGCTTTTGTTGCTTGACCCTCTTCTTTATAACGCTATCTACACAGACAGAAGCATGCATCAATAAACTCATTTCCTTCTCCCCTGGGCAGCTACGAAGAGTCAAGGAATGTATTTTCCAACGATAACCCACCTCTGTTCAGTAACCCACCTCTTAATAATTAACTAAATTATAAAGACTCTTTTCTCAAGATGTATTTCCTGAAGTGCAGCTGCCTTTGATATCTCCATCCTTTATCATGTCAAAGCCATTTCCACACTGTCTTCAAGGGTTCCTTCCTTGAGAGGCTACGGTACGAGACAGGACATATATCATCTGCAAATAATTATTTGCTGTAGCACGCTTAGAGTAGCACTTTTGGGTTTGCAATAGGTGTGATTATAAGTTTGCATTCATGTAAAAGTATAAAAAATGTGTCTTTAAAAACAAAAACAAAAAACTTCAAATTAGAACTGACACTTAATTCCTTAAAATTGATTCAAACGCAAATTACGTTGTGGCTGCTGTCATACCGGATTGAACGATTCAATTCGATTATTTCCATGAAGAACCAGGCGAGACTCTGGCATTGACTCTGACTTTACAGAAGTATACATCTGATTGAAGTCTAACACGCAACATTGCAAGATTTTCTAATGTCCAGCCAGATTGAGAAAGACACATGACAATGACAAAGGGTAATGGTAATACGATTTACATTTAAAACTGAAAACTTGTGGAATGGTGTATAGAGTGCTCGAGGATTGAGTCACATCACCTGAAATTAGTGAGCATTTTTGCACTTCCCATTACCTCGTTTCGTTCTTTTTAATGAGTTAGATGCCTGAAATATGGTCTGTGGTTAACACAAGCTTAAGAGATTTTAACGTTTTGTTCCACGGTATAAAATATGTCAAATACCCCTCATATGAATTTTTAAGCATTTATGTGTCTTAAAAAGGGCAGTTGCTAACTCCAAAACGTCATGACACCGACTTCTCTGCTTTCACAGCCTCGTTGTGTATTCTCACACTCGTGCAACCGTGTTGTAGTTTGTTCATAGCCTAAAGGTCAGCTTTTCATGTCTAGCAATTACATTCATGCTTCAAAACTTGCATCTAAAGTTTATCCTGCAGAACAAAACGTGTAAGAATAATAAACTCGTGTCAAAATTCAACAGAAGAATCCCATTGGCCTTTTTATCGAGGGAACCAGTGCGATGCCACCTTGACCTAAAAAAACATTTCATCCCTTCAGCACTCTTTAGCTCCTGCAGTTTATGACCACAACCCTCCCCACACTTTTTCCGTGCACCACCTGATCCTTTCATATGAGTGTATCTGCTGCTTCACTTGAGTGACAAGTTAACGTGACAAGGCAGTTGTGTTTTACAAAGTCAGCAAACAGTTTTTGAGTTAGCTTTACCTCACCACAGTGCTGCGTAAGAGCGATACGACAGAAGACTGTTCAGGTCTGGTCACTTGTGAAATTACATTTAAATCTGAAGTGGAGCATTTGCTTCTCATCTAAGTTGAATTACTTTGAAATGACATTGACGAGGCATACTGACATACAAATATACAAGTAACAAAGACAGCGGGACCTCACATATAGTGCAGACGGATAGTGCAAAAAACCCTATGACATGTGAATTAATCATGTGGGGGGAGGCATGTGCTGGTACAGTACTGACTCCTCTGACTTTGCTTACCCTTGGAAAGCTTTCGGCGCCCTATGATCCAACATCTGAAGAGCTGATAAAAACCCTTCAGTTGCCTCAAAGCAGCTGCGAGGCTTAACGTTGTCAAAAAGGGTTTTTTATTTCCCTACCGTTTCGACCTCCTGTGTATATTTTATTGAGCTGTTCTCATCCCACAGCGGTGCGCTGTGCAGCCATGAGCTGCCGCAAAATGTATTTTGAAGCTCATTAACACAGGATGTGCATGCTTGGAACATGTAGCATCTTGTTTTTCAGAGACACTTGTCAACGAGTGAGAAGGCGATGCGAGGAGTTCAGAAATCGTTGTTTTTGATATTCAGTGAGCTTTTCATCTTTTTTTTCTGCTGAAACACCACATGAGAGGATTAGGGAAGTTAATGAGTCATCCTCACAGGGGCCAAGACAGTATGTGCAAGCTGCACTATCCCACGTCTCATAACATGGGGCTGTTTGAATGTATTGAACTGAGGGCTGAATTTTCCCACACTGATCTGACCCAGTTCAAGTTTATGCCCAGTCCCTTTGTAATCAAGATGACAATGTGAAAGTCTTTTTAACCTTTTGTAAGTCAGAAATATCATGAAACGTCACTAAAAGTGAAAGTCGACTGCATAGTGCAATGGCCACAGCGGCCTCACTACTTAGTCTACAAGTTGCTAGATATCTACAACAGCTTCTGTGATCAAATCAAGGCCTTAAAGTGTGTGTCCTTGTGTGTGTGTGTGTGTGTTAGTGGGGGCTGCGGACGGACGATCCCCTGGGCAGCTAATGTTGGAGATGGTATGCTCCTGAACTTCTGATAAGTGAAAACAGTCCACAAAAGCGAAATATCACTTTAAGATGTCGCCTCTCGCCATTGCCGTCTGTTTGCTCAACCCCCAGAGGCGGCCCGGTATCAAATGCACCAGCACAAATGATAATAACACAGCAAGACCTTTCTATTTTTCCAAATTAGGTTGAGCCTCAGATCAGTGCCCTTGAGGCCAGCACAAAGCCTCTAATTCTTCCCTGAAGATTTTCCCCTTCAGTTTTCTATCATATAAAGCAAATATCAAAAATGTGATTTGAATCCTGGAAAAAATTAAAGCTGAAGGGCACCAAAAGGAGGAACAGTGCAGCGCGGTGGGTGATAACACACCAGCTCACTCGCCTTTCTTTTACAGGCATCGATTGGGTCTGTTTAGCTCACTGTCAGATGGCTACACTGCGAGGCAAACCCTGGAGAGGCTGTGCCCAGAGTCACTGAGCAGCAGACCAAACTGCCCCAGGGGTTAATTGAAGTCCCTCAAGTGACTCAAGTGCCCTCTCTTTAATGGGTCAACCCATAAAATGTTGGATTTCTGAACAGAAATGGGGAAAAATGTATCCTCTTGTGGGCCTTTTTTCTCATCGTTCCTGTCCTTGAGAGGAGGACTCGGATGTGGCCAGACTTAAAAACACTTCACTTCTGAACTTGAACAACAAAAGAAACATCTTGAACAGGGTTAGCCTGATAATAATATGGCTGTGTTGTGTTTCCTGTGATTTTTTTTTTTTGCTACCACAAGTATCTCTGTGATAAGGCCAAGTGGATGGTGCTTACTTGAAGTTTGGAGCAGAAGCTTGTGAGAACGGAAAAAAATACCTGGGCAGCCTGGGAAAATCATGGTGAAACTTGGCCTGGACTCCTTTTGGCCACAAAGAAATATTTGAACCATTTAGTTATATGTTTGTTCGCTTTCTATTTGAGACTTAAATGAGTCCGATTGTGATTAGCCTAGCTTGGACTGGAACCATTCTAAGGTTGCTAAGCTTGAAAAAACGACCCTGCTAAGGTTCAACAGCAGCTTACCAGCAACTCTAAAGCTCCCCAATTGCATCTCACTTGTTTTATTCATTCACAAACAGAAATGTAAAAACACCAGTTTGTGGTTTTAGGGATAATTTTGTGCTGTCACTATTTCTTCACAAACAACGGGTGCAGTGACTTCCTGTGTCTTGTCATCCCAGGTTGCCACACAATTACTAATATTGACTTCATGCAGCTAGCTCCTTCTTTTGTTTGTTCTATTTCCAAATGTGGTGCTATATTGCTGGCTATAGTACAATTAAGAAGCTGCAGTCCTGATGGGTTCACACATTTTACTCTGCTTTTCTCAAACAAACCTTCCCATTGTTGAGGAGGTAGCCTTACGACACCACATCGGCTATAACACAGATATCAGACTTTAAAAAAAGATGATCTTTGCCTCAAAGTTATGGCTTTTACGAGCTTAACTAAGTTAGCTTTGTGTTGCAGCACTAGCTTGACGTTTTTATGATGAAGCATTTCAACAGCACTGATGTTTAACTTATCATCACTCTGATGCAGGTTATCAAGTTTCTAACATTATTTGTATTTGTCACAAACGAATATTGAACAAGCTGATTTTGTATTTGTTAGTCTTCAAGTTGATGTCAATATAACTTATCACCCACATATGTAATGTATATCATTTAATAATAATACAACTTTTAATAGTCTACTTTTTTAGCCCATAGAACACCAAGTGTTGAAAATGTTTGATCATATTACTGCCTGATGTTATTATAGCCCTCTGTTATAGAAATACACATTAAAAAGCCATCAACGACTATTATAGTACAACTTTAACATCACCGGCTGATCCCAGAGCTATGCGCAGAACCAATTTTGATGGCACTGCCAAGTAAATAGTAGTGGATGTTTGTAAGACTGCTGTAGCAGAAACTTTCGCAATTTATTCCAGCTCTGGCAATGCTTCATGCTGTACATTATGTTGTAAAACTTTCGACAACCAGCTGTTTTTTCCCCTGCTTCCAGTTTTTTTTATGGCATCCTAAGCTAATCACCTCTTCACTATATCTCTATGGTGAACACGCAGACATGAAAGTGGTATCAGTCTTCTCATCTGACACTCATAAAGAAAGGGAAACATTTCTTTAAGATCTACAATCAAGGTGCTCGAGAGCGAGGAACTGATCCCTCAGCAGTTCCAGTGGAGCTCTTTGGAGAGAAAACTAGAAGATTATGTTTCCCCACAGCTACAAGACATGAAAGTACGCACATATATATTTATGTGAAGAAAGTGTTACTGGAACACACCACGTATGCTTAGTTACAGTGAATAAATAAGGTTAAAAACATACAAAAGGAAAAAATGTGAGGTAGACACTGTTCAATAATGAAGCCTGGCTTTGCAGTGTCGACACATTTTACAGAGCTCCACCATCTATCACTTTCAATCAACGGTGATTCCCCTTGCTACATTGAATCAGAGGTATCTGCAAATGAAATCTTTAAACATCTTAAATCTTTAAAAACTAATTTACTTAATGTCTTACCATTCCAGATTAAAAGCTCTGTCTGCAATTATATCAGGCCACTGATTACCAACTTCCATGATTTACTCTGCAACTCTGTAGTCAGCGCGTGCGTCTGTTTGTATTTACGTGTTTTTCCTTATGTGCCTATTCATGCAAGTTATGCATTAAGTGTGTGTGTGTGTGCGTGTGTGTCGGTTTGGTGGGGTGTTAGTGAAAAACAAGATGGTCAGAGATGATTTTATTGGCCTGCGTTCAGAATGCCTTCCTTGCATCGCTGTCATTTGTTGGAAGATAATGTTGCCATCGATTCGTAAAAATGCTTGAAAATGAAATGAGAGTCTCTCTTCCCACTTAATCAAGAGAGCATATTGATCAGGGTTCTAATGAAGGATCATCTAGATAGGGTGGAGAACAATAGGCCGGCATATCATGCCAAGGAGTAATAGGATGTCTTTATCTGAAGATTCCCGGATATCAGTAAAAGCAAGCCTTCTACATCTTCATAAACCTGCTCCGGCTGTCTCATTATCTAATGTTCTCTGCTTAAAGGGATATTCCAAATATAATACACAATGGAAATATTATCTGCATCATGCCCTTGATATTTCCCATCTTTTCTGATAAATAGCAGCAAAGTCCCTTAGTTTTTCTGTGTTGAGGTTTCATTAGATCTCGATCAACAGCTGTGCTTTTTTATTTTACATTTCTAAATGATCACGTTAAAACACTCTAAATCAGTATGATTGACAGTATAAGTTATACTCCTACTGTACCTGTAGGCCTGGACTGAACACTTCCTGCCAGTGTGGTTAGCATCTGGTTAGCATGTGGATTATTTAGCTCTATTATTATATATTTTGGACATACTGAGTAAGTTTGACATGTTTTTACTGATGGTATTCCTTATGCTGGCTTTTTATTATAAGTCTGTCCTCCCTAGAAAAACAACAGTTTTTTAAGCAAGTACCGCAAAACGACAAAGCCTTGTAGCAGCAGTCGTATGACAAGAGAAAAAGGGGATTTCAGGTGACAATAAAGACCATTAGGATGAGGTACAGAAGGACGAATGGTTGAGCAAAACTTCAGACTCCAACATCATTTCAAACATCATCCTGCCAATAGGGGCGTCAGATCAGAAAACACGTATCTGTTGAGGGTATGGCCAAAGGAGCATGAAGTCAAGAGACCATTACACTGAAGGAAGTGAGTGACGTCCGTCGACCAAAAGAGGGTTATGGACTCACCTCGTTATCTGTTTGTTTCTAAGGGCCTCTCACATGTCCTTGTATCCCCACAGTTAGCACTCTCACGCAAAGTTTAAATCCGTAATGCACTTCCCATAAAGGCAGAAAGAGTCATTCACACCTAATGGCGGCGTGTTAAAGCGCAGCCTCCAGGGGTTCATATACTACACAGAGTGCATTGACCACTGTGACTGCATCCAGAAGGGCACAGTGCTGTGATCAAAAGACAGCGGTGGGGCTAGCGGGGATGGGAGACCAGTATCAGCTCTCATTATGGCTGCGAGACATCCATTTCAGCATTTTTAATATGTGTATCCTATTCGGCAGTTTAAGTGCTTTTTGATAATTGTGCTTTGTACTTTTACAGCACTTCAGTCTATTCCCAGTTCAATTTACTCTTTTATCGGACGTTTGGAATATTGATCTCTGACAGATAAAAGCAAACACCATAATCTCACTCGGGTGAGCTGGTGAGTGAGTGAGAGCGCAGTGCAAAGGGAATACACCGGGGACAGGTCGCCCCTCCAACCCCTCTCTCTGTTTTATTACCTTTATTCGTCAACAGAATTTGCTTACTGCTCTGGGATGTTTATGTAAAGCACCTGCACACTGATGGGTGGTTGATATGACCATCTCTCCCAGTAGCTCCCCCCCAGCCCACCCGTCTCCTCCCCTTTCATCAAACCCCCCCATGACATTTTGGAAAATGCAGCGCAGGGGCTCCCGAGGTGCTTCTGATGATTGCCGCTGCTTAAACTGCTGTCAGTGCTGTCAGGATAACAGTGATTTATCTCCATAGCACTTTATGGAAGTTAGTGTTTTCTGTTAACCTGAGCGCTGAAATGCTGCTTGGTGCTGGCTTGCAGTCACATTAACCTGAATCAATCACGTCTTGATTTTTCCATAAAAGAAAAATCCTCTGTAAATAACACTCGAGCGATTGGCGCATTGAATACACTAAGCCCAATAGCAGCCCTGCTGAGCTTTGTTTGATGCGCGGATATCATTGTTAGCTGTTTCCAATATCCTCGTGCCAACGCGGGGATTTGATGCTTTGACTTGTGCGTATACTTTTTCCAAAATGAGGCAGCTCTTAATACCAGTACTGTCAAGGGACACAAACTGAACCTATAGTGTGAGGTAGAGAACCATAAAAAAAAGTTTGAAATCACAATCTCGCTGAGGTGAAACAATCATGCACTTTGTGTATGAAGCAGTATATTCTTTGGCCTGAGCTGATTCTGTTCAGTTTTAGATGGCAGGTCCCTCTTGAGATAATAGAAAGGGCTGTTTTGATGTTTAAAGCATTGCTAATCTCCTAAAGCCTTAGGCTACTCGTCCCACTGCATATTTGCAGGCCTGTCAGTTTGAGTGGGGATGCAAGAGGATGGTCCTCCGAGCAAATGAATTTTTTTTTTACTTTTGCCTGTTTTTCGTTTTTAGCTTTGCAGACACTATTTGAGATTTACTGCAAACATTTGACCACCGGCCTGGTGTATTGACTGCGTTTGACAAGCATAATCCTTTTCTTCTTTCCAGTCACTTCCATTCTGCGATCAATCAGACCATCAATGCCCTGTAGACTGCTATGAAGTGCAGACGCAGTGTTCGATCATGAGCCAGGCACCTTGTGGACTTTCACTATAATATAGTGATTGATTCATCTTCAAAGATATCTTAAGTGGTTGGCTGGGCACGGTATATAATGCCTTTTGTTGACTGCAGCCTTTCCCTTTACCCAGCTTGCAATCCTTTAAAACAGCAACACAAGCACACACATCAAAACTTAACCAGAGACAAATACACTGCTTTTTGATGTGATCCATTGCTGCTCACCCCTTGAATTTTTCCTGTGGCATAGAACTTTGGTTTGAAAAAATGATGAATTCTCAAGTAGTGTAGAAACAGAAGATGTTCTTTGAATCCCTTTGGATTTTACCATTACTTTCCTCTTGGAAAATTGAAATTTTGAACCTGAATCACAGGTGAAAATTGTTCCAGGATAATCTGGCAGTAACCCTGTACTTTAAGGGAAAGTTTCAGTCGACCTATACTTTGAACAAACACAGAATAATGCCAAATAATAGACATTGACGTTTCAGTGCACACCGGGCCAAACCCATAGGTCTGCAATAGCTTTTATGTCCATTTGAGCTTGTGTGTTCAGGTTGGTTTACCTATTTCAGCTGTGATACTCTTGATCAACACCGTGACCTGAAGTTTAATGCCACATTCATTTCACCAGACACCAAAAAAAGGTGCCATCATTATGTATCTTTTTCACTTATAGTCAGCCGAGTGAGAAATGAGGACGGGGGAATATTTTTTTCTAGCATCATCCGGAGGGTAAAGGGTCACAAACCTGCTCTTTGTCATCTAATATCAACACGATCAGCACATTAAAAAAGCTCAAGGAAATGAACACAGCGTTGAGCTCACACAATACAGCTGTAACAGTGAACACTTGTTCTCTTACTGATATGTTCATGTTCGTCTGGAAGAGGTGTGTCGGGGGTGGGGATGTGGGTGGGAGAACAGTTGCATTGCAGAAGTATTAAAGGAAGTGTAGTAATTAAAGCAGAGGCAGTGTCAGTGACCTCTAGATTGCACTATCTTGTCTCCTTTGTGCCTGCCTTTGCAGCCCGCCTCATTGAGTGAAATTGTATCTTTTCACTTTGGCTCTCTTAAAAAATGTGCATGGTATTGGGAGCCAGTGAGGCGTGATGTTTTTTTTTTTTAATGCCTTTTCTCCACCTCCTCCCTCCAGCCTCCCCCAGCTGCCCCTCTCCTCCATCCCCACTGTCTTACTGGGAGGTATTTCATGAACAGCTGGGTCCCGGGAGAGGAGAGGTTAGTGAAAGAGGCGCGCTGTGTATAATTCAATGATTATCAGGTGTGTGTGTGTGTGTGTGTGTGTGTGTGTGTGGCCCTCCCCCTCTATTGGCAGGTGTCAGGTGACGGGCAGGCCATGTCACTGGCTGTCAGCTGGCTTTCTATTGGAGCAGTCACACTGTTCAAAACATTACCATAAGCTGATGAAGAACGCTCAAGCACGTCTCGGCACACACACTCCGATCTGCAGCTCACGAGGGAGACTCGGACCATGTCACCTCCAAAGCAGATGAATCTGAACGCCCCTCTTTTTTTAACTCCCTTTAGGGCTGGATGAGTTTATTGGCATCATATTGGAGTATGAAAAGTGCTGTTTAATATTTGACCAATACAGCTGCACCTTTACACTTCTTCAGCTTGTATTCTTGTTCAAATACCCATTTCATGGTCGACTGAAAAATGATACAAAAAGCTCAGTCCAAATGAATAACATGTCTTGTTTGGCTCTAACAAAAGATAAAGTAAGTAATCACAGAGAGAATCTGAGACAACAGAACAAACCCGCTGAGAGAACAATTCGTCGATTCATCGATTAGTTGATTGACAGAAAATTAGCATTTTGATGATCAATTAATAATAATATCTTGTTTCCTAATTTCAAATGTCTTTGTGTTTTGGACTGTTCGTTGGATAAAGCAAGACATTTAAACATGCTCGCACAAACCTATTTTCAGTATTTTCAACCCGACTCCACACTGAATGATGACAGCAAGGCTTCTATTTGAAAACGTGAAAACAGTGTTTGGTTTGTCTGTTCTGGGCTACGGGAGGAACAACGGGGCAGGTTCCATGAAAAGGACCTGCAAAAGCTGACAGCATAAAATGTTGAGGATCAAACTGTCTGCAATTCTGTATAATATAAATTTCCTCCATGTGGTTTCATTTCAGATCTCTCCTGACTCTTTGACCCTCAGTTTGACACAAGTTAGCCTCCAAAATGTGCTCACTAAACCCCACATGCTTGATTATCCCGTGTAAACACTGAGCCAATCCGCCTATTACAAAGGCTAGTCATAGGCAGATTGCTTCAGAGGGGGTTCAAAGATGGTCTTGCATTTGTGCTACCTTTAGCATGCTAATTGCTATTCTTCTCCTCAGTGGGGATCCTGTTTGAGATGGAGGGGACATGTGAACTGCGCTCGATCCCTGCTTTACTGTCAACATGCCCGGCCACGGGGAGGAGAGCTGACACCAACACCAGTCAGGGATCTTAAAATACAACTCCTTTCCTTTCATTTTTCCTCTTCTCTTAGAAAGATGTTATCTTTGCAGCCACATTGGTCTGAGAGCTGCTTTTCCCTCGCCTTGTGCTGAAATAACCACCAACAACAAGGTAATAACACAAACATGCAATATAATACTTTAAAATAAATATGAATCTACTGACCTCATGCACTGCTTTTATATTTTATGGTTAGTGTGAATTTTTTAAGCTTTAGAGGAGAAGTTACAATCTCTATATTGCGATACAAATATACAAAATAGCCTTGCTTAGGAAATCTTATCGTTTAAAACGTCAAAAAATGTTACATTTTCTTAATACACAAAAGCAGATGTAGCCCATCAAAGCTTTCTCGAAACATCCACCATGGTCGGTTTTTAACAGGAGCACAATCTCTCTACAAGGATGATTAATGCCTCTAAAAGGACATCAGACACTTTTGAGGCTAAATGGCGCACACAAAAAAAGAATTAGTTAAAGTTTTAAAGGGGGCATGGCCAGTGGCAGCGCTGATCGATTGCATTAGCTGTGACAAAATACATAAAAAAGGGAATCAATGCTAATAAAGTAAGCTCAGCCTTGCAAGAAAGCCTCTTCCTCCTCCATTCACCTCCAGATCCCTTGTCTTCCTTGTTCAGTCATATGCTAGACATGGCTGTCAGTGACACGCGGTCCAGGTCAGGGATCACATCTATTAACAATTATTAATGGCCAGGTTCCAGCCAAACAGCAGCGATTGGAAGCAGAAAATTAAAGGGACACAAATATAAAACTAAAGTCAGCCTTCACTGTGAATATAAACTTTCCTTTTCGTATTCTATGATACCTTTAGAATATGTTTACTAACCAACCTGATAATTCGATAGCATTTCTTACTTTAAAAGAGGCACGATAACAATATAATTGCACAGTGTTTGAAGTAACGCGTACTGTTAAATGCCGTGCAAAGTGATGAACATGTTCCATCTGCTTGTCATGTTGTTTTTCCGACAATAACCACTGGGACTCCACTCGACATAGCTGTGCTAGCGTCCACACGGTGTCCCTCTCTTAAGTCTCGAGCACATGTTAAACTGTGAGAACACTTGACTGCATGACTATATTCTCAAAGAAATCTTGAAATAGCCAGTTTGCCAGGGAAAGCATCAAAATAGTGAAACTGAAATCCCAGAAATAGTGATGTTGTTAATGGGAATCAAGACATTAAAGCTTGCTCTGTGTTTGTAACTTAATAGTATCTTAAAAGTGTAAAAGTAACGGTAAAGTTATGGAAGATAATGACATTTTCTCTATGAAGTATAACATATTTGGTCATTTCATAATTCCTGAAGATATTCAGTGCCGTCTTATTTACTTTTTATATTTATTGTCATTGTAGTTTTCACTGAAATATTAAAAGTCTTATGCAACCTCATGTTGTTTTGCATCTAGTTTACATGTGATAGTGCAGGCCAACCAGGATCTGCACATAGAGGTCGAGTTACACAAGGCCTGTTTGATTTAATCTACATTCATGGAATAAATGTTCATGGAAATCGAATGAACTCTGCTGTTTTTCGTCGCACTGGAACTTGTGACTTTGTTTAACCCGAGATCAAATTCATGTTATAAGAACATTAGCATGTGAACCTTAAACCTTGTTATACCTTCAGATTCATTTTGCATAAATATAGATTCATCTTTTCATGTAATCATTATATCCTAATGTATAATCACGTATGAAAAGCATTCACAATGCAATGTGGAGTTTAGCCGAGTCACTAAAAAAAAATCAAAAACGAAAGTTTTAAAAGTGTACTGAAATTGATCCAAAAATGTTCTGGCCTTACATTATTACCCGTTTAAATTTCTTATTTTTGACATGTTGTCTGATGAAACAAATAATGTAGTATACCTTATGATAACAACAGAATGTATTCCAGCTCAGTCTGGAAGCACCATATTCAAAGAAAGACTGGTGCAGCTTGTGAACATAGCTTTATGTGTGTGAGTGCGTCTTCATGTCTTTACCACACAAAAACATACACATACTGAATGTGTTTGTGTATTCATGTGAGCTCTGTCTGATCACAGTTTGTGATCCGGAGCACAGCGCCCCACAGTGGACAAGCCTGGGACAGTGTTCCTCTCGCACCTCCATCCTCCTACAGCTGCATGTTCCTCTGCTCAGAGGTGGACAGCACATTTACATAAAGGTGCAACCCCTTTACGCCTGTGATCATCAACACTGTTTATCGTTTGATCAGCTATGATTGATGCTCTGTTAATACAAATTTAACTTAGCGTATTTTGCATGCCAAGGGACCCATGAAGAGGTTCAATTACAGAGCAATCTCATTAATTCGAGAGCTTGTTACGGAGAGAGGACAGCAGGCTTTTTTTTTTTTCTAAATTCCGGAATGCAGATGTGTAAGGGACATAATTAGTAGATAAGAGTCCTAATTGGATCCTGCTGTGTGGCTGCAGAGGGTGCAGCCCTCGCTATGTTTTACAAGTTCCACGGTGTTGAAGAACACTTTTTTATAACCTGCTCGCACACACGCACCATCCGTCACCCACAATGTGGGAGGGGAGTCCTGGCTCCCTCGTATTGTTTGCAAAAGGTCATCGCTGCAGCCCTATGCTACTTGACCAACTTTGACTTTGGTTTTATATGGGGTGAAGTAGTTGTATGCATATGCATATTATTTGCATTTAATGGAGGTATATTTTGCTTTTATCAGACGACTAGGTTTAGAGGTTGGTAAAGTTTAGTTAGATGAGCAAAGTAATAGAAAACGCAGTACAGAGTCACAAAGAACGCAGGGTGAAAACATCAAAAAGTCCTGTGCCCCTGCTTCAAGACACTGTTGTAACTTTTTTATGACTCAGGTTCTTTTACCCGGACATTTCTCCTTGGCCATGTAAAATGTCTGAGAGATGGAGGGATTCCACAGAGGCATATCAACAGGCCGACCACCCACTGGTCCAGCACAAAGCCGGCTGCATTGCCCTTGTTAGATGGCCGTGTTATGCCTGTCTCTTGGCCTCTGCAGAGAAACCTTGGCCAATGCAATGCAACCGCCATTTTCTTCGGGCAGATATGAGTCTGACAGTACTTATCACGGTGGTCCACCCACTTTTGTAACTCCCACATCCACCTCCCCTCTGCAAGGAGTGTGCGCTGTGCAGCAGGCTGACGGCACAGGCCCAGTAGTGGCACAGCAGGACAAGGAGGCAGGAGCAGGGGGGAGGAGGCGGCAGCTGGGTGTGGATTGGAGGTGTGGGGGGGGTGAAACCCCAGCTCTGGGTGGCGGATCTCCCCCAGCTGTGCCCATCTGAGGGGAAAAGCGGCCCAGAGGAAGCTCCATTAGTTCCATGGACGGCCCGGGCCCTGAGTGGCCGTTGGCAGCAGCAGAGCAGAAACATACTCTCTCTCTCTGCCAGCATCAGCAACCCTCCACACTCAATTACTTCTCTGGGAAAGAGGTCTATGGACAATGAACACAGCCTCTGGAGCACTGATTTATACTTAACACAAGTTTCTTCTTGTTCTCAGTGAAATAAGGTTTTGGAAAAAAAGTGCATTGGAATTGTACCTGAGTCTTGCTTATGCTATGGCCAAGGCCCTGAAAGCTATTTACTGGATGTTTCTCTTTGATGTAGGCCGCTGACTGTGAACTGTGTCACACTTGTGCTTTGTTCCAAGTACTGTATCACTGAAAAAGCAATCAGCCAAGGAAGTCTTACCACATGTCATTTCTACACAACAGAGAGTGGAAGCTGAACCGAAAGTATCTGGTGACTTTGTCCTGTCTTCTGCAGCGCAACACCTTTGTAATGAAGCTGATCCAGTATCAGCATGAATTAAGTGCGAAGCAGAATATTATTTTGTCTAAGCATTTGAACTGCTGGAGAACAAAAGTTCTTCGGCACACTTTTATAGAGAAGGATTGTGTTAACATCAAAGTCAGACATGCTCTCAGGAGCTCCCCCCCCCCCCTGAGTGCTTCACCAGAGGTTGATTCATTCACATTAGGGTGTTTCTTCAACCAAAATGAATCAGAAATGTCTGTATTTTGGAACATGATCTCATTTTACCCCCTTTAGAACAACGAGGGAGGAAAAGGAAAAACAGAAAGGGCCAATTGGCAAATGAGGCCTTGGTTGACGACTGACCCATATCTCTGTTACAAATGTAGTTTATCTCTCACACCCACGGTCTTTGCAGTGAGGCCACTTCCCCATAAAAATGGACAAGGACACCGATTTGTGTCAGGCTCTGTGGCCTGTCTTTGACTCAAAACAGCTTTTATCTCACGTCTATCTGTTCAATCCGGAGATGTTGTTGCAGTATTTTACATGCGACACTGACATACGAGAACATGTTTTCTTCATGCTAAATATCATATTTTCGCTGCCTCTCTTAAAGCCTGATGTTGATGATTTATTCTTGTTTTCTTCTAAGGAGAAACACAAGAAGTCTGTGTGTGCAGCAGGACATGATGAATCATTTCAGTACTTTACATGCATCCAACATTATGTCCGTCTGATAAACATCTTTGGTTTTCAAGGGTCAGGATTTTGAACCTCTATCCTCGTGCTCCTTTGAAGGTATAGAACATTTAAGCCATCTCCCCCATCTTCGTGGTTTTATTCGTCTGTTGCTCCTTCTTTTGGTTTTGCAATTGATACCACCTACTTTGGCTTTGTGTCTGTGTCTCCATGCTAACTCAGTTTGTGTGTGTTTGTTTATGTGTCTCGTAAGTCTCGGCCAAGCAATCTTGGCCTGGGTGCCTGCTGTGCTGTCTGTCATTCTTGCTTCCATTGACATTCAGACTGAGCAGCTGTGCGTCTCCATGTTTTTCAATTAGACATCACTTCAACCCCCCTGTTTGGAATTTAAAGGGCTCATTTTCCTTGTTTTCACCCCTGACAACATAGGGAGTAAAAATCTGCAGTGTGAATTTGTTTTTTTCTGGAGAAATATAGATATACATACATACTTTTTACTTGTGACCTTGTACTTTACTCAGAACCTGTGATGTTTGTTTGCCTCTGTGTGTGTGGTAAGACACATAATTAATCAGAATTAAGCAGTGACTGAAGGGCTCCGTGGTAGTAGATATCAAAAGCATGTGGATTTGTATTTGAAAGGAAAAAAAATGCCTTCTGTTTGAACATGTTGTTGAAGAAAGTGGCAGCAGACACTCATAGAAGATCAAACTCATCTCAACAGGTGTTCCCTCTAGGCGCTGGGAAAAAGGTTGAGCACCCAGAAGTGGGACTAAACAACCCAAAAGGCTTGCATTTTTCCAATCACAACAGAGGTGTCATTTACGTCGCCGTCACCAGGCGTGACCTGGACCCAGACTGAGCCCTGAGGAGACACGCTATTGATCTGCACAGCCAAGAAAGCCAGCTGCCATTAAAGCCATGACAGTGGAACTGTACGGCATCGATCGGTAGCACCGGGACCCCACCGTATTATTTATAGAGGAGAGCTCCATCCACTACTCTCTTATGTCTGATAATTGATGGCAAGTGGGGCCTTGCTTCCTACCCTGACCCCGACAAACTGAAAGTCAGATGGATTACATCTAACACAATTATGATTGATATTATCAGATTACGCCATGCACGACAAGGCATGCTGGGTGAGCTGAGCTGAGGTAGTCACTCTTTCGGGCTGTCTCACTTAATTCCTCCTGTGGGAAAAATGGTGCGTCTGTGGTGAAGACGTGAAGGTGCATGTGGTTGTGTACAATAGTGTGGAGAACAGTAATGAGTTGGTGCGCGTGTTAGAGGTCCCAATGAGCAAACTAAAGCTCAGCTTCTAAACTTCAGGATGGAGGGCCTGTAATATTCAGTTTCCCCATATCCATGAAGCTAATTCGCAAGATTCATGTCACTACTGCTGGTTTCCACCTGGTTTCAAGGCTGCAAGGCAATAATTCCGACGCGGCTGCAGAAGGTGTGAATATATCCTTGCAGTTGACTCTGCTTGACTCGAGTAAATTAATAGGATCGCTGAAATCTAAGTTGGTGCATTCCCTTATTGATTTATTTCCACCACATTCATATGAACTTCCCAAGTGTAATGATTGGATTTAGCAGTTAACATTTTCTTCCACCTCAGTGCATTAACATTGTTTTATAGTTTTGTGGTTTCCCTTTTCTTTTTTAATACTATTCTCAGCTTCAAAATAACAAATATATGAAGGATTCTGCTTTAATAACATTGGTTTTACCTGGAGTCAGAGAATGAACTATCTGTCACATGCAGAACCTGCAGTTGACACTTAACTTTGTATGTTTTACTTATAGTTAACGTGTGAGCGAGCTTGTCCATGCTCATTGAACTGACTGTGAAACCTGTATAGTAGGAAAGGCAGGCCACATTCAGAGAGCTACAGCAGGGCCCAGCACAGACCCCTCCTGTCCCATCAATGACCAGCATACTGCTCTCAATTTCTTTATATGTTATTATTATGTGGTTTGCTTGCATTTTTCCTCCAATCCAATTACTCCGCATGACTATAATGCAATTTAGACATGGTTTATTATTCAATTAAAAGACATATCTCTCTCCAACAAACATGCAATGCTTGCCCTTAAAGCCCTTCTTTATGGTTCAGAAGTTTCGTGGTTCTGTGGAGATCATCGTGATCGGGAATTGAATTAACGTGACAGAAAGGGTAGCTCACTACGAGACTTCAATTGTAACGACAAGCGAGTTAAAATTAATTTTCCACTCTGATTGGATTTAATGTTATCATCATTGCTTCACAGATATGTCCGTTCTTCATTCATTTTGGAGAGAGAGAAAAAAACATAAATCTCACAAATTGGTTCCTGTCTCTTCTTGTTAAAATGATTTTGATTCATGGCTCGGCCGTAGCACAAGGTCTCAACCGCTTTCCTGTCCTTACCAACATCAGCGTCATAAATATACCAACAACAGTGTTTCATTCTCCAACAGTCACAGCAATTGCACCAAATTAAATTAAATGTGCATCTGTCTCCTGGTGATTTTTATGTCCAATTCATTAGCAAAACTAACATTCTCATTAGATACTGAGAGTGGATGTGTTGCACAGTGGAGCACTTGACTAAATGCCTGCTGAGTGTTTTAGTAGAAAATATGTTTGATATTGTAATCAGCACTTGGCCTCCCACTTATGGACTTATGATTGTGTGTCTTTTTGTAATTATACATCTCTAATTCCACAATAAGGAGCTCGTTTAGATGTAAGGGTGAAGGGGAAGGACTGTGTTTACATCACGGTTAATGTTAAGATGTGGTAGTGAGGGTTCATGTTATGTAATGTGCGAAATTAATATCCTCACATGCTATTGTATCGTTAATCAAATGTGAGATGTTTTCTGCATGCATTTTTTGCAGAGTATGTGTGAATTGCTTCTATGAGCCAGCTGAAGACTTCCCTCTATCAGTGTGAAGAAGTGGAAGAGGTGAGGAGGAGCAGTCTGGCTGCAGGTCTGGCCTGATAGCTGAGCCAAGTGTGTTTTAACACCTGGAGTCCTGGCCAGGCCCTCTCCATACACCACACGATAATGACTAGTTGAGGAGCTCAACAGAAGCAATTCACCTGATGAAAAAGAGAGGGAGGAAAAACAACTTGAGATATTGAGTGTCAGCCAACTACAAAAAAATGGGCCATTCAAAGGCTGGTGTGTGTTACACTACGGTTTGTCTCGATCATCTTAATTTAATGGCCTCTCCTCATTTATGATATTTGATTTCATTTTTCACTGCAGCAAGGAGGGGAGGCCCTGTATGTATGGTCAACATATGGCACATATTAGATTACTCAAATGTGTTTTGTTTTGGCAGTATCGTCTTTCTCATCCAATGGCTTCATGCAACATATGTTCTCTCCTATTCCTCATATCACACCGGCTATTGAAGTCTATCTGGTATCTGATTCCAGCTATTATAGTATTTAATACCTGCATAAAGGAGCACTAAACTCTGAGTAGCTAGCAGGTGTGTTGTATTTCTATTAAAACAAAAAAGTTGATCCTGAAGTTGCTGTGAACGTGGGGGCTAGCTGCAAACACATTCATATCACATTTGCATCAGGCTCATTAAACTGGAACCACTGAGAGTCAGTGCTTTGCTTGAGGGCACTTGTAGTTGTTGATGGATAAAATCGTCCTAACGCCGCCTCAAACCGGTTGCCTTGATCATTTACAAGAGTCACAGTAGCGGCATGTTGACATGTCAATTGCAGATGCATAGTTAGGAGACATTGACAAGTGTACTGTAGGAGTGATTTAAGAGAATTTTCCCATAATAAGATTTTATTCTCAGCTACAAACAATATTGTTCAAGACCTGTCCAGTCCTGAACCTCTTTCAGACAATCAACCTGTTACATTAATGTGATGGCAATCCAGCATATTGATCTTATGTCTGAATAGACACTCAAATCACTGAAATAAATAGATAAAGAAGAACTTCTTCACTTATCCGATCAATCTATATATTTTACCCTTTAATAATTTACACATGTCTTTGTACAACCACAGTAATAATCTGATCATCCAGCAAAATGCTATAAAGCATGTGAGCTAATAGGCATCAAACATGAGTCCCAACTTAACGTCCTGTCATTGGATGCTGGTGCACTGTCGGCCCAGGTGCCAAATGTTGCGCATGCACGCAACTCTTTGTCCTGTCATGTCTGAATAAAGCCGTGATGAACTTTTAATAAAAAACCTGTGTCTGAAACATTATATGCCATCACTTTAACAAATAGATGAAGCAAGCAATGTGATGGAGTTCCATCTGAAAAGGTCTCTGACTAGAAGGTCTGTCCCCCATTCACAAAAGGGAACAAAAACAGGGGCATTACAAAACCATAGTTTAGTCATGAAAACGTCAGATAACTGTACGGTATGTCATAACAACTGATTAAAAAGTCATCATTTAGTTTGTCTTAACATTTCATGGAGAGTAACGTGATATATAATGACATTGCAGCAGGCTGCATCTCTCTCTCTCTCTCTCTCTCTCTCTCTCTCTCTCTCTCTCTCTCTCTCTCTCTCTCTCTCGCTCTCTCTCTCTCTGTCACAGTGCAATGAAGCAACAGCAGAGAGCCAGAGCACTGGAAACACTGGCATAACGCTTTGCTGAAGGGAGAAAAGTGACATCATGCTGGACACTACTGGACACCACAAGCTTCCTGTTTCTTTTCCCCTCACAAAACATAACGGCAGTTTGTCTCTCTAGTGGTGGCCAGTCTTTGTATCTCTCCTCAGGAACAGGAAATCCATGCTGAAGGCGTGCTGTTGCTCTCCAAAAAAAAAAAAAAAAGTGATGACAGCAGAGAAAACCCTTTTAACAACAGTACTCTCATAGCTGGTCAGGTTGAACTGCTGTAAAGATTTAGAAATGTGTCTACCAGGACACAATGAAGAAATATATGATTCGCTTTTTATTAAAGCTTCTACAAGGAACTTTAATTTTGTGTTGAATTTCGAAGTCCCTGTGGACAAAAGCTCTGATTTTACTGCAACAAGGTCTAGCAGTCTGCAGCGCGGAGGCCTGGTTCTGGTTCTCCCTGGCCTCACTTCCCTCGCACGGAAGCCCGATACCTCCCTCCAGAGCTCGGACTGCAGGTGGCCGCTGTCAGAGGCCCCGCTGGAGTCTGAGCTGAAGGAGTTTCTGGTGACCCTGCATGATTTTGTCTGATTTAGTTTTTGTCTGATTTCACCCAAAATCCGACCTGGTGGAACCGATGACAAACATATAACTACATCGAAACAGCCAATCTTCTTGCTGATTGTCTTGTTTACTCATGTGGGTCATATTGAGGCATCAGAATTAAATTGGGACTGTATCATAACCAGTTAATTCCTCACAGTAACTTTAAATATTGGCACATTGCGAATTTCAATTTGTGCTTGTTTTACAGACATCTTTTCTGAGAAATAACATAATGTTCCTGAGATGAGATTTATTTTCTTTCACCATGTTCGGTGTGGCATCCTGAATGAATCATCAATTGTATCATGTCTCAGTCTTTATCTAAATTGTATTATAAAGTCAAAATGCAGTACGATACATCTTCAGCACAGCTATCACTGCAAGTAATTGAACATATCAGTTCACAGAAGCTAATAAGACCTAGTTTTGTAATGTAGGAATTGTACATTGACAAACGGATTGCATTTATTTCTTCCTACCCTGCTTATTATCAGTAACTTGTAATATAAATATGCAAATCTGCTGCTTGAACTTTACAATCCTTCTTTGAGGCTATTCATCTCCTTTAAAGTGTTCATTTACATGTGGAGAGCCCCCCATGCATCAAGCCGTGTCATTTTGAAAGCAAATATTAATCAATTTTGCATTGTGGATTGCCCTGGAGCAGTGTGTAATACATGCGCTGTCTTTGCCGGGATGGATGTATGCAGATGCTTCTCCGCTCTAACCTCCGATGATAACTGTGGAGAGGTTGAGGCCACTGTATCACGAGGCATTTATCATATTTGCTGCACACATGACCTGCCATGCCCCTCTCTGGGGCCTTTTCTTTATATCTTCATTTACTCAGGAGGCAGTTTTTGCTTCTAAGCAAATTTCCTTTATTCTCACCAAAATGCACCATTTTCCAGCGATTATTGCTGGTATCCGAGAGGACAATTTAGTTTTCCTGCTTGCTTTAGAAATTCACAATGAAATACTCCTTTTTTTAAAGTCCTAGATGTGACCTTTCTAATGGATGATTACAAAGAATGTGCAGAGCCAGCTGGTTGTTGGCTTACTGGCAGTGGCACATGTGTTAACCGACACTGAATCGTCCATATCGTCTATGCAAGACTGGCACTGGCTGTTTAGTTCATAATAGCTACTGAGCCACTCGTGATAATCTTTCATAAACAGGCTAAAGTTTGTCTGAGTCATGTAAACTGTCTGTTTCTGCCGACACGGTCTGTTAATGTTAATACCAGTCAGAACTAATTAACCTCACTCCACTGGGCCACAGCATGGCTCTTCACTTTCACAGGATGCTACACCAGTTTCACCTGAGTGTAATGCATTGGAATAATACTGTGATTTCTTGTGCTCAGGCTCATAGCCCATGTCATTTGCTTCTCGGCATCATAACGTTGCACTAATGAGCTCCCAATGTTGTGTCATGTTTTCATATGGTGGGCACTGCTAATATCATCGGCTGGGGATGGGGAGACTGTTTTTGGCCTTGGCTGTGTAGTTAAATATATATATATGTAAATATATATATATATATGTGAAGAAATTGTCTTTAGGGACTTTATGATTTTTTATGTTGGTCAGTCCACCACTTTGGTCCAGATTGAAATATCCGATTTGAGATGGATTGGCACAAATTAGTTTGGGCAGAAAATCATGGCGATTTATTCTAATGACTTTGTTTATGACTTTTCCTCGAGTGCCACCATTGAGGTTTTTTGGTTTCGAGTGAAAAGTCTTAACAACTATTGGATAGATTGCCACGTAATTTGGTGCAGACAACCACTTCATTTTTGATCTAGGTCCAACAACTAATTACAATCCTATCAGCCTCAGTTGTACTTTGTGTTTTTTGCAAACGAGCAAATGTTAGCATCATAGACTGTACATGGGTTAGCATGCTAACACGCTTAACTAAGATGGTGAACAGCACACTTGCTGCACATCTGTATGTTAGCCTCGTAATTGTGAGCATGTTAGCATGCTGACATTAGCATTTAAAGCTCCAGAGTGCTACGGTACAGCCTCACAAAGCTACTAGCATGGCGGCTCTTGTTATACAACCAAACGTTTTCCTTCCAAGTAGTTTTCTACTGAAATAATATAATCCAAGGGAAAAAGGAAAGCTTGAAAAGTAAATGTGTGTGTTTCTACAGTACCTGTGCAACAAAGCAAATCAATAGAAATCATCAGTTGGGCTGTATCTTCGGCCAGTTAAAGTGCTTTATGATCATGTTTTTTGCCTTTGTGTAAATGCAGCCAGGTCTTACAGAGCTGCCTTGACAAGCCATCATACGACTAATACCACATGAGACCAGGCTGCTGGTTTTTGGGAGACGTGTAACAAACCTTACCAAGCAGTTTGACAGGCTGGAACAACAATCCTGATAAAGCCAAGCCAGCAACTAAGTAAAAATGGAGCATACAGCAAATACAGCAGCCTGCCCCCATTTCCCTAAGGGCTCCCTCCTACTCAATAGCGTCAGACACGACGGACAAATGATGATAAAGTGATCCTGTCATGACTTTGACAGGCACGACAGACAGCAGCAGGGCTGGCCCCTGCAATAACGCCAGTCAACCAGGCTCTCGCTCAAAGCACAGCATTGAGACACGCGTTTCATCTGCAACAATGCAGTCAAAGTAAACACCTACGCTCACAGTCATGCTCCTAATTCTTGCCAACAGCTTGTTAATAAATAAAGGCATATTGCTGCTGTCAGATCAGTAGCACATGCTCCTTTTTGTAGATTTCAGATGAACAAACATGCATTTATAGATAGTATAATGGGGTTTGAATGTTTTTTTTCAAGGACATCAGGGTTATGAATTTTGTTCTTTATATTTAGTCAACTGAAAATCAAGTAAAAACAATGATTTATTCTTGGTTGTTGTCTTTTTGTCCAATACAAATCCTCTGTGTTCAGCACCATAAATGAGACATTAACTGTGCAACATAAACACCATTTTAAACTGATATGTCAGTTGAGGATATCTCACTTCTTGTGGGACATTTATTTTATTGAATTGCAGTATTGAATTGAAATCTATTCAGGTATAATAAAATGTATGCCTGTTTTGTCTTACCTGTGCATTATTCTTATTCTTAAAATAAATAAATGATCTTGGACACGTTTAAAACAAGGGAAGTGAAAACCAGACATTTTGAGGTCAGCCAAAAGCCTTATTGTGGAGAATTAAATTGTATTGTTTATTGTTTTACTAAAGAGATATTCCTTGGCTTCAGTAGATGATATACTCACTATGTAACTCTTTTTTATTATCTGTGTTAGACTTTCCCTTTCATTTGTCTTCCACCTCATACATCATACTGTGGTGCTACTGGGAAGCCCAACAACCAGACCAAACCAAAGAGTTTCTGACTCTGGAAATATGTTTCGGGTATTGCTCAAAGTGAAATATAAGAAATGAAAATGCTGTCTTTCACTTTGTTCCTATATGTGTCCAATCACTGCCTTACTTGGTCTGCCGGCATGATTTTAAAGCAACAAAAAGGAACATATTTGATTTGAAGAAGCTCAGGAAATGTAACAAGGCCACAGGAGAGTGGTAGAGCCAAAAGGTCAAGCATGTAATATCAAGGAGACAGCGCACTTGTCTCCAGTGCACAATAGCCATTTCAGCATTCACCATCCATTTCTCTGGTAATTGTAGTCATATTGCTGTATTGAAGTCTAGCGTTCCTTAACATATTCCTTGTTTTGAGCCCCTTTTGTCTCAGGTAATGGAATGTCAGCTCGGTGTGATTCCCGTGTGTTGCAGAGTGTTGATCAAAGTGACCTATGCACCCCTCTGCTCTTGCAAATCAATACACAGTCAACAGGAGCTGACAGAGGCAGGCACAACATATAATAAATGACAATTCACCATCACAATGGCAAGAGCATATCTGACAACTACAGCTCATGGCAGTAATTTTCATGTGATGCCAAGCTGTTATGTTCAAAGTGGGATTCATTTGCCAGGACTGTCTCACAGAGATGCTGATATTACAAGGCTGACTTGTAAGCACATCATCCCCCAGTCATGCGTTCCTACTGAAGCTGTCCCAGCCAAGTGCTGACAGAGGCAATGGCATTACAGTTGTATCTTTTTTATTGTTGTTGTCTGTCAAAGGGAGCTTATATTGAAAGCAATTTTCCTCTTAAGGGAGCAAATTGTTCGCAGAAAATTGTAACTGCCATCGCTTGGAGATGATTGGCTGCATCTTTTGGTGTTGGCAGCCAAGAATGGAAGGATTTCATATGCGAGAGGGGAGAGGAAGAAAATAAATAAATAAAGGAGCAGCACATTTCAAAAGATGTGTTGTGAAAAATGAGTGTGAAATTTCACACGCTCCGGAAGATGAAAATGGCTGCTGTTCTGCCAGGTGGAGGGGAAATAGAAATCTGTTGTGTGACGTGCAAAAGAGGTAGAGGCATTGTGTTGTGGGGTTGAGAGATGCAGGTTTAATTATCAATCAGAAAAACTGAGACTGGCCATTTCCCTTCATGTTTTGCAGGATCAAGAGGATTTGTTGCTGCTGGCAGCTTGCCCGTCACCTGAAACAGAAAAGCCAATTAAAGAAAAGAGACTTCAGTGTTGTGTTGTGGCCTAGTCGACCACAACTGATGCCAAATGTCAAATGTCTGCTACTTGAGTTCAAAAAACAATTAGTGAAATGTCACATGCATAGCTCTGACTTCAGTAATCTTGCTCTGATTTTTTCCCAACTGTTGCAGAATGTTCTTACCTGTCACATGATATATTCACTGTATGACGGCTTATTTATTTACCATTTGTACCACAGCTACATCATTCTGTTGACTTCTGTATGAATACGTGCCTGGTATTACAATACACATAGGTTTGAACATATTGTCCTCTATGAAATGCCATTGGGATGTCACGCAGCAGGCCTGTTATTTACACATTTTTTCAAATTCATACTAAACCGTTGTTAAAAAAAAAAAGCAAAACTGTAAGTTTTTGTCATTGGCAGAGTTCAGTCCGTGTCCGAGTTGTTTCTGCACCCTCTCTGTCTATTCTCCAGTAAGCAGCCCCCTCCTCCACCACGAACCAACAAGTCCTTGCAGCTGCTGCTAATTGCCCAGATCCTGACATTTCTCTTATTATGGACATAATGAATTATGAAAGTGTCAGACCAAGCCCAACCTTCCTCTGCACACACACACACACACACACACATACACACACATGCACACTATCCCACACCTCCCAATAAACCTATTTGTTTTGGGGCTGGCTTGCCCCATCCATTAGTTGTTATTGTTTTCTCTAAACATGACATTGATTCAATTTACCACCAATCAATTTCAAATGGTTCTGACATTCAGATATGACCTTAAAGCCAGGCAGACCAAGAACTATGATTAGAATTAAACTTTTGTTAATGAGGTGATTTCTCTTCACACGGGGGCATGTGACATGATTCCAACAGGACTGGTCAGTAAAAATTAGATCAATTATTGTGAACGAAAACGCTTTAACTCGATTACCCTATGCACCCACTAGTTTGTGTAATTAATAACCGCCTCTCAGCTGCAGAGAGCAGTTTATTAATAACAGTCTATATCTGTGCTCCTTAATGAAATGGCAGGGGCTAGGCCATCCCTTCTGCAGGTAATGTCATAATCAATGGTGCCCAACACATGTTAATTACCATAGTTATTAATTGTTACAGTTGGATTTGAATGCTACATGCTGTCAGCTCCTTTGTCCTGCTATGTATAGCAATCAGTGGATTGAAAATGGCAAATCTAATTAGCCATTCAGCGAGCAGGCTGGGAATCCAAATGAGACAGTATCAGCCCTGACAGCTGGCAACCGAGGCGACGTTCACACTGGGCCGTGAACAAAACCGCCATTATCCACTGCCCCGGGAACAACAGGAAAAGGCATGTATCGCAAACTAATAAATACATTCACAGCAGCGGCCTGCCATATCACACAATGGTCTGATGAAATGCCTGCTTGATGCCTTTGTTTGGGTACAAGGAGTGTTTATGCATCTATCTGTACAGGGTGCACATCGCCCATCCAGCAGATAGCAGTCATCTTAGAGAGAGATTCTGCTGCTAGAAATATTCAGTGATGTAAAGACATGGTCATGTGCGAAAAGGTCAAATGTTTTCTTTCTATTTGTATTCACTCATTTCCTGAATAATTACCACATATGTATTAAAATGTTTAACCTTTGGCTGTAATGGCTAAAGGCATACATGAAAGTTTATGACATCATATACAATATACAATACAATATAATGTTAATGAATAATGTCCCCAGGACAACTAAAGCCTAATGTGTGAGTTTTTCTAAAACCCTTGTTCCATCTGCTTTTTTATCATAAAGTGTTAATGTATCCTGTTTTAGGATACCTCTTAAAGTAAATTTAAAAAAGAATAAGTTCCTCTCAGACTAATCATTTAATTGGCCTTTGATCCTCAAATGATTATTTATTTCAGATAACTGCAAGTCCCTTTGAACAAAACTGTCCAATCTGACCATTGTTGCTTAGTTTGTGGGAGGAAGTTGTAAGGGAGATAATAAAAGGTCATTGAACAGGACATACTTTACTTAGGCAAACAGTCATTTTGTACTCATTACAGTGGAAAACGCACAGTGTTTAATGTCTGTGGCCGGTCTCTATGCGCTGTAATGATTTCATCTGGAATTGGTATTTCTGTGCATAATTCTACTTAAACTATAGAGGAAATGACAGAATGTACAATGTACAATAAGTACTGGCTGTTACCTCAGAGGTCATGGGTCTTACAACATTAAGGACATCAGAGTGGCCGACAGTCTCACTGGAAGATGGTCACAGATCCACTTCCCTCTGCTCCCTGTGCAGCCTGCAGAGAGCATTTTAAATCTGCAATCACTTTTGGTGCATTGTGGGTAGCGGAAACAAGTTGTGAACACAACATTGACTTATCATTTTTTAAGTTGAAATGAGCAAACGTGTAAGCAAAGACTTACTGATTTACACATCCAGCTATGGAGCATTATCAGGATTCATTTTGAGTCAATCTGTGTCCACATGACAAATACAAGTCCAGTAGTCACTCTCTTTTAGCTCCGTTTTTGGTCTCTACCAACTCCTGAGGGAAATATCTGGATCTTTCGCCGCTAAACGCTGCACTATCTTCACCAGCTAGTCTCTAACTGTGGCTGATGGCTATTTTGTGGTGATCAGGTTGTGTACAGTGGGTTTTTAGAGCTCCCTGATGCAGCCAAAAATGACCCGATGAAAGTGGTGAGAATGAACCAAAGGAGTAAAGTTGTGGGCCAGACAGCATTGACCATAACTGCAATAAATTAAAGGATGAGTAGTAGGCTACATAAGCTATCTTCACCTCGTTAAGCTAACCTGATGACCTCCATCATTCATATGTGGCTGTAAAATGCAAAAAGAACAGAATAACAATATGTCGTCCACTGCAATGGCTAAATTCTATGAATTGTCAAAATCAAATCCTAAATGCACTTGTGGACACTGTCAGTCACACCTGCTCTGGGTGATTGTCAATACTGGATCACAAAAGAAGTGATCATAAGGTAGAAAAAATAAAAGACAGTACCTTGCTGTTTGGAAACATACCAACCATGTTTCATTACATTTTGGAATTCACTGTTGACACAACTTTGCAAACTGAAGTTGATCCGCTTGAGAGTCATCTTTGAAAAAACGAGTTTTTGTTGGTGGAAAACGTCTCAGTAGATGGAAGACCAATATGTGCACACACAAACACACACACACACACACACACACACACACACACACACACACACACACACACACACACACACACACACACACACAACCATCCATATTGAAAGCAGACACCAGCTTGTGGCTCCATCCAGAGAGCACCTGTAAATAATGCAGTGTTAAAGGTGGCAGCCAGGAGAGAATTAGAGGGCGAACAGGTGGATGGACCCCACCCCCACCACGCACACACACCTTTCCATACACCAACCCCACCACGACGCACTGTCATGCCAAGTCTCACTGTCAGCCTCGCCATCCGCAGTCTTAACACCACAGGTGCTGAGCTCCAGCATGGCAGGCCCAGGGGGGCCACCGGCCTTTCCTCTCGCCATACTCAAAGCAGTGATGGGCAATAAAAACACTTCACACCTTAAGTGAAAGATACGACTTTAAATATTTTACACACATTCTGCATATGCAATTTATCCACACCTGGCTCTTAGGAGCAACAACATCTGGTAGCTGTTGCTTTAGAGGCAATTAATTCTTCATCCAAGCGGCCAGGGTCCTTTCTGAACATGTGGGAGAAGGACTTATGTTACTTGGACGAGTACAAATGTAGAGATTACAAAGTTTAGTGGCATTGATACCCACTGGTAAAGATCTCAAAAGCTTTGGGTGTTTATACTAATTTTACATTTTACATATAAACACAGAAAGATGGATTTTAATTTTCAAATGATTTAAAAACATATATTTGAATTGATTTCTCTACATTTTAAGGATAATACAAAGGAAAGGAATTGTCATGCTGGGTCTAATATATGAATGCCAATGGAATACAAAAACAGAAAAAATATCATTGGAAATGATCAGTTGATTAAATATTAATACATTTTTTTTTAAATAATGTTTTAGATCTCCTAACACCTGTGGATGCCTGCACTCACCGATTTGAAAAAAATCACAAAACAATGACAAGCGATTAAAAAAAAAAAAGAGCTGGTTTTGTGTCCTGACAAGATCTAAGCCAGAGGCACTTCTATCCCTCGACTGAGGAATTGAACAGATAGACAGGCTAAATGTCTGGCGGAGTGTAATTTCGGAGGGGCGTGTGTCCACGGAAAGAAAACTGATCAAGGTAATGATGAAGAACAACTGTCTGGTGAAGCCTGAAGAAAAACTGAACCAAATATTTGAAGGAAGCTTACGGTGACTGAGTAACTGCTGAGTTAATACTTTTGGCTTCAAACATTTAGGTTGATTACACTACTTTGACTTCATCAGAAAGTGACCTTTGAAGACAGTAAATAAAACTGGTTATCATGATGGAGTTAAAACAACACCTAAGTGGTATATTGAGTTAAGACTGATTGGCTAAAAACCGTTCATCCTCCACTCTTTTTCATCTTTAGTGCCGGAAATCACTGCTTTCCTGTTGTCTTAATGGCCTTACACATTTACCTTCCTTCTCCACTGATAGGATTCCTTTGTTTATTGCCGTCTTTTCCCATGGGAATGAACGTAGATTTGGAGTTCAGTGCTTAGTGAGAACTGTCCTGCATTCTCATGTACTACAACAACAGGGGGGGGGACACAATTATTATCCTATGGGACGGTGTTTACTATGACCATACTGCCACCAAGGCCATGGCATGGATGTGAGAACCACAGCAATGAAATCTTGACAAGGTTATAAAAGAACAAAACAGTCCTCTGACAGTGGGAAAGAACAGGGAAGTCAGACTGTCTATGTTTTGAGAGAATTTCAAAGTTTAAGGTCAAAGGGGTAAAAAGGACTTGTGTTGGATGGAAATTATTGAATCTCTCCACAGAACAGGTTACGTCATAATGTACTTCCTGTCTTCTATTTGTTTGGGTTTGCCTACTGTTTGGGTGAATGGAGAACAGAAACCCGCAGTGCAGGTGAGGTTAAACTACTGTAATCCCGTTTCCTGTTCGTTTGTTTGGTGGGTGGGGTTAAGGTGTTAGATGGACACTGGTTGGGCTGGCTGTTTATCATAAACACAGCCTAGCCCAGAGAGGTCCATCTGCTTTGATTTTATTTAGTGATTCCCCCCAGGGGCCCTGAGCTGGAGCGAGAATAACAATACTTGAGCCCATCTGTTCCTGTAGAACCAGCCCCGGCTAAATTATCACACACTACGAGCGGCTGGCATATGCTGTGGCATAAAGCTACAAGAGGGCATTGTGTGCCAGCTGTTCTGTTGACAAATACTTATCTGGCACTTCTGAAGTCAGCTTGCTAAGCTGGTTTCAAGTTTGACTCAAAAATAAACGAGGTAAGGCGTGGAATAGGGTTCCTGTGGGGGAGATGCATGTATAATACATGCCAATTTATCTCGGGGTATCGTTTTGTCAGAGACTGTCTGGGGAATTGGGTCACTGAATATCGACTTAATCTGAACATATAGGCCAGATAGAAGACTAAAGCCAACCAAGTGATCAAAACAGACTATACTTACTGTAATCTTTCACATCTTCCTGTCGGCATAACAAGCTGTGATCATATTGTTGTTGTATGTTCACAAGTCAGCGATGATCACTGTGTCAGAAGCCTAAATTGGGCTCGATCAAGGTAATCCTATCAGTAAAGAATCAGATCGTTGGAGTGGATAACACGCACCTTAAACATTGAAAAATACACCCAGAGGCCAGGTTTTACAAGGATTTACTGCTAAAGCCTCCAGAAACTCCCAGGAAAAACAATACAATATTAATAATAACAATAATAAGCAAGGGACCTCTTGAAAATATACAGACACTGCTTCAGCATGCAGCTCTGACAATCTCAGACCCAGTAGAAAACGCTCGTGAGGCCAGATATGTCCTTCACATTGTGTGTTGTCATTTCTTTGCTGAAGATTACAACACTTTGTATTTATTTTCCTTAATAGTGTAATAGTGTAATGAGATTTTCACCTCAACCAGCAGAGACACAAAACAGAGTCTTGCTGTAAGACATGACAATTGACAGGTCTGTGCCATACTAACTATATGAAGCTCTACCAACATCTATCATAGTGTTGATCAATTCATGGCCACATAACAGAACATGTTACATCAGAGAAAGTCTCAGTGGTCATGTTTCTGTATGCATTGCTGCTTCTTACAGTTTTTGAGGTAAGTTGACAGCACCCTGTTTGTATGTGAAATACATTTCTGAATTTCCCTCCACAATGTTTATTTTTTTTCTTCTTCTTCTTGTGAATAAATGTTTGTGACAAGGAGACGGCAATCCGAAAACTCACAAATCCCCTTCAACCTCCAACCCAAAGCAAGAGACTGCCCTCGATCCCCGATGCTACCCATGACATCACTGAGAACAATGCCGGTTACCCTTCAAAATGGGCTTTATTTTGTTAACATTTACAGGAACATCACTGACATTAATTTTCCACCCATTACATATGTCTATACTGTACAAATGCAACAGAAAAAAAACAAACAAAAAAACTTCAAAAATCCCATCCTCCGTTCTGAGACTTCTCTCAGAGAACAAGGCTCCAGTCAGTGACACACTTCAGCAGTGCAGAGAAAGGTTCACACAGGACGGTCCCGTCAGGATCCCTGGGACAGTGGAAACGACCACAGAGCTAAATGGAAGTTGTCAGCTGGAACCTAATTCATAAAAAAAAAACGCCCTTTCACACATTTTATCGCAACTAAATCATGATTAAGTTGTGATTTAGGAATATATATACATATAATATATATATATATAATATATATATATATTATATATATAATATATATATATATATATAATATATATATATATATTATATATATATATATATATAATATATTATATATATATTCCTAAATCACAACTTAATCATGATTTAGTTGCGATAAAATGTGTGAAAGGGCGTATATAATATATATATATATATATATATATTATATATATATATATATATATATATATATAATGCTGATGCCAACATGTGCAGTTCCTTGCCTTAATCCAATTTTGTGATGTAGAAAAACAAACTTCGTATCTCAATCCACGGTATGCTTTAGGTACTCTTTAAAATTGGAATACAACGGAATTTTTAAATAATGAATTAAAACGTTTTTTTTCTTTAAATAGGTATATATGGTGCCCCAAGGTTTCCAGCCTTGTGCCTCATTCATCACCCACCCTTTGTTAACTCTACACTGTTCAACGTGTCACTATTAACATTCAGTAGTTGCTATGAGATGGCGTAAACTACAATAACTCACTTCAATGTGCTGAGAAAGAAAGAGGAGTCGTCCCCCACACCAGTATCATCAACCCCGTTCCATTTTCTCTCAAAAAGGGACGACATAGGAGTTTGTAATATGATTAGAATACAATAAATAAGATTTGATCACAAGTGTTGTGTTATCTGGTGCGTGGCTGGGAACATTGCATGTCACATCTTCACGGAAGGCAGCGAGAGTCAATACTTGCCCAGACGGGCCAAGAAAAGGCTCCGTAAACAGAAAATATAATTTAGATTAAGTCCTCAACGCAACGGGGTTTTAAGACATAACAAAAAACACTGCATGTGAAGTTCTTCACATCATACTCTCATACTTTAAAGATAACAGCCAGACTTTTCCAGTATTTCACCTCATTGACCCTGTGAATGCATGGAGTGCTCCACCAACCAGCTCTACAACAGGAGCCATTGTACAAGTCTCCCTTCCATGCGTTTATCTGGCATCTACTCTGCATTAGCAATGCAGAGCGCTCTTTACAGCTACAGAGGAGAAGCACATTTGTATTCTGGAACACAAAACTCTGATGTCTCCCAACCAACAAATTAGCACTCACTGTGACTTCCAATGGGAGAAAAAAAGAAAGAAAAAAGAAGCAAAACCTAAATGTTTCCTGATAGGTCCACTTGGGGATGGAGCAAATGTGCAGCACTGGTTGAGCAAGTATGCAGTAAAACGTGAGACTTTTACAATGGCTACATCTGTTTCTGCAAAACATGTACTGTAAAGACATTTATGATGGGGAAATATGCAAACCGGTTCACTCTGGTCGGAAGGATGACGTCTATACCGTTGATGTTACTACCTGGAGAAATCTATGCTACTAAGAGATTTTACACAAGTTTTTAGAACAGTACACACAGGTTGGGTGAGGATCTGCACACTGCATTGCTTCCTTAATGTAGCATTATGGAACGCGCCCGTCTTTTACAGTGATTAAGAATAGCAGGACTCCTCTTTTCTTAAGGTAAATGAGGTGGCCAAGGTCCTCCCACGAGTTCATCTTGTTTTTGTTGCACGTGTTGTGTCAGCCGCGGCGATGCGATGCGAGCCCTCACGTCCATCTTCACCCACTTCCTCCCTGAACAGGGAGTGAATCTTCATAAGGCCTACCTTTTGCTTCATCATCCACCACCAATGCTCAGCTGTGAGCCACAGGGTAGCTACATGGGCCTACATGAAGAACACAACACTTCAACTAATGCACAGTGCAAATAGGCTCCTCCCCCCCTCTCTTCCATCTCTCCAACCTCCAGAGATGGGCAGGCATTGAGGAGAGGTGGGGTGGAGAGGGTTAACTCTGGACAGCACCCCTGCTGGCTGGCAGCCTTTTCGTCTTTCAGTTTTTTTATTTTTCATTTTTGGTCTTTCTGGGAATCTCCTGCCCTTGGGGAGGGGGAGGTGGTGTAGCTGAGGGGCAAGGGTGGAGGGGCAGGGTCGAGGAGTCTACTTGTACAGGCTCATGGTCGAGCTCTGGTACATGCACATGTACGCATCACACAGCAGGCGTCGGGCCTGGCCCTGCATGCTCTTGGGATCCAGGGAGTGCAGCTCCTCTGGGGTCATTTTCAGGTAGGCCTCCACCTCCGGACAGGGAGACACCTGCGGGATGTTGAAACCGTTCTGCCCTCCTGCAAAGCCACATGCACGGTCATTGGAAACAATGGGATCATTTGTAACAGCGAGGCCTTAGTCGCATCATATTCACAACGTATTCCTTGCGTTTGGAAGACCAAATTACTAGTTCATGCAACCCGGTCACATCAAACAGTGACCCAGAAGTTGCAAATGGCAGACATGAATGTAAAATACTTTTTAAAAATACTTTTAATGTTGATTTCTTCTTTCCAGGACTCATTACGTTGTTTTATTTTAAAATGACACATTTGAGTTTTTTGGGCCAACATAAAATAATTAGTCATTAGAGCTTTTCAGGCAAAAATCCCTCCAGTAGTTCCAATAGTGAGTATTTGCCACATTTTCTCGGCCAACAATAATCTATTAATTATGAAAAATAATTTAGAAGGGAAAATATTCTATAGTAGCAGCCCTAAAATAAATTTTACCCAAGTCAGATTGGAGCTAAATTTAGTATAGTAGGACCTTCAGAATCCGGCTACTGGTCTATAAAGCAGCACTGAACGGTTTGTTTGGCTTCTCAGTACGTTTCTCGCTCACTGACTATAACCCAATCAGGTCTCTGTACCCAGAATTAGATCCAGGTCCGGTGAGTGTGCCTTCAGTTACTGTGGTTGTGTTCTCTGGAACAAGCTGCCCGATGACTTGAGGTCCATCACAACCGTGTCCATATTCAAAAGCAAACTAAAAACATTCCTATTCTCCCAGGATTATGGCCAATTACTGTGCGTGTGTGTGTGTTTCGGGGCTTTTATTTGATTGTGTTGATGTTTTGGTTATTACTGCTCTGTGGTCGGGTGTATACTACTGTATTCTTATATTTATTTTGTTTATGCTCCCAATGTTCTTAAGTTTGACTATATTTTTATATTTTGTCTTTACATTTAATGCGCTTTGAGTTTATATGTAATAAAATGTGGTATATAAATACAATTGTCATTGCTGTTGTTAAAGGCGCTGTGGCAATCATGTCTGACATGAAGAATAAATAGTCGCACTGTCTCTCAAAGTCTTACAGTACGATACAACGTGACAACAAAGCATAACTTTGGTTCAAAATTCAAACAAACAATTTAAAGTAATTGCACGAGTGCATGAATGTCTTTTTGTATAGTGATTAATTAGTTTAGTGGTTCTGAGGCCCTATTAATACCATCTTCTTTCACCCGTGTTTAAAAAAAAAAAAAAAATTTCCTGTACATATCCTGGGATCTCATTTCAAGCACCAGTGTGATGCCATGACACCTACCATCACGGTCAGCCATACTGTCGAAGAAGAGCCAGGCGGAATCTGCGCTGCCGTACTTTACGAAGGCCACGTAGTGACTGGTTTCGATGCACAGCACGGCGAACAGCTCCATCCTCTGGCGGGGGAAACTGCCCTGCCGCCCCGTACCGTCTTGCAGCTCCTTGGGGACAGACAGTTTGCCGTGCCGATGGGCTTTCCTCCTCGGGTGGAGGTGAACCTAAATCAGTACAAGCAGGTACACGCCATCACAAAAGACAGTTTGTTACTGTGGCCTATTAATGTTTAAACATTTTTAACATCATTAAATATCACAGGAAATAAAAGCTTTGAAGTACATTTGTGGATTCATCCTGCCAGATGAGCAATTTACATATAAACCGAACAATATTTTAGTGTATGCACTGAGTAATGTGAGTGTGAACAAGTGAAATGGTGGGACCATGTGTTACACTCTGCTGAAGAAGCCACTCTTCTGCAACATAACTTGAGGCTGCACTGAGACAGATTGATTCCTTTGGATTTGGCGCCACCAAATGGATGATCCTGACCCACACTTTACAGCTTGGTTTCTGTTGAATCGGTGTTGCAATAATGCCCTCTGTTGTTTACCTGTGTATTGCACTTTTCACAAAACTGTTTAATCTTGCCCGCCGTGATATCCCCGTCCTCATAACAGTCTCGACACTCGTACAGAGCCAGGCCTCCGCAGATACGACATTCCCTTGGAGCTGGATAATAAAAAGAAAACACATCGATTTATTCTGCCTGACACGCTGCACAAAAGTTCTTTAGCCAGTTTGGAAACAAGAAAAAAAAAGGTTCCTTCATCTTAGTTGAGTAGCAGCAGTGACAACTCAGCGGGATTTCATTACCAAACGCCACACGGCTCTGAAACACCATCGATCGACAAGAACACATCACACGAACACACTGGAAAAAAGCATTACTGGCTACAACTCACTGTCTTCAAGAAGGTCTGTGATGTCTAACTCTAGCGAGGGGAAGATCTTGTTGAACATTTTGAAGTCCTTGCCAAAGCGGGGCATCTGGATGATAAGGCAGGAGGGAGCCTGGCGGTCAGGAAACACAGGGAAAGAGAAAACTTATGTGGTCATCAGCAAAGCAGCAGAGCTGATCGTCCACATTTAAACCACTTTAAACATAGTAACTATGTTTATTAATGCAATTCATGTCAGTGGAAACCATGACGATTGGCTGATTGCCTTGGCCTCAGCTAACAAACAAATAAACTGTAGATCACTGCATGGGCCATGAACTCTCCCTTTCTTTTTTTACCAAAAAAGCATTTTGTTCTCCTCATCAACATTGAAACTAAAATACTCACGCTCCAATTTAATCAACTTTAATTTAGGAACAATAACAAATATATTAATACTTGTATAGAAACACAGGGGGGGAGCCATTGCTTTTCCAAAACACTGGACACGCTAAAAGTACCTCAGGAGTATTTCCAGATGATTCGTTTGTTTTTCACAATTTGTTGCGGTACAAAATGATATAATGCTAATCAAATAATTTAACATTTTTATACTTTATGTTTTCATAAATACATTGTACATGTACACCAATCTTTCTACTTGCCTCAAGCTAATCTGTTAAAAAAATAAAACGAAATGAAATTCACCTCGGCAAACTTGAGGTCGCTGTTGATGAAAGACCACTCGAGGAGCTGCTGGATGGTGGGAACGCCCACCTTGTCCTTCTTGTCCATAAAGATCTGGTAGAAGTAACAGTCCTGGACCTTCTGTCCTGCTGACCTGGAAAACAAGTCTTATTCAATCTTCCTTTCTCAGGGGGACAAAGATATCAGGACATCTGTAATCTGTGCAGATATTAAAAGAACTTCCTGTCGTACCGATGAGAGATATTCATCTCACCGACACAAAATATCAGTGGATTCTATTCTTAAAGCTTTAACACTTGAGGCCGACCCGTTAGTAATTCTAACTATTCCATACCAAAGAGCAGTTTACGTAGTAGATATGGATTAAATCTGTAAAGGTTAATCTAAATCTATACTATTTTTCATGACCCCTAACTCTATTTTTAAATAACTTGAAGAATTTTCGAAGATTGAATAAGACTTTTCTATGAAATGTGTATAAATAATCTAAATAAATGACTTATTTTACGACAACAACAGAGAATTTGTATTTTTCCATTGAAAGCAGTTGAACGTTGACATCAAAGTGCCTGATGCTCAGAAGTTGAACTGCTTGACATTTGAGAAACACATGTTCTGTACCCTGTGCCTGACAAACTGCAGAATGTATTTCTAGTCCAGGTACATGTTTCAGATTAGTCACGTTATATGACGTGGCTTTACAAAGCTGTGAGTCGGACACTTCTTGGCTTTGGTATGAAGGAACTACTATGGAAATACTACTACATAACACTGTCATGCAGTAGACCGAATGTTCATCTGAATTGCAAAGACCATAAAACATGACTACAAAGGGAGTTTTCATGTCGTGAGCAAAAAACAAAAACCACCTACAGTTAAACCACTTTGCCCACACTGTCTGCCATTCAATCTCCAGCAGAAGCGCTGCAGCAGAAGTGAAACAATATGCGACTGAGAATCTGCACACTGCAGGCTTAAACAAGGCCCGGTTCAATTCTGTGGTTTAGCAGCAGTGATGTGTTCGGAGCTGTATTTGCAGAGTGGCAGAGTGACATGTCCATGTCATATGTGAGAAAAGAAACATGCATCACAAAACATTTTTGTTTGCTTGGTAAGTCAACATTGTGCCGATGTCTCTTTGTGCCTTTAGAAGAATCCAAGAAGAGGTCATGCATCTCCCCCCCCCCAAAAGGCAACAGACCATTACCTTAGCTTCAGCAACGGATCCACCCTCAGTATGTGATGGAAAAGGATGTTAAGGAACTCCTCGGGATCTGCAATAAAAGATGTGCTCAAATGAGATGTGAGGCAACGTTCCTGTGAAGTCGATGACATGAATGTGTGTCCAATACAAAGAAGTTGAAACAATCGTCGCGATACAGTCAAACTCATGACAATGAGCACAGTGAGAAGCTGTTGAAAGTTATCGGTCCCATTCTGCCCACCTTTCTCTTCAGATGTAAACCCAGAGGCAGCTTCTACATTCTCCAGGATCCTCCTGAGCTTCATGACTTTAGTAGCACAGACATACCCATGTCTGCAGGACAGAGAACAAACAAGTTACAAGCTAGCAAAATGCTTCATATTTGGGTTAGTGACATTAGCTCTGCTCGGGAAATGTTGCATCAGATGTTACAGTCAGGGTTCGATGATGAAGTAAATAATGCAACTTATAATATTCCAGTTTTTATTTATTTATTTATCTGAAACTTAAGCATTCTTGTCTTGATCATCTTTAGCTTCCTGTAAAAAATAAATCAAGTCAAAACACTGTGAGCCATGAGTACGTATGCAAGAAACCACTCTGACTTACATGCGCAGGGGGTTGACGATCTCTGTGCGTAACAGCTCTTGGGTCTCTCTGTAATACTCCACATCTGTCTTGGAGCGTGGTCTCAGCAGAACCGTGTCCAGTACAGAGCTGAAGGAGAACAGACTGCAGAGCAGATTATGCATCACAGAATTAATTCATCACTGATATTCATGTTTCTATAGAAGATAAACGAGGATTCACCCTGATCTTTGGCCGGCATTGAAAAAACAGACATCATCCAAAAATATGAACGTTCATATGACGGATTTAATGTTTGTTCAGTTACATTTGTATTTATTGTATAGTTGATATAAAAATAAAAATAAACATTCTACTCATTAAATACTTGTGTTTTTTATCATTTCATTCGTCAAATGGTCAAATGTAAAAGGTCAAAACTCCAAACTGGTCGAAGCATCTTCAGAGCATGGGATCTCCTGTAGTTTGGGTTGACTGCTTTGTTCAATAGCCCTTTGGCAGTTTGGCAAAAACAACAGATGAGCCACTATCCACCGACCTGCCCACAGCCGGAATACACACCTCCTGTTGGAGCCGGTGGGCAAAGTCAAAACAGTTTACTAATAAGCTTCTGCCTCTGGGCAAACAGCACTGCTGGCAGAGGAAGCACTATATCGTCAATCAATATGACTGAAGTCCAGAGACGTAAATATAACATGGAGTGAACTGTAGCTGATGAAGTATTTACTGACCAGAAGAGGGTTGAATCCAGGTAGCAGGAGTTGTAGTGGCCCTGGATGCCTTTCTTTTTTCCTACCATGACATCCAGACCATCATTCTCTGTGCGGGGAGGCGTGTTCTCGTGTACTACCTCACTTAGGTACCCCCCAAATGCTGCACAAACACACAGCACAAAGTGTAAAGCTTTTCTTGGAGATAACAGTTCATTTGGTGCATTGTCTCAATCATCCCAGCTCTACTGACTCACCGATGGAGTTGCACCGCTCTATGGGGTTGGAGGAGTGATGCAGGGACGGGAAGCGGGAGTCGGGCCGGCAGCACTTGAGCTTAACGAACAGGGCCTTTTTGGGGGGGCAGGTGAAGTACCGCGTACCTTTGAAGGTGCCGTCAGTGCAACCGGGGCACTCTTCCTCCTGGAGGAGAAGATCAAGATATAGAATAGATTTGAATGTATTCAGTCCTTTTCTGCATGCTTTAGGTCGTACGTAGGACTGCCTGATGTGATAGTTTTTGTAATTGACTTTGTTTACCAATTTTTTTTAATAGTGATTGGCTGCTTCGTGACAAATATGTTGCATTTTACTCAGACCTTCTACTGTCAGTGGCCCATGTGCATACAAACTATCAACAGAAAAATATAAATGTAGAATTGTGTTCAAATGATTCGTTCAACATGTTGGAAAATAAGTTGATTTGCTTTTTGGCTGTGACTTTCCTCAGTCTTGTCGTCACCATGAGGCTGCCATGCAGCCAGCAGAGAATAGAGGAAGTCACTGTGCCCGGTTAGTTACACCCCCGTAAAATCTATCTTTATGTCATTTTTACACTTCGTATTTTTGTATTTAGTGAGCTTTAGAGGTTCTAGAAGGCGGATTTAAGTTTCTATATTAAAGCCAGGCCAGCTGTTTGCAGTCCTTATGCTAAGCTACCCAGCTGCTGGCTGTAGCATTATATTTAACCAACAGATATGAGAGCATTAAAAAGATATTTTCAGCCAACTCTCTGCAAGAAAGCAAATGAGCATATTTCCTAAAAATGTCAAACTACATTTTTAACTAAATGTTCTATAAATGAAGCAAGCAATGTGGTGACACATTTGTTTTTACCTGAACAGTTATGACATCAACATGGCCCAAAATAAGTCCAAAAAAGTCCTCATCAACCAGGGACATGCAATACATGTGTGGATGATGAAAACAAGCTCAAGTTAATCATGTTTGGCAGATATTTTTGTGGTCATCGGTGGGGTTACAACATTCCGTTAATATTTAAGGTGTAAACTTTGCATGGGAATGAACGGAAATGTATGGTGAATTCATGGGAAACAACAAGAATAAGATGGAAATATAGGGTTTATCTGTTCAGGCTGGAAACTAGATCAAACTTCCAAGTTTACATTGCTGTGTTGCCTTACCAGCTCTAGCCCAGCCAAAGGCTCCAGCAGGCCAGGAGGAAGGCCCACCCAGCGGATGACACCACACAGAGGGGGGTTCTCCTTCACCTCCACCAGAGAGCCCACCTCCAGACCTGGCTGTCCTCGGGGAGGCGTCGAAGGACGCGGTGAGGGAGGGGCAGGAGGCAACGGGGGCTCGGGCTGCTCTCCCATCACCGACTGGACAGAAAGGGAGAGAGGCCCATGGCTCATGCTGTCAATGGGCCCGGTCTTCCTGTTCAGGCTGAAGGGCAGAGAGTGGAACTTGTTGTCACTGGCCAGTGAGGCAGAGGGCGGGGCTCTGGAGGGCGGGGAGGACTGGTTAAAGTCAGGGGGCGTGTCAGTAAGTGACTTGGCGGGGTCCTCCCCAACTGCAGGAGAGAAACCAGAAACCAAAACTTATTGGACGTTCAACAGTAAAAACACCCCATACAATGAAGGCTGTCGTCACTATTGTAGAGATGTTGGTGTTTAAAGAGGAACTTAACATCAAGCTGAAAATCCCTCCTCTTTTTTTTTTAAAACAGACAACAGGAGAACTTGAATCACTGGAGGTCTGCAAAAACAAGATTTCCAGACGGTGTTGGTCCCGGTTTAATAAGCAAGGAATAAAGCAACCTGCACACTGGCAACTGGAGGTTTTTGGCTCCACAGAGATCACAGTTTTCATAAATTTCAACAGCAAAGATCTTTGATATTTTGTACCTGAACTATCTCAGCGTCTTGGAACATTTTCACACCTTGGTCAACTAGTGCTTTTGTCAATATGACATATATTACCAACGAATGGCTCGGATTGGAGACATTCTTATGTTTAAAAACTGTTGATGAACCTCTTCAATTCCTAAAGGGGAGGAGCCACAGTCCAGACTCAGGTGTGAAAAAGCCCTTTGTTGAGACATGACGTCTGGTGTGCAGACTCCTCTTCCCATCTGATGGTGTTCTGCAACGTGCTTCACTTTGCTTCAAACTCAGATTCTTCCGTTTAAATCCATGCATTTGCGAAGGGGAGTGTCACTTTATCTTAGAATTCACAAAAGAAGAATACCTTGCATACCTACCATGACAGTTGAGTCGCACTCTTTGCTAAAGCTAAAAACTGGAGTATTTTGAGAGTCGTTGAAGCAAACACTTAAAGGCAGATGGAACTTTACACATCACCCTTTGAGACAAGTGTTCATTCAAGAATGTCATGCCAGACGACATGGATTCTTAAATAAAGTGGCATTCCCCTTTAAGCTTATATACATCCACACCTGAACTATTCCACCACTGAGACAACCAGAGACCATTGATCATTTTGTGACAGAAATGGAAGCACCATAATCACAAAGACAAATATCCCAAAACGTGGAAAGTGACCCTGAGGAAATGATGATACATTCACAGGATGAGTAAGCAGTTGTGAAAATGGCACATGAGCCATTTAAGACTGACCACTACTAATACTTTTACAGACACTCAAGTAATCGGTTTGCCTGGAGAGGAGGCAACACCACAGTTATTTTTACTGTCCTCATTTTGATGAGTATTCTAGATTTCAGAGCTTGCACATGCTCGTAGATCTGAGGTACATCACCTCTTGTGCATCTTGTTTTGCTTCTTCCTTTTTGCTTGATTTGTGATGTCTTCTGGTTTTGAGTTATGCATTTATTCATGATTAGAACATGAATGGTATGCAGAACGGGACCAGAAACAGAATATTGAGTTAAGATCCAGTGAAAATCTGCCTCCACCATCTTGACTACAGGTGACGTTTCAGAAAACGGATCAAATTCTTCACAACTGACACGCAACGGTGATGCCACAAGCAATGAACTCGTGTCCCGTGAATGAAAATACCAAAACAACGACACAATGTGCGGGACTGAATCAGTGAATGAGTCGTAGAAATAAAGGCTTTTACGAATGCTTTGGCTGGCAAATAGCATGACACGGAAACGTTAATCTTAAAAAAGGCAATCTGCAGCCAAAGACAACAGCCAGTTAAGGAGTTATTTGCAGCACTGAGCATTATTAAAAGCCTCGGGGCGACACCAACTACTCCATGCAGGTGGGACATCACATTGAAATGGTAATGAAGGACACGACGAGTGGAAAGGTTTTCATAGCAAGCTACTGCAACAAACTACGAATTGTTGTTTTTCCGCATTTTATTTTATCCCAGAATATAATAATTACAGTACATAACCTATATACACAAACAGTGATTATATGTTGTAAGGAACTCCATTTCTCCCACCTGTTAAAAAAGTTCAAACAAGGAAAGACTAATCTAATAACAATTAACATTGTTTTCCTGATTTATTAAATGATAAATTAAACGTAAGCTTAATGTCCACTGCATTCACAGTCGATGTTTAATGTGCCCTGTTACACTATGAAATATCCAAAAATCTGATTATGTGAAACACATTTTTAGCAGGTGGGAGAAATAGGTTTGCATGAATGACTTTACCGATTGCTAAAACATTCTACAATCTATTGTATGTTACTTTAGAAGGACAGCAACCCGCTGTACCAGAGTATTTATGTTTTTTAGTACAGGGGTGGCCCAGCAGGAATGGAAACCCTGATCCTGCCAATGTTAGTAAATCAAAAGTATATAGTGTAGTATATTAAGGTGAGCCTTAGGGAAACGGATTAGTCTGTAACTTGTTGTAAGCAGGAGCTTGCCGGTAAGATGGTTGACATCCCATGAGTCCCCGTGTTTTACCTTCATCAATGTACCATGTGCTTTTGGATTTGGACTGGGCAGGGGGATCAACAGAGCTGCCATTTAAAGTATAGTAAAATTCAGACTTGCTTCTACTGCCACACTGATGACCTAATCCTGTAAATAACACAAGTACATGAAGAAAACACACAGATAAGCACACGTGTGTACGTGTGTGTGTGTGTGTGTGTCTTTGTTTGAGAGCAGACCGAGTGAGAAATAAAAGGGTAAAGAATCGTAGAATCTTTTTTTTGTTTTCTTTCTAGAAATAAAGTAAATGTATCGTCAACTGCAGTCGGTTTTCTGCATAAAAGGAACACAAAAAGAGACAATAAAAGCGGTCAGGGTAGTAACACATTCCATTCACATCAAATCGAAGCCTCGTCGACATGAGTTTCTGATATTTTGTGAAAAATGGAGTTAAGCATGTCCTCTGTTATTATTATCTTTTTCGAGATTTTCCACCAAAAGTGTTTTTTCCGTTGTTATTCTCAGCTTTAATTACCTAACTATTTCAAGTTTGACTGAAACTTTTTTTTCCCTCTAAAACAGTGAAACCAGCACATAACAAAAAGTACTTTGATCGCTTTTAACATTTGTAGAATCTCAACTAACAATTTTGATGGAATGCTCCTTTAAGAATGATCATCACACCGAGCAGTTGGTACATCAGTTAACGTTAGGGTCGTAACAGCAGTGCAGTACCTTTGCTCTTTGGTTTGCTTTGGCCAGAGGACGACTTGTCACTGTTGGTGCCTCTGGGGCCAAAACTGTGCTTTTGCAGCCTTTGGTCCTGCATGGAATATTCTGCACAGCCCAAAAATACATCCACATTAGAGGCACAACACCCCCATTGGCCTACGTTAAACTGCCATGCACCAGATGTCATCCACAGCCCACTTGCAATGCATGTATGTAGTGCATATTTTCCCCTCAACTGTTTTTAATTTGTCACCGCAGTTTGATAAATACAAGTCATTCAAACAACCACCAAGACATATAAAGACTCTGTATTATGTTCTGTCTAATGTAATAGACATTTAGCCAATGACAACAGATGTGTTGCTTATGGAAGGTTCCAGAAGATGTTGAATTTAACTGCACACTGACATAACTTTGACTGTAAGTTTTCTACTGTTTTTCTCTTTCTCACTGGACTGTCTAGTATCTGAAGCGTGACGAATAAGGAACAAATGAAGAACAAATTATGTTTAGTGTATATTTGAAAGTAGCTCTACTTGGTGGCAGCATGTTTCATGTAGCCTGAAATTTGCAAAATAAAGAATCTTCAAGATTTCCCAGATGCAAGTCTGAATAATCAGAGAGGCAGCCGTAGCACACAAACAAATCAATATGCCAATGTGGGGAACAAAGAGCCCGAGTATCTCACTTGACTTGCAAAAACAAGTGAGACATCAACACAAAAGGCTCTCTGTTCCCGGTGCAAGCAAAACACAAACTCAGAACGCTCGGAGGGAGCTCAGAGCTGGTCCAAGGCAGGCACAGCTGAATGTTTTCAGAAACTGTTGACGTTTTCACAACACACACATGGTCCATAAACAAGGGACGAATACTAGGTGACTCACCTGGCATTACGTCACAGATGGGGACGAGTCGAGTGTGCTCCAAACTGGCGAAATTACACAGCAACTTCCCATCAAACACACCGTCCCAGTCCCCGATGGGATTGTCCTGAAAGAGTTGGAGACATGAGAACCTTATAACTCTGCCAGGCGTTCTTCATCTCTGCAAAAACTGATCAGGTGCCACACGTGCTTCTTCGCCTACTATCTTCTTGGAGGTCTTTTGTCTTATCGCTCGAAAAAAACAACAACAATGCTCAAGCTTGATGCTCTGTATTGTTATGATCCAAACTGCTCATCTCATCTTCTCCACCAAAACAACAGTTCTTGAACAGGTGCTCTGCTGTCTCTGCAAAAGGACACAACCACACTGTTCTCCTTCTTCACTTTGGATTGCAGGACTCTGCTCCAGCGGGGTAATCTACGGTAGGCGCGAGGCCAGTGCCACTAGCTAGAGAAGGCAGGGCGAGGCTGGACGCAGAATGAGGCAGAGCAGTGGGCTCTCCTCAGCTGCCTGCTGGCCCCTTGCCATGCTGTTGGGTCATACAGCACTAAGTCTTTACCTCACTCCCCGCGTGACTGCCTTGCCTTTGTGTGGGTGGCTCAGATGCACCGAGTGGGCCGCCGCCGCTGCTGTTGCTGTTGTTGTTGGTGCTGCTGCTAACGATCAGCAGTCAAATGCCTCAGTTATGTGTTTCAATCTCTCTATGACTACAATACCTCTCCCGCCTGACAACAGTAGTCATAGATACCAGCTACTGTGATCCCAGGCAACAAGACATGTTCCCTCAACATACAGAGAAACGGTCATGAGACAAACACAAACACAGGCAGGTCATGACAGAAGTCATTCATTCTCATAATTTCAGTCTGAAGCTGACATTTCTGCGCCTCTACTGAGTCGAAGGACAGTCCACATAAACAAACTACAACAAAGATGGCGGAGTATCCGGTCGTGATTGAAACATCTCACTTCGTTATGAACAGCGACCTAAATGTAAACCTGAGCAGGTCAGAACATTTGACACTAAACACTAGCATTGAACTAGGGATGTTTGAAGATACTGCATCGATTATCAAACACTGTATTACATTTGTAATTAATAGTTTACGTGCAAAGAACACCTCAGTTAATAGGAAGGTTTTACATTAGGGCAGTACGTTTCCGTTCCAGTGTGACAGCTCTGGTTTGAACGAACTCTGTTTCCATCGTTAGTGAGTGAATTGTTACCTAAAGCAATAACACTGAATGGTGGAGCACAGAATACGTCAACAATAAGAAATCTGAATTTTAACTCGTGTGAAAGACATTTGTGTTCATAATAGAGTTTCCAGGTGAATGCAAACGGCTAAATCTCTTCTTTTTCAATTAGATTAAACTTTTGTTGTCATTGCACAGAGTACAGGTACTGAGACAATGACATGCAGTAATTCATCTTTGGTTAGTTATTTAATCACGCCCGATAAGCATGTTAACCAGCAGCCATTCCCAAGCTACTGCACTGATACAATGATTATTTTATATACTCAACATGATCAAAGTGGCGACTAGTTGTCTTCTTAAATTTAATTCTCACATCCTTACTTTTCATCAAGCTCATCAATTAACATGTATGAAAAACCTTCCTGTAAAAAAACAAATTGCCGTTTTACGAGGGTTCATAAGACGGACTGTTTCTTGGTCGGTACAAGTTGCTGAGCGATCAGACGACACTCCACAAAGTTACTGATTCCTACAAAGAAAGAGTCCTTGTTTATGTACTAAGATGAGTTCGCCGGCTGCTGGCCGTAGCTTCATATTTAGCGAACAAACATGAAAGTTCAGCAGGAAAGCGAAAACATGCGTATTTCCCAAAAATGTTGAAGTTTTTCCATGAGGGAAACATTGTCTGGGAGAAAATTGGTTCAGAACTTCATTCCTTCCTTCATTTGACGGCAGCAGGAATATTAGATTGTGTATATTTCCCTATTATTTTTTTCAGTTAACCTGCTGATTATACAGTTGTGGATACAATAACTGACTATTTAGAAAGAGCGTTACTTACCATGTCAACTCCAACATAGTAGCCCAGGCTCTCATTGCCCGGCAGCAGGTCACAAAAAATGATGGTGCCTCTCTCCGGCCCGTCCCTGGTCTGCACCAGGACCCTGGAGTTGATCTCCAGTGGAGGGAAGTCCGGCTCCTCTTCCACCAGGTTGACGTGGTCCACCTCCAGCTCGCCAAAGTCTTCGACATCCTCATCCTCCCAGAGTTCGAGCTTGTCCAGGGCCACAAACACACCGCACTCGTCCTCACAGCGGAAAAGTTGTCGGCCCTGGTAGGAGCCCTCCGTGAAGCCCTGGCCTCGGCCCTCCTCCTGGGAGACAGGAAGTAAAGGAAGGAGGATGAGACAAGTGTCCAGAGCGAGACAGAACAGGAGCAAGAGGGATGAGAAAATCATAAAAAAGTAGGGCAGGTAGCGAGGCTGCTTGCTCAGCATTTTTTCAGGGAAGGGAAGTCAACATCATAGAGCTGTGAGCGCATAAGATCGATCACTGCAGCAGGAATACGAGTTGATATACTGCAATGATGAATACATTCAGAAGGTTCTAGCACAGATGCTCTCACAAAGCATACAGTAACATCTTGTGCCTCTTTTCTCACATGCTTATTAGATATGAATTAGAGTCATCTCTAATTTGTAGGGGCATAAAATCTGAATTGTATCTGAAGCATGTGTGCAAACTGAGGCCTGAGCTACGGTCTGTAGGTTTGAGCTCCATCAGCCCACTCAAGAAGACGCCAGCTGGAAGAATAAAAACAACATTGTGCTGCAATAAGTGACCCTTTGTATTGTGTAACGTTGCTGTACATACAGTACAGAACGAATAGCGTGATGTCGAATAATCACATTTAGTGTTGAGATTAATGGAATAGTTAACACAAAGGTTCGCCCTTGTGTCAGTAAAAATACTGCTTCTTTGTGTCAGCCTTCTCTAAAATAACACGAAGACAGTCTATCTTTAAAGCTTAAGAAAGGGCAGGCAGTGAGAATAAACTTTGCAGACAATAACCGAAGAATGTTGACATCTCACAGACCAACATGTACTTCATTTAATCCCGCATTTTCAGCAAGTCAAAACTAATGTGATGCACAAAGTGCCGAGATGCGACATTGTCAAAGCAAATGGCATACAACTGTGAATAGTTAGCATTGCGCCTCGGCAGCTCTGCCTTGTGCTCTGTACAAACAGTCACCAAAATAGCTCGACAACAATCAGCAGAAACTTTGATTTGCTTCAGGGTCCAATTCATCCAAATGTGCTTTTCTCCCATGTATGTTGATACTAAAGTCTATTGAGCTTAAAATAGCATCAAGAACAGGAGTACAAACACTTCATTGTATTGCAATTGCCATGAGCACTGTAATTAATAAAGGCCCTGGTTGTACATCTCTTCTTAATAAATAAAGACAATGCATGTGTTTTAATTTGCTGTACTGTGGTTCTGATGTAGCTTTAAGCTTTAGAAAGAAAATCAGCTGGTTTCAAGATGCTCTCAAAAGCCAGTTCCTGGATGTTTATTTTGTATTGGATAAGACTGAAGTAATCTACACAAGGCTCACAGATGCAATCTGTTTTAACTGGTTTGAAACGTGAAGAACAAGGATTACATGTTTGTTTTTGACAGCTGATTTGAAATCTCAAATGATTGATGATGACCTTTGATGACCTTTAAAATTGGTATCCTATAAAAACAAATTCACAGTGGTGTTTGGTTGCAATTCTGATTTTGGTTCCATATCTGCACATATTGTTTTCAAGCTGCAGTGCCAGCTCAAGTTGAAACTGACTTTCTTCTGTTTTTATTGATGAGATATCTCATTTGTACTGTGCAACTTAATAAACAATGTCACCAACACAGAAATTAATATTTCTACCGTAGTAGAGCTCTCTTGCACCGATCACAGAGGAATCACAGAATAACCACGAAACCCTCTTTTAAAAAAAGAAAGAAACAAAAGACAAACTATTTCTCACCAGCAGCTCCACTCCAAACCAGATCCCAGAGAGGGCTCTGTCAGGGAGCAGCGAGCCCTTGAAGCGAACCACACCGGGCAGAGGTTCATCCCCTGAGAGCAGCTGGACGCGCACCTTCGACCCACAGTCAATATCACGGACGCGCTCTAGTCGGGACTTGTTGCAGAGGAGGGCATACCGCTCCTCACAGTTGGTGATTGGGAACAGCAGCTCAGCCAGCTTCTCATCCAGCTCCAAGACCTCCCTCTCGTCCAGGCTCAGCACCACATTGGTCTGGTCCAGGATGCGGAGACTTTTTTTGCCCTTGCATGGGGGCAGTGTTCTCCCCAGGCTGTTGCGCTCCTGGCAGGCCTGACAAAGACTGCCACGGGGGATCCTCAGGGTCTTCTGGGGAGGCTTCTCCACCGTACACTCCTTTACGACCATGTAGAAGCGCCAGTCCTCCCTGAAGCCCCCACTGGGCTTCTCCTGGCTCCACAGGGCAGAGCTCATGGCTGCATGCTATGCAGGAGGTCCAACATCAAGGCAAGCTTGACCTGTAGGAAGAAATAACAAATGACCACTTGAATGGGGACCTCAGTAAAGATCTATAATAATTGATGGAAATCTGAAAGGTAAGTTTATCTTTAAATTAAAAGATATGTGGATTTATTTAGCTAATGATGTGTACTCTCCCTATCTGCTGCCCAGTACCCCTGTTTTTTTAGCAGGTCCTTGTGTGACAATATACTCATATTCTGATTTGAATATTCCAAAAAATAAACAGTGAGTCAACAGTTGACTTATTCAAACACACAGGGCAAGGCTCAGATACCAGACAACTGGGTTTCCCCTGATGACACCTCAGAAATGATGATCAACCACAGAGTCAAGAGCACACTTCATCAGTCTTTTGTTTAAAGCATGACAGTATTGCTAACTTGGTTCGCATATAGTTGTTTTCAATAAATTGTGTAATGTCAGAGTACCACCATGATCAAATTGAAGTAATATTGTGTATGGCTAATGCTGTACAGTGCTAAGAAGCAGGTAGACAACTGAAAGTGATCTCAACCTGGCGCTGACCCCATGTGACGACCACAAAGATGATTACAATTGTGTTTATTCCAGTGTCGGCCTCGCGGACACCCATGTGATGACTCGTTTTCGTTGACATTTTCACTGACAACCAGAGCAGCAGTGTGTCATCGCCATGCAAACGCTGTCAGTCACAGGCCCTTTAAGAGAGGGAAGTAGCTGACGTACCGCCAGCTAAAAAGCCCCAAATAGTAATTTACGTTCAATACCAACGACGTGGACACTTACCTTTGATACGCGTCAGTTTCAGTTAGAGAATACAGGTGACTGTCATTTCAGGTGTCCATCTCATTTAGATACAGGCCTCTGGAAACAAGCTAGATTCCTCCCGTATTAACCTCTGATTAGCTCAGTGGCTAGCTGATGCTAGCGTCTAAACCAGCTCAGTATCACGCTAAAGTTAGCCTCGCGAGCTGACCGGTAGCAACCGGGCCGGCAGAGGACTGCCAATCTCGACAGTATGCTATCAGCATTTAGATAAATCTGCTCTCCATGGGAAATACGTGAAATAATACAGTTTCGCTACAGCTATGAGATATATTATTTACAGGAGACGACCTCACAAACCTAGTGTATGACATCATGCACTCCCTGACAGGCATTGGTCAGCTGTTTCGTTTCTGAGCGCTGATTGGCTGTCCATTATGTTTGTATCCAGGCACCGCTCTGTGGGGTTTTCCCATGAATGGCAGAACACGAGTTAGGTTGAGGTGTAGCTCTCAGGGCAAGATGATGCTGTCTCTGGCCAGGCAGTGGTGGAAGAAGTATTTACTGTGGAATATTTACTTAAATAAAAGAAGCAATACTAAATCAATTAAGAAATACCCTTTGGCAGTTAAGAACTTAAAATGTATTTAGAACTAAAAAAGTGTTATTGTCAGTAACATGTATGTATAATCAAAGTAAATGTGCTCAATTGATCTCTTTTAGAGTATTATACATTAATTAATGCATTTATATTATATTATTGGATTTTAGTTAGTCATGCATTCATATGTATGAAGCATGTCAATGTTGCAGCTGGTTGAAGAAGGGCTATTTACCACTGCGTAATATACTGTTGGGAGGTTATATGTCATATCTGTGTCATATTTTCTAACATGATCATATGTTTTGGATGAACAGTTTAGTCTGAAACTAGTAACTATAGCTGTATATCTATATATGTACATATAGTTCAATCAGATAGTTCCCTCTAATATGTAGTGATGTAGAAGTATAAAATAGCATAAAATCGAAATAAGTGCAAGTACTTGTCAAAACTGTACTTAAGTATTGTGAATATGTGTAGTTACTTTAATAATACTATTATTAGCAGTAAGGCAAGGCAAGGAAAGTTTATTTGTATCGCACAAACATTTCAACAACAAGGTAATTCAAAGTGCTTCAGTAGTAGTAACAGTGGTGGTGGTAGAGGTGGTGTGGTTTTATGTGATCGTATCACAACCTACACCTTCAAAAGAAACCCAAAACAAAGGTGGATATATTCTGTGTATTTGGATAAACCCTGAAAAGTGTCATTCTATTCCTGTAAGCAGAAAACCATGATACAACCATCAACCATTTTTATATAAATATTTCCGATAATAAATATAAAAGTCATTAAAGCAATACACAGTCCTTGGCCAACTTTAAATCAGAAGATCAGTCTTGGTTCCCGTTGTGTCAGCTCCTCTACCTCCTCCAAACTGAGGTCATTGTTTTTCAACCTGTAGTGGGACAAAATCAATCAATGACACTGTCAGTTTAGAAATGGACAAGAAGCTTAAAGCCAAAACGAAATTCAAGTTGAGCCAAAATAAGATGCAGTGTTTCTAGGCACTGAAAAGAGAAGTGCTGCCCTAACTTGCCCCAAATCCAGGATGTAGACAACCACTAAGCAAGCACATGTACTAAACACAAAAGAAAGAGTGAGCGTCACTCACCATACTGATTTCATGCGAGTATTGTGTTCTAGGGCTTGCATCAGGCATTCCACCCCTGTTCTGGTTATGCAGTTCTCCGTTAACCTTTTACAAGAAATAAGAGGGTGGATCAATTAATGTCGTTAGACATTGTGTTCATTGTAAGTACCAGTATAACTTTTTGCGAAAACTTACCAAAGCTCTTCCAGTGACGTGCTGTTCTTGATAATGTTGGCGAGGGCACATGCTCCGGCACTCCCCACACCATTGCCAACCAGACTGCATTACATACAATTTAGATTATATTCAGGTTAAGTGTTCTTCAGCTGCAGGAAGACATATTGCTTTCAACTAAAAGGTTCAAAAGTATAACTGTGGCTACTTCCTCACAATGGATATATGCATTTTACATACATAATTGTGGTCATTATGCAGCTACACAGAAGTCTGACATATCTGAATATGTTCACAAGTGTAATACATTTTCAACACTGTCTTAAATATACCTAAGGATCTAATATTCAAAGCAAATATTACCTAAGCCACACCAGAGATGTGCTGTTTTCTAGAGCACTGGCAAGAGCCTCTGCTCCTGCGTCTCCTATCTTGTTGCCCCAAAGCCTGGGAATACAAAGAAAGATTAGTAAATAGAAATGCACCACCAATAAAACTTATGGCATTTTGCAGGAAGAATTTTACCCGAAATGCGTTAGTGAATGGTTGTATTTCAGTCCCTCTGCCAGCTGCTTTGCTCCTTCTTCTGTTATATTATTGTTGCCAAGCCTGAGAGGAAATAGAGAGGTTCATTTGCTATTCATTACAGGCTACACAGACTTTGTGCGTATCATCATAGTTCCATTTTAGTGTCACATCTGATGAGTGCTGCTGAAAATACTGTATGCACTGACCTAAGAGAAAGGAAATCCTGCTTGGTCTTCAGAAGATGAGAAAAGTGCTGTGTGCAAGCATCAGTTAGCTTGTTGTTGAAAAGCCTAGAGACAAACAAACTGATTATGAAAGGTAATTGATCAAACATAATTTGGGACATGTGATGGCGTTATTCATCATTTTGACAACACTGACTTACGCAATTTTCCGGAAGCTGTCACACTGGATCCCTTTAGCAAGCAGTTTGTGAATTCCCTCATCTGTAATGTTATTATTTCTGAGGCTGATAATGGAAGAATATAGGACACTTGAGCATAACATGTATTTTTGCCTTACAGTTGTGGAAGCTTTATCCACCACAATGAAGAGATGGTATTTAATCTTTTCATACTCACTACAGGGAATTGCAAATGGGCATGCAGGGAAGAAGCTGCTCCACTCCAACATCGCCTACAGAGTTGTTGTCGAGCTGGAGGCCAACAGACTTCCTTAAATGCTGGAGCACATAAGCTAGAGCAGTGCACTCTACAGGACCGATGTTACAGTAGGTCAGTTTCAGGTGGTCCACCTCCAGCTTACTCATGGCGTCTTTAGCAATCCTGCTCTCCTGCATCTCATAGATGCATTTGATAAGCCAGACGAAGCCTGGCATTGCATGCATGCTCTGTTTCTCCCCCTCTACAGGTTGAGGGATAGACTTAAAGTGTTTCTGCATGCCTTTGGACAGGCATCTCATCACCTGTTTGACCCTCTTCTCCATCACTGCACTGGGGCAGCAGTGGAGCCACAGGCTACGATGGCGCTGGGACAATAGTCCAGACACAAAGGTGGCTGTGATTTGCAGATTTGGTGTTTTAACAGATGTAGCTTCCCCCTTTAAAGCCTGCTCTTGTTGGTCAGTGGAAGGCAAGCAGACCCCGAAGCATGTGCTGCTCCTCAGACCTGTCATGTTCTGCGTCTCAAAGAGCTTAGGGATCGTTGAACGGTCAGTGTTCTTTGACAAAACAATGTACAGAGCAGCAAAGAAGCATTGCATAGTCACATGAAGAAATTCAAAGTGTTGACTGAGGGTGGAGGACAAATGTCTGCTTTGTATGAGAAAGCCCATGCAGATGTCCGTATCAGTTACACCACATGTCTCAAGGGCTGTACCTGAGAAGATGTAACAGCTTGTTTCTATTCCCTCAAAGGCAAGCTGCCCGAGATGCAAGACTGTGTTTAGGTGCTCGTGAAGCAAACCTGACCCCATGGTGCTCTGGGAGCTTTGGTGCTGTAAAAAGTGCTGTAAGATCATAAGGAAAACGTCTGTGATTGTTTGTGGGCTGCCTTCTCCACAACCTAGCAGCTCCTTGTGGCACTGTGAGACAATCCAACAGAGGACTGGACTATGGCACAGTCCAAGTAAAGCGCTGTTTGTCCGCAGGGACTCCAAAACATTAGCAGCCACAGTGCGGTCACGGTGATGCTTCCGCACAAAACACTCAATCCCACTTGGGGTAAAGCCTTGCAGGAGGACCTCTTTGCGGAGGTTTTTCTTCAACACAGGGCTCACTGCCTCTGGCCGACTAGTCACCACTTTCCGCACACCCTTCATTAGGGAACCCTGGATCAAGTTGAACAACAGTATGTGAACAGGTGCACGCTGAGTGGGGCAACAGAGCCTGTGCTCATCTGAAAAGTCCTGCTTGAGCTCATCCAGGCCATCGAAAGTGAAGAGGATGAGCTGTGGGTGGTCCAGGATGAACTGGAAAATCTCCTCCTGCTCCCTGTCCGGCCAGCAGCAGTGATTAAACAGCAACTCCTGGACAGACAGTTCCTGCTGCTCTGAATTCAACTTGCGACAGCTGAATGGAAACAGAAGGAGGAAGTCCTGAAGGGCTGTCCCCCGAGCCCAAAGCAAGTGCAGCCTCTGGAGTAAGGTGCTCTTCCCTCCGCCCGCATTCCCAGACACCAGCACTGTGTCGGCCTCCTCGTTCACTGTACCCACTGTACCAACTATGTCCTTCAGGCCCAAAGGTCCATGGACATCATCGCAGTTATGAGCTAGTTCCAGCTGGCCCTCAGTGTAGATGTCATCCAGAGACATGTGGCTGGTCCCTCCATAAGTACTGAGAAAGCAGGACTGAGCAGACACAGAACTGCTGAGCTTCTTCTGATACTTTAAGACCTCTGTGACAAAAAGCATACATGTTACACATGAGATGAACTGCAGTAAATACATAGCACTGCAAAATGATACATACTATGTGTACCAATATATTCTGTAACTCTGAACTGTGGTGTGCTGACAGCTGGTCTTTTCACATTTTTGAAATACACTTTTTTTTCTAGCCACGTTCTATATTTGGAGCTCCACCATTTGCATGTTTTGAAGGGAAATGCGTATATTTCAATATTTATATTTAGCTTGCACGTTGAATCTCATCTATAAATATATATATATATAGGGTTATGTTATGAAGTGTGTAGCATGGTCCAAAGAAGAACCCGTTACATTTTGGAGCTGACGTCTGCGTGCCCTTCAAGTTGGGCCTACATACTGTATGTAGCCTGATAGTTGTCCGCATGATTCAAATGAAGACATACCTTTGGGAGGAGTCCAATTGTCCTGGTTGAGCGGAGATCCAGATTCCTGTTTTTCCTGACTGTACTGCAGTGTGACCTTCGCCGCTGATTCTCCTTTTGATCTGACATGGTTAAGCAAACGCCTTGCCTGATGGACATAGCAGTGGCAACAGATTCATTATTAAAGGAATAGTTCAACATTTTGGGAAATACCAGTATTTGCTTTCTTGCCGAGAGTTTGGTTAAAAGATTGATACTACTTTCATTTCTGAATGCTAAGTATGAAACTGGCCCCAGCAGACAGATAGCTTAGCTTAGCATAACGACTGGAGACAGGGGGAAACAGTTAGCCTGTCCAAAGATAGAAGGATCCGCCTACCAGCTCCTCTAAAGTTCCCTAATTAACATGTTGAATCACTGCGAAACCTGAGGTGTAAAAAAGACACATTGCGGTGTTATGGGGGTGTTATGTGACGGACTATTTGTGGCCGGGAGTAGAACTTTCTAAAAAAGACTCTTGACTGGTGACCTTTAACAATCGTTGTGCCAAGAGGCTGCTGGTGCTAGATTCATATTTACCGCACAGAAAAGAGAGTATAATCTTCTCATCTAGTTCATGGAAAGAAAGTGAACATTCAAACATTCCCTATAGAATGAGCACAAAGGCATTGCATGACAGCACCATATCTAGTTTAAGCAACAAGATCAAATACACTGTGGGTGTGCTGAGCAATGTAAAAACAAAACAACAGCAACAGCTTAAATCCCTGTATAACATCCCACGTTGCCAATAAAAAGGGAATGCAAAAACTAAACAGCTGTTTAAATTCCAAGATAACTGAAAAGATAAATTAAAACGACAGGAATTTGGTTGAACACTGTGTATACAACATGAGCCAATCACAGTACCTGCTGAGCGGGCGTGTGTATAGGCAGCCGCACTTCGTCGCAGTCTGCGGAGGTAAAGTGTCCTGATATGACGAGAGCTTGTAGTGCATCCTCAATGCAGCCTTGTAGCTTGCTGACCAGGCTTGGTCTTTGAGTCAAAAGCCTCTGAGTACATGTGCTCTGGTATTCTTCTTTCTTTTCCTCTGGATTTGAACCGCATTCTGAAAATGAGAAGCCAGCTCGCTGCCCTTCCGGCAGCACCTGTTGGAGAGCGGCATAGAAGAGCGCGCAGGTGTCCACTCCCTTTATATAAACCAGGTCGAGCAACTGTCTGGCGTTGGTATACAGTGCTCTGCCCGGTACCTGTATGTTCTGGTAGTCCTCGAATATGAGCCCCCCCTGGGACAGCAGAATGTCCAGAACCCGCTCCAGATGTTCAGCCGACCCGCTGCTGCACAGCGCATGCAGGATCTCTGTGCGTTGTCTCAGCACGAGCTCCTGGATAGACATGCTTGTTGCATGTCAGCGTCCATACTCAGGGACATCCAACGTGTACTTCCAGTTTCACAAGCTGGCACAGGGAACACCCACATATCATCATGCTATTGGTCACCAGTTCCACTCAGAAAGCTCACCGTCGGATCAGTATACTTACTAACAACGGAGGCTGTTGGTGTTGGTGTACACACTGAAAGAAAAAATGTGTTCCACAATCAAAACATTTACAAAACACAAGACTGATATCAGGGCCCGAAACCTCAAAAGCAAGCAACATAACGCAATTGTAAAATGATCACTCACGGTAGAGTTTCCACAACAGAGAGCTTTCTTCCTTCCATCTGTCAATTGGACTGAAACGCTGCGTGACTTCAGATGTTCCTCTTCCTCATGTAAGCGAAACTTGTTCTGCCACCAAGTCCCTCCTGTTTGTCTGTTTGCAAAATAGAATAAAAACAATGTTCCAGGTTTGCCACATGCCAATCCACTTGTTCACGAGGGTGTGATGACATTATATCCTCTGGCCAGTGCTTTTCAGGGTGAGAGTGCACTGCATTTAGAAGGACCATGAAGAGGAATTATAGTTTTTATAAAAAGCAGAAGCTCTGGCACTATAGAAACGGTTCATTTGACACATTACCGAGAAAAGCCACCAGAAATATAATGAAGCGGAAAACTGCAATGTCCGTGTTGGTAGTTCCTCAATGGTTGCAATTTGCTCATGCAACCACTTGGTGGAACTATTGCATCAATAAAACAACCTGATTTGTTCAAGAGGCTACATTTTGTCATTTTAAAATCTCAGAATCCTGTGCACACCCTCTCATTGTGCTGATCATTTTCATTTGGTTTAATTGGAAATCCTTTGTTGATTAGAAGCTGGTATGAGGGGGTCTTAATGGTTTGATGGAAATAAATACACAGTATGATAATCTTTGCATGGTATTCCATGCTGCAGTGTTTATAATAGTAATAACATTGTAGCGACTGTGTGTCTGATGTAAACTTCAAAAAGTGAATTTAAAACACGACCCTGGAAACAGCTCATATTCTGATTGTCTCTTACTTCCCTTGCATTCTTTGATGTCGAGATAAAATAAGTGCAAGAATGACTTTTTGGGCGGTCAGATGATTTGTCATTACTGTTATTATAGCCACCTCCTGTGCACCATGATTAATTTTTTGTGTGTCTTCAGTGAGTCGTAGGGGGAAATCCTCAAACACACGACGGCAGGAGAAACGAATGACAGACTGGAATAAAACTTTCTAAAGTGAGTTTCTTTTTTACATTTTTTTTCCCCTCTTGTCTAAGAAAGAGGCAACTCCACCAAGGGGAGTGTAACACAGAGTGCTCTCTGTCAGGTATCCGATGAGAAGCTCTAACGTGGAGTTTTGCCATTCAAATCACAGTAGGGGGTCCAGACGAGTTTGGCTGGATAAGAAGGAAGGTACGAAATTGTCAATAAAGAGAATAGAGACATAGTCCCCAAAGACATCTCTGAGTATTTCTATCCTCCGTTGCAACATACATCACCAGCTCCAACTTCAGTCATTTGGATTATATATCCTCCTGCATTATTAATGAAGACACCGAGAAATACAGTATCTCGGAAATAATGATATAAAAAGAAAAAGGAACTGAGTTTTAACAAGATGGGTTGAGCAGGGGTCAGACTACTATACGTCACATTTCCCGGTACCATTGATTTGGCAGCAAAACAATGTTTTTGCATTGTAACAGCAAAGGGTCAAGGGTCAGTGGCTGCAGTTCCTGATCAATATGTGCTCAGCCTAGAGTCAAGACTGACTTGTTTTAGGCATCAAACCGCTGCTGTTTAAGGTTGTTTTTGGTTTATTCTTAAAACAGATTTCAACATCTAAGCTAAAGAATTATCCAGCCATCTCTCATAGCAGAGATGGAATGCTTTGGCTCCAGTCATTTCATCGCCGTGCATTGTGGTGAGCTCAGTGTTAGGCCAGGTGCACTGATGTACAGTATGTGCACCGATTTGTCTGCCAGAGACACGGAACTCCCAGAAGCAACTCAGCACATCGCACCCTCTATGAATTCTGAAGTAAATCTACAGGCAAGTTGTTGTAACCAATTACCTCATGCTCAGAAAAAATTATTTATTTTTTGATGATGCGAATTTGGGGGAAAACAGAATGCACAACCATGATAAAAATGACATGTTGACAGAATAACACAATCAAAGATGTAATCAATCAGTCAACCCAAAACAAAAACGTAATTTCCTCCATGTAAGCAAAATAGCAAATGACAACCACACACAGTAAAACACATCTCGATACCCATGAAAACAAACCAGTCTATTTGTGATTGTATCAACAGTTTGTATGATATCTTATGAAGCGCGTGTCTTCCTACAAAAGCCAGCAACCTGTGTCAATTTCCGCTGGTTTCATGCGTACAGGCTTTTCAAAATAAACTTGCGTCTTCACAGGAAACAACTTAGTTAGCTTAGGCCACAAAACTACTTGGCTAGGTTTAGGAAAAGATTGTGAAATACTTAGTTAGCTCAAGGCAACAAAACTACTCGTGCGGTTACTTAAGTACACAAGTTACGCGACAAATACATCGATGTCTTCTTGCTTCACTCGGCGAATGAACAGCGGTCCTGGGAGAAAGGTCGGTTTTGTTTGTCCCATCCAGCTCCTACGAATGCTGCATGAGCACAGCCTGAACTGAATAATCGATGTTATAGGATAGGTTCACATTTTTTTCCAGGAGAGGGAATTTTGTACAAAAAAGACTAAGTTTGGAAGATACCTTTTAATTTGACTGCTGAAGCCTAATATTAACTTCAGATATATTTTGGAATATTTTGTTACGCAGAACAAGGACTATGGATTTTATCAACCACTTTACCAATGGTGTCAAGTAAAAAAGCTGAGTTATATACCTGTAATAATCTCCCATTCCTCTGAGACAGAGGAGTGACAAATAAAGGTGGAGTAGCTCTTTTCATGAATGGAGACATTGACAGTAAAAGGATCACTATCTACAGCAACACTACAGAGCTGCAGACATTCAAGCCCCATATTGACTCACACATTGGAAGGATTCGTGTCTAATTACCGGTAGAAAAGGCTTCCTGAAGCTAGAAAGAGAGAAAATCAACAGAGGAAGTGGATGGCATCATGCACATGTGCATGAACATGTGGGTGTGTCAATCAGGATTTCATTGACGGGAAGATTAAAGCTCACATCTGAGAGCCCCCCTTTTTTTCAAGGGCGGCCGAGTTGAAGGAGTCTGGTCTCCAGCGTCTGCCCGAGGTTTGGGGTGCTGTGCTCAAGGTTAGCGCAGGCACCCCGCTGAGCGTGCGCTGTCTGAGATGGGTCCTACTTGTTGGACATTCATTATCAAACTCTGTTTGCTCCTTTCATCTGCAGCTCTCTGCAGCACTCAACGTAAACTACAGAGGCACCTTGCAGCTTGACATCTCTCCATTCACTCTGTACCTTAAACAGCATGCTGCCACATCAAAGAGCTGCGGCTGCCTTTGATGTTGCAAAAAGAAAGAGCTCCAATGATCTGCTAAAAACCAATGCAACTTTCTGGAGCCCTGTTTTATTCTTTTGCTATCTCTAGAAGTCTGGAGTCAGGCTCTAGAAGTCCAGAGAGCGGATTTGGAATCTGGAAAAGTTGAACTGTGCAAAATGAAGTGAAAGAAAAAAGAGAGTCCACCTTTTACATTGGTTTTCAGCAGGACCCTCCCTGTGGTGCGTGCCATATGTTGTAAAGTTGAAGGGGGCTGTCATAAAGTGCCAGGTTTAAAGTGAATGTTAAATGGCCAGACATCCATCACTGTCGACTATAACTATTCATGAGACAATGGGTCAATCTGCAATTTACGATGTCATGAATCAATGGATATTCATGTCTTTCTATTTCTTGCTGTATATCACATAAAAACATAACTAACAACATCCTCAGTGTCTAAGTTTCAAAACAAAAATACAACTATCCCAGGTTTTGGGTTTTTACTTTAGCATCCAGTGCATGGTAACACAACATCCTTGACAATGGGATTGCTTGGCTTTAGCTTTGAACATGCAACAAGTGCAACTGGCATCTTCTCACTCACTCTGATGTTGTTCATTGTTTCTCTAATAGTGAGCAAATCTCATAAAACGCCAAACCGTCTCCTAATACTCCTATTTCCCTAGCATGTCTGTGTATCTGAGAATTTTTTGCTGGATATGTAAATTATTAATAAACAGTGGTTTATGGCAGTAAAATGTTTGCTTTAAAAAAACAAAAAACGTAGTGATTCCCTAAAACAACTGGGCACTGTAGTAATTAACTCAAACATGAGTATAGTGCACTTGTTAGGGACTATTTCTAGCATGTGATTAGGACACATTTGATGCTCATACAGCAGAAGGACTGTGTATGTGGGATTATGTGGGCTTTGGAGACAGACTTGTTAGATGAATCAATTTATGGTTGATTTTCATGGGAACTGTTTGACCATAATACAAATGTTTAAAATAACCAGACATATCCTTTAATATAACCAGACATATCCTTTTTTTAAATAGAAGGAGGACGTGCAACCAGGTTTTGGAGAAGTAGTCCGTGAGAAAGTTCACATCTTCTTTGGTTTCAGTATATAGATCACACTGACCCTGCCGTGTGCACACACATACAGACACAGAGAACGTCTGTCTTAAATATATAAGTAGTTAAAACCGTTGTCTTTTTATTCCCAGTATTTTTGCTTTTATCCTAAAAAGACCTGTCCTTTCTGCAAATAACAAACGTGTTTGTGCTTTGCTTTTCCCAGTCGTTTGATGACACAGCAAGATGAAAAATCTCTCCCGAACACAAATGGCCCCTTTGTAGTTCAGCAGCCAAAAGCCTGTCATTAATCTAAGGCAGCATTTTAAAAAAATAGGCAAAAACTAAATTTGGTGTTTGTTACTTGCATTGCATTTTGAGTCACTTTTCATATTGACTTCAGCTCTCAGCCATGGAGGTGGTCACTTGCTATTGTTCCATTCCTTTGCTTTGTTTATGTTTTAAGGGATATCTTTTCGAATGTTTAACACATATATGGAGGGCATGGGATTAATAGTGTAAGCACTGTTCATGAACAGCAAAAATGAAGTGACCGACTGATGAATAACTTCTACCCCTCTAAGCCCCGGCCACCTCTGCATCAGAGCGGAACAACAGAGCCTCTTTCTCCAGTGCCGGCTTGGTGATTATAGGGTGGATTTAATCCTGCTAATTATAATTTCATCAGAAACAACAAAGGAGCTGTTCACAATTAAAAGTGACATTTGATGCAGTCGACTAGAGGGTCCGGCACACTGAACTTTGTCAGCTCGTTTCCTAATTGAATGAACTTGACAATAATTGAAGTGTTTTATTTTTGCCCTTCTTTCCACACATAAAAGACTCCCATGCCAATTAGCGTTAATTCTCCCTTTCTCCCTCCTTTCTTTTCATGCACTTGAGTAGGCAGCTACCTGCATATTCCAGTCATTTGCATTGTCCAAAGCGAATCTACTTTGAAGTTGTGAGATTCTGTAAGAAAAAGGATCCACTTATCCCACATGAAAAAAATGTTCAAAGCTCATAAATTCACTGGAACAGATGTACATTATCATTGGCTTTGCCTTTTTTTCCTCTTTGCTCCTGTGTTGGTAATAGACTACCTCATGTCCTTCTCATCCTTAGTGTTTAGCATCTTGCCGTTACAGAAGCTTGCACCCTGCTGTGCCAATCCACACTTCAAAGCTCTATGCCTATCTGCTGGAAACAAAGCCCACAGAACATATTATGGCAGCCTCTCATTTCCCTATATTTAAGTCAATATCATTGCTTTTTTTGCCAGTGGCAACACAGGGATAGGGTTTATTTCTACGCAAAAAGACCATTCCCTGAAACCCATGTCTCCCAACAACACAAATACAACATGGTGCACGTGCAGAGGAAAGGTTTATCCTAATATAGTCCCTACTCATGTTGAATTTTTCTGTGACCGTCAACAAGCTGTTCGCTCTACATATGGAAAAGCCAGAGATGGGGCTTTTATTCTCTGAATGAAATTTCATCTAATTGCTGCAGGTCTGCTGAGACCCTCAGCTCATTTAAATCAAGATTGAAGACCTTTCTGTTTGCTGCTGTCTTTAATTGAACCACATTCAATTAATATATTCATCAATTTCCTGCATTTCTGCATTTTACTACTGAATTTTATTTCTTACACTGTTTTTAAATTGTTTTTAAATCTCCTTGTCTTTTGCCTTGTGTTTTGATGCTTTTAATGGTTTTATGTGAAGCACTTTGAATTACCTTGTTGTTGAAATGTGCTGTACAAATAAACTTGCCTTGCCTTGCCTAATTACATATTACATGACTGACTGCAGTTCACTTTTGCTGCTGGACGCTGGATATTCTAACCACCGAACTCTTCCTCACTTCCCTGGAGTCAATGAGCAATGCAAGCAGCACTTCCGGGGACCACAGAAACGGCACACGTTCCAAACGGCCATGCGGGCACGTCCCCCAATAACGCTACAAGCAGCAATACCGGAGGCAAAGTTAGGTCAGACATATTTTTCCCAATTTAAGTCGATGGGAAAAGTATTTTTGGGCCCAATGGCATCACGTAAATGGCAAGAAGTTAAAATTCAACGGGTTGGCCACTATGATGTGGGCTTCATCGCCCACTGCTGAGCCTGCAAGCCCCCAGGAACAGCGTCTGTAAATCGGGGGATGTTTTTTGGGACGTAAATCAACTTCCCATTACGGACACTTAAATAGACTTCATCTTCACTTTAGACTTTAGGAGAATCCATATATTTTTGCCCAAGGCCGAGCACTTGGGAGGTGGGCTTAAATGAAATGCTGCCTTTTGGACCCGTGGATGCAGAAGATTCAAGTAATTTTACACCCAGGAAGTTGAACTTTTGGAGCTTCATGTGCCATTAAGCTACTTTCATGGGAATGAACGAGTCCCCGCCTGCAGCACTGTATCCAGTTCCCTTTATACATCCGTGGGCTTGAGCAGCATGGATTCTACTCAACACTAGATTTGACGCCGTTCTTGTGTCGTCTTGCCAGAGACGCAAAAGTCATCCGATCTGAGCAGTCACATCTGTACAAATCACAATGGATATGCCAAAAAATCTGACTGGGCTGAGGCCTTAGTCTTTTAATTCATGAAAAGGAAGCCGTGTTCAGCAGAATGCTACTGTGTTGATCTCCTCATACCTTGATTAACTTGTTACGTATAATTACACTACACTGTTGGTACCATAATATAAACGATATATCCTCTTAGGCGCGGGTGGAGTTATTAGAGTAAGTAAATGAAAATGTGCAGATTGTAGTCTTAAATACCTCTGTGCTGTCTCTGAGAGAGCATTGCTCCCCTCACTGCTGCTCTTTATTTTCTTCAGTGTTTCTACAGCCCTCTGGAGGATGATTCTCACAGTAATGGTTTACTGTAATTGCTGTGGGTAGTGCTCATCTATAAATGATCATGTACCCAGACAGACAGTGTTTTCCCATGTTGTAAGACTGAGAATTAAGGAATCAATCAACACCGATAGATCCTTTGACCTATTTTATATTGACAGCTTCTGACATTGAGCTCTCTATTGGCATTTCAGCTTTACAGATGAATATACAGAAGATAACAGACAGAGCGAGTGAACCTTCCAATCTACAACTTTTGCAATAAATGCATTATAACGTAGGAAGGGAGTGTAGTTCATCTTTCTCCAAAATTCCAATGCAAACTTAAGCTTCAACTTGTAACACATATCCTCCACCCCCTTACTCTTTTACCTGAAACACTTATGCAGAGTCCCGAACCAAAGAGACCGAACAACAGAGACAGTCACTGTCATTTCAAAAGGCGTGAATGCATTATCCAACCGTTACTCTGCACTGCAGAAGAACATCTCCATGAACACCAAGGCTATTACCGGCGTATGTGAAGAGTTGAAAGGAGTGCAGATCAAAGTCAAAGTAAAAACAAAAAAAGAAGAAGAAAATGTGAAAAAAAAGTCTCATGCCAGGCTACAGAGAAGAGAGGATGCAGGAGGAAACAGCCATGTCCCCTTTGGCTATACAGCATGTGAAACGTGCAATGAAGATGCAAGGCAAGAAGTTTTGGAGCATGTTTTTAAGATCCCTAACAAGGACAAAGAGCCCTGACTTATACCTACAATATGCATTTCAAAACACAGTCCTAACTTGGACACGGTTTTGCGTTGATTGTTTGGCTTGTGCTTGGAGAACCTTGAATCTCATAAAGTGCCTTTCCCTTAAAAGATCAGGTTAGAACTATTGCTCCAACTTGTGTTTTCTTTCCCTGAATGTGAAACTCGGCTGTCATGGCTTTCATTAGTTATGGCAAATATAGCAAAGCAGTTTCATGCAGAGCGAGCATTGGAATTTAATAGTTGCTTATGAAACAGTGATTTCTCTTTGAGTAATGCTCACTTGTGCCTTAAATCACTTTGAATGTTTTTTTCAGTACTTTCAACAATGCAAACAAAAAACTGTTGGTGAACAAGCAATGAAGTTGAACACCTGTGTATGATGTGGTCACACTGATTATTTATATCTCGAGTAACTGCAGCAACACCTCATTCACTGCTGCGGTAATGTGCAGATTGTGTGTCATATTCCCTTCTATGTCGCTGCAAATGTGCAAATATTATTCACCAGGATGAAGATAATTTTATTCATAAAATGATTTAAAAATCATCCGTAACATTCTACGAACAACTTTAATGATTCATGAATATCCAACTGTAAGATGCAGCTTCTTCTTAAAAAAACAGTCAATCCTGAAGCAGCAAATCGAAAACTTCGTGAAGCTAACTGTCATGACTGGGCTGCTTTTTCTGATGATTTTGCAGGAGTTCCTTTGTGCTTTTTAATAGACATAATGCTTGAGAGCCATTTCTTTATTGTTCCTAATTTGTATGCAATGGCACAACTCCAGCCAAGACTATACTTGCTCTTATGTCTGAAAAAGAAAAATCGCTGGGATAAGCACAAGTAAGCCCGTCTCATCATAAGGCCCGGCCACGTGGAGATCTCTCAAAATCATACTTTTAATGGGTCCTGCATTCCTGATTTCTCTGTTGTTAACTGCAGACCTCGGTTAATTGAAACCCCAGCAGAAAACGTGGAATATGGTCAATTGATTCAAACATTTGTTTTGCAAAAAATCTCTGGTTCTGGTAAATAATTTGACTTTAATACCTCCAATTATTTTTCCTTCTAAACCTCGTGTTCCAAAGGGAGGGATTTGTTTGTTTTTTAACCATACATTACATACTTACCATATATTTAATAAAATACATTTTCACAAAAGTTCTGCTGTCATAATTGTAACGGATTACTTTACACCTCTGATATGGATGCTTTTGTTAGCTGCAATGTGTAACGCTGAAATAATATCCTTGTAAGCTCTGTTAGGATAGAAACCATTTGTAATGATGATACAAGTTCCGCGGGTCACACTGCATTGCTTACACAAATAGCCGCGTTCGTGAGAGGAAGGCGTATCGCATTGACAAGAGGCAGCCTCTCTGCGGTCGCCCCGACCAGAGATAAGCTGCTAAGCTGCAGATGAAAGTGTGTGTGCATGTAGAGAGCGTGGCGTGGTGAGCAGCTGTGGTCCACCAGATTTGGGAGCCCTCTGTGACACCACAGTTAAGATACAGTGGAGAGGAGCTTTACTTTACCCCACACACACACACACACACACACACACACACACACACACACACACACACACACACCTACACACACACACACACACACACACACACACACACACACACACACACACACACACACACACACACACACACACACACACACACACACACACACACACACACACACACACACACACACACACACACACACACACACACAGTCATTTCCTGTTACCCTTCACATAAATCCTGCTGACTTCTTAAACAATGAAGAGTGTAAACGTGGATAATAGGAAAAGATACACCCCAAAAAATGCAAATGCATTGGAGATACATTTTTGTCATTAAATGAGAATTCACAGAATGTTCTGGTTTAGTACAGGAAGGCAACAGTAGACATGTTGTCCCAAATATCGTAGTCTTTCTGTCATCCAAACATACCCGGTGTCATCTTGTTTTGATCCCAAAGGCCCCGGGAGCGGCCCTCAGCTCCTCATAGTAACACGTTGGGGCCTTTCCGTCTGTGGGGTAGCGTGTGAATATAGTTGGTGAAATGTGCTTTGTGAATCCTGCAGAGGATAGATGGCCCCATATCGTTTATCTTTTGTAAGAAATTACAAATAGACGATTTCTGATGAATGCGTCAACATAAATTGATAAAGCAAAGATCACGAGAATGTCTTTAAAAAAAGGTTCTCACTAGTTTCAAGTACAGTATATGGTCATCTACGGACATCTGACCTGAAACCCCCCCCCCCCCCAACATTGCAACAAGCCGTTTCCGCTCTGGATGAAGAAAAATAAACGACTGTATGAAGGCTGATCGATCTTTTCATTTAACTCTCAACAGGAAAGCAAATATGTTTATTTCCAAAAAAAGATCCACTTGGTAGTAGATTTGTTTTTTATAAAACAATGCAAATGTTGTGTTTTAGCACAAATACAGGACATGCTAATATGTTTAACTGGTATATTTTGAAGGCATATCAATTATTGTAAATATACATGTACTGTGCAGATTTACACAATAAAACCGACACTGACGATAGAAATAAAATAAAGTGACCCCACAAGTCAGCGAGTTTATAAGGAACAGGTTCATACTTTAATAAAAGTATTGGCACAGATCTGCTATCAAATAAATAAAGCAATTAATCAAATACAATCTATATAAACTAAACAAAGTCATGAAAAAACATTAGGAGGGAGGGAAAAGGGAGAGAAGCAGCTGGTGCTGAACAACTTTCTTTTACAACAAACACCAAGTGAAAGTGTGTCTGCGTGTAGAGAGAGAGAGAGACAGATAACTCCTCCTCCCTGCTAGGTCTGGTGGGTATTGGAGTACTAGCTGGCAGTAGGCGAGTGAAATAGATTAACAGTTTTTTAATTATAAATAAGCCTTATTTTCTTTCTACATGATGCTGGTTTATCATTTCTGCAGTCCGCTATATACATCAGAGTTCATAAAAAATGTTGTTACATGGATGTTAAGAAGCTAATTAGTGGTGCAACACATATTATAATAATATGGAGGGGTGGCTGTGAATACTGACGATGTTATACAACAGGACAGAGGATGGAGGATGCTGAAGTTTGTGTGACATGGTTTGAAAACATTTGTTCCGAAAAGTGGCGCTGACAATTAAAAAAATAATAACAATTAAAGAACAAAAAAACATTCAGGTGGATTTAGATAGCTGATGACTGAAAACAATGTTATTCGGATTCCAAATATAGATATATTGTTGTGGAAAGAGTCAGAAGAGGGGTTTGGACAGAGGTTGCCTGAAGATTGAAAGGGTTTCAAAAGGAAGCCTGCGTGACAAAACCGAGAAAAAAAAACTGCTTTCCCAACTCTCACCAAATACTTTAGAGGTGCTCTTGAGCAAGGCATATCACCCCCGGTTGCTCCAGCGATGCTGCTTTGAAGACTGCGGTGTGGAAGTGTGTTTGTAGTGGCCAGCTTTCTGATGTGAGTTCATGTAATTGTACGAATGTGAAGCGAGGCATTTAAAGAAAGGACTTCCCGTCTGTTCAGTAAAACTCTCTCGGGGTGAAAGGAGTTTAGAAATTGCAACCTGGCTGAGGGTCTGACCGAGCCTTTCACTCAAATTCCTTCAGAACATACATCGTGTCGAATCGTGCCTCATGTGTTGCTGGCAGAAACATCTGCATTTACTTGTTTCATGGCAGAGCATCATGGGATGGAAGAGACGGTCCCCGGTGCTGGCTGGAGAGCAACACTGGTGAGTTATGGGTGTAGTGGAGACTGGTGGCCGGGCTCAGTGTTATCCAGCACCAGAGGAATGAGACAGCTGAAAGAGCCCTCGCCCCGCCGCGCCACAAACAGAGCCTTGTTGGCTGAGCGCTGAGGCCACATGGCGGTACGGTGAAAGACCTGCTGACAGCTGGGGGACAGGAAGATGCCATGGAAACAGCGGGAGCAGCCGCGTGACCCCCCCCCCCCGGGGCCAGGCCGAGGGCTGGACGACCCAGAGTCAGGGAGAGTTCTACCCTGAAAGTCAGGAAACAGAAAAACGTTGTGCTGGGCAACTCCACGGTGTGAATACGTGCAACTCCTCGGATCTGAAGTGAGGCAGGGGTGACAAATCACATGCATGCTCAGCTAAATATATTCCCTGCATAAATAAACTAAATACCGTAAAGGCCAAACTTCATACTGATGAATGAATACACCAACCTCTAACTGGCTTGCATTAAAAAAAATAATAAGACCTGAACCAGAACTGACTATTGCACTGATGTCATGATCACACCAGCTCACCATGGGACTGAGATCATGTGATGCTGGACTTTCAAATAAAACAGAGAGCTTTTGTCTGACTGGCGTTAAAGTGAAAACTACACGGCCACTTTTGAGAAATGTTCTGTAATTCTTCCAGATGTTTTCAGTTTCTAAATCACCTTTACGCAGAACCCACACACAAGCACTGCATGCACGACATGAACAGCATGAAGTTTGTATATGTTTGAATGAGATCAGCATGCGTTGTGTAAAACACTACCTGGTGTGAGGTCCAGCGCCTGAACAGCACTGCTGAGAGTTGGGATTTTAGTCACTCGGGCACAAGCACCGGATCACACTTACGTATCGAGTCACAGGGTGAGACAGTTGAAACAGAGCGCGTGAGACTGTTGCACATGTTCTAGTCAACATGGGGCTCAGAGTGGTCTTACAAAAAGCAGTTGTAAAGGAAAATGAACATAAAAGCTTCGGATGGGGAATACAAAGATATCACATTGTCAATAAAGCTCATAAAATTGATAACAATATATACCTTATGTACAGTCAATGTTAGTCAATACAAGTAAGGAGCTTTTTGACACTTACTGCAGATTATGACACCATTTCTTTTCTTTCAAAAAAGTTTCTAAGTAATTTGAAAATAACCTCTGAAGTCTTAGTCACCATAACATCATAACATCATCATCATTAACAATTAGGATAAAATTAGAGGTAGCAGCGGATTTGGGATCTCTGATCTTTTTTCCTTTATAACATTTTAACATTTTTCCTTCCCATTTTTGCTGACGTGGCATTGCGTACTTGAATCAGAATCTTCATTTTCGTCTTCAAAAAACCTGCCTGACAGCCTGCTTTAAAAACTCACGCACCCATGAGCGCACTTCGAGTGGTTTTCAACAGACACCAGTGTCGTGACACTCTCACACACACACACACACACACACACTATGCCCGGCTCTCCTATCACCTGTATTCTTTCATATATTTTCATCTTTACATCACAGTCTTTCTTCCTCTCGTGCTTCCTTTTTCCTTAAAAACCTTTTGGGTCTGGAAGGGTTGTGGTGCTGGTTTAGACCTGCAGAGTTCACCAGGGAGAGGATTACATCTTCAGGGTTGTTTATCAAATTGTCCCTCTGTGCCTCCTGTCTGGCCCCCGCCGTGATCCTCAGTCCTGCTGTGGTCCTAAATCACTGTCCCGCTGCATACCCCAGCTTTTGTATGTACGGCCAACCCCTTTATAACACTGATTAATAACCTCTCAGCACTGGGACACCCCTCCCATGATCCTCCTCTCCTGCCCACGTCCCATGTCAACTACAAAGGCACTGCAGTACTGCACAATGTAGAGTGGCCTGGTGCTGACGAAGAAAGCTCACTGCAGTCGGTGTCTGCCGGCCTGCTTGGGTTTTGTGGGATGTTAGAAGAGCCGAGCTGTCCCACGCAGGGCGGAAATTCAGGACTTGTAAAAGTGGTGGTAGTGGTGATGGTGTTCATGGTGGTGGTGATGCTCATGCCGCTGCACCATTTGTGCCAGCCCCTCCTTGTACAGCAGCACACTAGGCAGGTCCCTCACCTGCTCCTTCTCCACCACGGGTGCCGGAGCCAGAGAGCCTAAGGCCCTGTAGCCCTGGCTTTCCTTGGACCGCTGCTTGTGCTTGCGGTAGGGGGCTGTGGACTGGTGAGGCGGGGTCTGGCTGGGTAGCGCCGTGGGAAGAGGCACACCCCGGCTTCGCATCACCCTGCCACCGATCTGCGCAGGAGGTGTGCGGCTGTGGGTCTTCGGAGAGCGGAGGGCGTGTTTCCCTGAGTCTTGGCCTCGCGTGCGGGCCGGGTGGAGGCTGACGGGAGCAACGGTGTCCACAACAGTCTGTAGGCGGCGGTGATGGGAATGGGAGTGGCCGTTTTCTGGTTCGTGGGAGCGAGACCGAGTCTGGTTGGACGAGCGGGTCTGAGGCTCTGCTTTCGTCGGCTCTGGGGTGGGCGCTGTGAGGGGGACACAGGTATTTATTTTAACTGAGAAAGCAGAATAAATGAGAAACAAAAACAATTCTGTCACAGGACTTGTCAAAATGCACTCAATACTCTGGAAAAAAAAAAGGAAGGAAAATAACCCATTACGTGCAAGTGATCGAGCAAACAGCGCACGAATGAGGATCTGGTAAAAAAAAAAGAAGCTCCACAATAAGATTCTGGCAGCTTTACTTCAGGGTCTTTCTTCACGCGGATGACCCTGAGTCAATGTGACAGAGAGCAGATCTCTGTTAGCACTTTTCTAACAGGACCAACATTAAAATAATCACTTGTCATCACTGACCGTCAGATCAAGGCTGCTGCTGATTAGACCTAATATTTCCCTTCACAACAGCCCTTTATGTTGATGGGCTTTAGCCGTGAACACTTGATGTATTGTGCTTGCCTGAGCCCAGATGTTTGTACTGGCTGGTATTTCCACCTAATGGCTCCGAGCAGGTGCCGCAGTAATGAGGGCCCCTGGATGCAGCTTCAAAGGGCCACGGCCTGCGTTTCTCCCTCCCCCTCTCCCTCCCCCTCTCCCCCTCTAAAGCCCTGGCCCCGGTCCACTCACCGGCTCCGAAGCGGGATGTGTAGTTTTCGATGCCTGCCAGGTCCAAGTAGTGGTTCCTGCGTTCCAGGTTCTCATCCACGCAGTGGCGCTGGCAGCCAGGCTGGGTGCGGTGGTCACTGTGGTGGCGCCTGTGGACACAAGCAGCACCTCTCATTAGGTACCGCTCAGTATGGTGGTGTTTGGAGAAAGTAAAACGAGTGTTCCTTATGATCAGGCGGGGGCACAGTAATTGTTCGAGAAGTGAGATTGTGACTGGAAAAATCACAGGTTTAAACCTCAACTGGGAGGATTTGAAAAGTGCAGTGAGAGGGCAGCGTCTCCCCCACTGTACTGAGGAGAGGCTAACAGTCGAGGTGCATTTGGGCAAAACTAATTAAAGAGTAGGAAACTATTGCAGCTCTCAAGTGTGAATCCTTCAACCACTGCCCCAAAAAGAAAGTTTTTTATGTTAAAAAGTAAATGATATAATCAGTGATAGAAGGAAAACAATATATACAAATAATATATTTCATATTCTTCTTATCGACACCACGAGCTTCAACAGTAGAGACTTGTTCTGGGGAGGTGGGGTTTTACCTTAGGAGTGCTCGAGTCTTCTTGTCTGCACTCTTGGGGTCTTCTATGCACTTGTCGTTTTTCTCCCTGGGGTGGGACATGTCTGTGTATGAAAGACACAAGGCTATTATCAAAGAGAGCTCCACAGAGCCACCACACACACACAAACACACACATGACAACAGTCACACAAGCCTCAGAAGAAAGCAACCTTTGTTTTGGGGTTTTACTTTGAAGATCTATAGAAAAGGAAAACAACAACGCTTCATTGATTCTATTTTCAACTCCCGGCCTCTTATAAGGAATGGAATGAAAAAAATAAAACACGCAGACTTCAGAAATTGTTTATTAAGGACTCGAGATCTGATGCAGTTTCAAATTAGCATGAAGGCAACCGACGATATTTCCAAAGCTTGCTCTGTTTGAATCTCTTGACGGATATTTATAGCCGAAACAATAGGACGCAAACACACAGGAATATATACTTTTGAGATATTTTTCCCTGACTACTTGTTTACCAAGTCGTCAGTGAGAAAAGTTAAGTTTAACGTAGCTATATTTTCCCGGCAGCTCTGAGGAAGGGGGGGGGGGGAGGAGAGGGGAGAAGAGAGGAAAAGAAAAATGGCTGCGGTTATCAAAAGGACTCGGCACATCTCTTAAGGTTTCTTTCAGAGTATTTGAAGGCGCTGAGGGAGGGGGCCCTCTCTTAGCTCTGTCACTCCCCCCATCATTAAAAATGAACCCCATTGAGTGGGAGAGATGGAGCGACGCAGAGACTGCGAGGAACAAAGCTCTGACAGGCCTGAAGCAGCCGCCTTTCTGCATGACAACAAACACGTCTCTGGGTGAGCTGACAGCAGGCAACACAAGGGGGACCCCGAAACGCCCTCTCTTCTCTCCTCCCCCCTTCCTCCCCCCTTCCTCCCCCGCCCACTGTGTTAATGCGCGCTTTACCTGCCGCGCCCTGCGTACAGCTCCTCCACCGCTGGCTGGAGTCGGGAGCCACCGACAGCTTGACCCGCAACGTCTTGCTGCTGCTGGGAGAATGGTTGACGGAGGTGTCCACGACCTCATAGATGGTGTGGAGCAGGCTGGTGATGTCCTGCAGGGCAGAAGAGGTGGAGGAGATTTTAAAATGGGTTCTTTTTGACACACGGCATCCATTTAAGAGAGATGAGAATCATTTACTCGAGTATTAATCTGACGTAGGTGGATATTTTAAAAGAAAACCAAGAAAATAGGGCAGACTATTTGTATCACTGTACTGTTTGAATTCAATATTCGGTAGCTTTGTGCGTTACAACTCTGTATAAGTGTCACGCTAGCTAGGAATTTAAAGAAGTGACTCTGTGAACAGAGAACAGAGGAGCTCACTCAGCTTTCCAAGTTGAAGCCATCAGACACGGCGTAAAGACAAGTTATGAATTCATGAACGTCTTGGCAGTACCAGAAGAGGCTGACTGAGATGTCAGGCCCGATGTGAGCGCTACACTTTCTCTATTTAATTCCTCAGTGTCTCTTAAATGACTGAAATGACATCTGCATAGCGAGCAACTCCTGTTTACACTTTCCAAAATGAATGCACAAAAGCACGTCTGCATAAACTCAACCACACGTAAGCGCACATTGGCATTTAAAAAGTGATGCCACGCTGATTTGAGAAAGAGGTAACCGGCCATATTTGGACAGCTTCATTTGCACATGAAGTAATGCAGTCTCTTGTGGCTGTTTAGAAGCTATGTCTTTGCACTGGTGAGTGTTTTTGTGCACCACACTGAGATAATGACTCCCCTTTTTGGGTGCTAGCATGTGCGCTGGATCTTTTCATAGCAAACCAGAATCTTAATTGTCTTTTGAAAATGCCACATGGCAGTGATGTGAAATGAAGTGACTCATACAGTATCTCAAATCTCATTAGTGTTTTGTTTTACTTTAGATGGTAACACAGTTTCACCATAAGAGCACCTTTGACAGAACTGCTGAGGATTAATCCGACGCCACACAAAGACTCAAACGGCATCGTTTTCACTCACTATAGCTCTTTGAATCATAAGAAAAAGGACTACTATGAATTCTTCAGGGACCGGTTCCACATACTGGTTTCAGACATAGACGCACTACAAGAAAAAAAGTTAAATGAAATAAAATAAAAGCTTCCTGTGTAATTTTTGGCTTCCTTCTCTTTTTTTATTTGAGTGAAGGAATAAAAAAGTTGCAGAAGAAAGGTTTTCTTTCCCCCTTCCAACCGCCGTCTGCCGTCTCATGAGCCATGGAGCCACAGGCAATGCCAAAGAAACTGCACAGCCAACCGCACTGAGGACAGCTCAAGTCTCTTTGCGCCGTTTCAAGTCGTTCTCAAAAAACACGGGCCTTTCTGGATGTTCTCTCAGATCTGCACCAGGCAGACGCAAGCCACAAGGTACCTCGCAGGAGCGGAAACACGCACACGTCGCTGGATTTGGTTCTCAGCAGTGAGATTGGGTTTGAGGCTCCTGTTCTTTTTGGGGTGTGGCGACACCAGAATAGAGGAAAATTTAAGATTTACAGGGACGTTATTGATTCACTCTCATACCCAAAACGGGGTCGTTTTGTAGCGGTGAGCTGCTGACCAGAAGTCAGAAAATCTGCGTCTTCAGACATGTTTTATTCATATTGTTTCATTTTTGTTGAAGCATACATATCATGTAATGTCTTAAAAGCCTCATTGTACGTGATTAACACAACAGTTAAATAATTGTTAAAGGAATTCTTACTACAGCTACTGCATGGTGTTGGAGGTATTCTTTGTTTATGACATCTATTTATGACTTCATTCATTCATTCACAAGCTTTTGTCTTCCAGGTAAATAAAGATGATTACCTCTCTGGTGACTTTGCCATTGTTGTCAAAGTCGTAGAGGGTGAAGGTCCACTCCTGTCGGTTGTCCTCCTCCACGGAGACGGCACACTCCAACTCCTGAAAACAGAGCAGCACTGTACTATCAGTATCATCCGGCGTGTACACGCGTGTGCTGCCACTGCCCTAGTTTCATCCAGAGGGGAGGTAATAAACGTCCCGTTCGGTGTTGACACTCACTTCAAACTGGAGCTGTTTCTGTGGCCCTGCGGGAGATTGGCTGTCCCTCTCCTGCATCTTCTCCACACAGCAGCTGTCTGTCTTCTCTGGGGGTAAAGCCACTGCAGTCACACACACACACAGAGACACACACACACACACACACACACACACACACACACACACACACACACACACACACACGCAAAGATAAAAGAGAGAGCCTGAGGATGGAAACGTCGGGTGCAGTCATAACCTGAGGATGTGTCGTCGCCTTCAAGTGTTCCTTGTAAGCTCCTACTTCCGAGTTTGGCAGCCGCAATTAAGATGTGTCGCATATTCAAGTGCTCCTGGTTGGAAATAAACCTACACAGCCAAACTCCTCCGTTTTTGTCTCACTGCTTGAATTCTGAAATTGTAATATTTATAAAACAATATTCTGTATGCTAGTTAAGTGCACTACAAAGTATTTTCTAAAGGCAGCACAGGCTCTGCTGTGTTTAGCATAAGTAATGCATGCAGAGTATCACCAATATTAAATGTTAAATTTAGTTTGGCCGCGCAAATGCACTGAGCTAGTAGGGTGTATTTACGGTAATACTCAATACTCACAATCTTTTGAGTTAATTGACCTAAATTGATCTAAATTGACAGGATCGTTATTGCATCATTCCAGAGAGCCAAAGTGCTGCTGAAGCAAAAAACACTGATGTCAAGACTGGAACTGAAATCCAAGATGTCAATCCAACAGAAACAAAAAAACTGAGACAGAATGAATTCTCCAATGGCAAGAGCTCCTCCACGTATGCAGTAACGGTTTTTAAGCTCTTAGCTACGTTATATATTTAACCCCAAGAGGTTCACACTGAGCGGGGGTGTCGAACATGAAACTGAATGACATAACATGTCTTAAACTTGATAGAATATTCGGATATAAACGGTGGATCGGAAACAGCATGTGAACATGAAAAGGCCCATGGGAGACCCATGGGAGCTCATCACTTTACGGAATGACATTCACCGTAAATTACCATCCAGACATACAGTGAAGGCAGAAAGTCCAGCGGGAGAACATATCTGTCATATGCACTTAAACTGATGGCCAGATCCACCTGTGTGGAGTCTGACAACATTGACTGTGCCATACGAGTCAATGATTGTTTCACTGTACTATTACAGCACAGATTTCCCAGACAGGATTCAAACGGAGAAGGTCCCGTTGACAAATGTAATACTCCTTTTAACACCAAGTCAACGAGTCTAAAGTTTGCCACTGACGTGAATGCATCAACAACCCTGCTCTGTTGTGAAATCAGTGAGCACAAGCTCGTCTCTAGGGTGAGACAATCATTAAAACTAAGTCATACCGGGGTTAATCCAACATTACGTGAATGTCTGTGGCCACAGTTCATGGTGGTGTATTTTGGGATTTGAACTATATTGTAAGGTAGTCCGCCCTGGTGGACAAATCTAACACAACGGTCCCTGTCTGGTTCCATATTTTAGTTTCAGCGTTGGATGCCGGCCCAGACCTGATGCCACCAGATATCCTTCTCTGCTTTGAAATCCAGCATTTGTTTGACACACGAGACCGCAGAAACACACGGCGTGTAACTGAGATTTTGGGCGGCGTACGCGGCGGCTCCTTTGCGAGCCTCTATGAGTTGCTTCATCCTCATATATGTTTATTTTTGCAGAAGCTTTTTCCCAGCCAGCCTGTATGTTTTACCTCTCGTCATTTAGGTTTGCATGAGCATCAGCTCCGCTCCTCCTCATCCAATCACAGTCCTGCGGGACGCACACGCACACACACACACACACACACACACACACACACACACACACACCCATAAACCCGCACAGACCACACCCCTCTCTCTCTCTCGCTCTCTCTCTCCACCCTCCCCTGCTCCGCTCTCTCCTCTGCCACACTTTGAAGTTCCGTTCTCAAACCTTTTGGAAGAAGATCAGACTGGCTTTAAAACAGAATCACTAATTAATTAAGCCAAGTCAAATCTGAAACACTGTTTGTTTGCTCGCCAACGGAGCAGACACAACAGCCCAATTTCTTTCCTCCTGATCCAAAGCAGATCAAAGCGGACCTGTCTCATCCCTGGGTTGGGGAAAATGCCAGAAATGAAAGGCATCGTCCCAGGGAGCTTTTACCAACTTTTTGGAGAGGAGCAGCATTTGGGGTCCCGCTGTTTGATCATCCGAGGTGCTCAAAGGGAACATTGTGTGCGAGGGCAAATCTGTTCCGTAGCAGGCTCAATATGGCGGTGAGATGCTTATCTCGGGAGCTAATGAAATGCCGGGAGGAGTAACAGTAATCTGCTATCACCCCACAACCCCCCCCCCCCCCCCCCCCACCACAGACATAAGCCGACTCTTTATGAGAGGAGCTGAGCCAGGGGATTGGCTGCACATCAGATCTGAGGGGCAAGATTAGGGCAGCCCAGGCTGGCACCCTCCAAGCCAAGCCTGTTGTCCGGCAGCCATGCAACACACACGCGCACTCCTACACAGAAACGGGGGCAGTTCGGTAAATCTGCCGCACACACTGTGAGCAACCACGCCCGGCTTAGCTAGGCGACTGTATTACACAGAGCTGGGCCTGTCCCCCTCCTCATACACTGGGACAGCTCAGTGCTGGGCACTAAAGGGATTCTGGGATGGCCTTCGAGGTGATCGTGATATTGTCTCTTCCTGCTGAGGCCACCACTGAAGTACTCATTAGCAAGGCACTGAATCACCCAGACTGTGTAGCCCGCGTGTGAATCTAATGTGAAACACGGTGCTGATGGAGAGTTTCTTCAGAAAACTCCCCCCCCCCCCCCGTGTTAACAAAAGGTTAAAAGGACTTAATATAAATCCCATGTAGGATATTCTTCTTGCATGCTGGCAGTAACGATGTAAAGTAACCTAAAGACACTTGCATCATTGAGTCTTCTTCCCTACTTTGTAATTTTTGCAGGCAAGTTATTTTGTGCTTCCTTAAAGCCAGAGGAGAGAAGGCTTTCATGTGTGTTGGTTGTCTTATCATCTCTGCTCTCACCGTTCGCTCTCTCATCGTGACCTAACTTGTCCTTGTTACATGTGTGAACAACAGATCAGATCACAGCACTAAACGCAGTTTGTGCAGGGAGCACCATGAATCCACCACAAATGTCTTTATTTGGGTACAAGTGGGCCTGAGGTACAGAATGTTCGGGCCATTATTCCAAACTAAACTGAAGAACAGTTTATTTAACAAATTATTTTCATTAGCTGAGTAGCTGTAAATCAAACATTTCCTATTTTTTTCTGGGAGACAAAATTCTCATTTAGTAAACATCCTAACTCTGTCACCATGTTCCTTAATGTAAAGCTTAAAAACAGCCTGCCGGTGTGAATAAACTCAACTCCACTGAACTGCATCTACACTGCAGAGTAGGGAAGCACAACTGTGTCCCGTTCTCCCTCACTGAGACCTCGTTTTAGCCCACTTCAAAGTTCTGGTATTGTGACATTTCTCCACTTCTGTCCCACAAACATGACAGTTGCCTCTCCTCGCTAGTTGACACTCAATGAGTGTTGTAAATTAAACATGATGTGTTGAATTTTTTAGACGTCTGTTATGGAAACATCCACCCACAATCTCCGGAATGTTTTTATTGAAGCAAATGATTTGGGATTGTGAATCGCTGAGAATGAACAGAGCAGTGTGATCTAATTAGCAACATCAGTCTTGAAGGGAGGACAACCTCAGCCCAATGACGGCAATTCATTTCGTACTCCATTTATCAGTCACGTTATCTCTTGTCTCTCTCTATTTAGGTCTCTTATCCAGTGAAGCAGAGCTGAAATAAAATGGTTTTATTTGCCACCCTTCCAAATCCTCGTTCAACGCTCCGGTTCTGCCTCCGCCTCACGTCCGATCCCGTCTCTAAATGGGAGGGAGAGACTTTCTACTCCCGGAGCTCTTAATCTGGGATCACATCGCATCGGGGAAAAACATGAGGGGAATTGAGGCACTTTGCAGAGCACCGCTGGGGGAGGGGCGGATGAAAGATGGTGGAGAGGCGGGAGGGGAAAGTAAAGAGGACCTCATCAGCACATTGTTGGGGCTTAGAGAATGGGTGTGGAGCAGAGGGGAACGGCAGTAAAAGAGGAACCACACAAGTACCTAAAGGGGCTTTTTTGTTGTTGCAGGTTTTCATTCAAATCAAAATAAAGGGAACGGAAATCAGTGGAATGAACTGGTGTAGCCTTTACCTTCCAACTGGTAGTGTTCATCGCCAATCCTCTCTGCACATGCTTCATCCATGGCACCCTGGGAAGAGAAATAGACAGAACAAGACACATAAATCACTGTTTCAACTCATATAACGGAGAAGCATCACATTTCTGTCACATATAAACAAACATCTTTAACGATGCAAATCCACAGCACGGCTTTCCAACGCACAGTGAACATGCCCGAATCAAAATTACAGCGTTTGTATATCTATATGCGATCAAAGTTTGACTAGTGTGCTCTGGGCGCAAACAGCAGCGGAAAGTTTAAGAGGGATGGTAATTGCAGGACTGAAGCATGAGACTGGCAGTCAGAAACGAGACTACGAGAGAAGCGTCTGAATCGCCCTGCAGGATTCTGAGAAAGAGGGCTGGTAGTGGGGCTATTTCGGTGGCGGGCTATCATTGCAACGACGCGTTCAGAGACTTGTTTTCATCCAGGACTGTTTTCACCCACGCCCCCTCTGCTGGCAGCTCTGTCTGTTAGTGCATACCACAGAGGCTGGAGGGACATGTGATCCCCGGGCTTCACTATGGAAAAGTCCGGCTCAGGTATCCATGTGGCATTGCAGTCATCGGGGCCCAAAAACAATTACTCAGGGGTTGAGAAAGGCCTAGACATGCACACATCCGTTCACACAAAGTCCAACGCATTCACACACACACACACACACACACACACACCTACACACACACACACACACACACACACACACACACACACACACACACACACACACACACACACACACACACACACACACACACACACACACACCCTGGCGTAAATTTCAACGTTTTTCAACAAAAAAACTTTTGTCAGTCTATCAATCTAGATACATTGCTAACAGACTCTGCTGAGAGATTCTTATCAAAGGAGATGATTAACCTTAACAATAAATAATTAACTTCATATGAGTGCAAGAGCATGTGTGTTTATTGTACACACGCTTGTGTGTGTGTGTGTGTGTGTGTGTGTGTGTGTGTGTGTGTGTGTGTGTGTGTGTGTGTGTGCGTGTGTGTCAGAGGCGAGGCTGTATCAGTGTGAGAGGGGATTTCTGTGTAATCCAGAGAGGTAGAAGGTCAGATGGTGTGATCCTACCCTCCTCAGACTAGTGCCGGCCGGGCTGCAGCGCTGTGGGTGGCCTCAGGAAGAGAACACAGCGAGCCACAGGACTGACTGATGCCCCAAAGCAGGGACCCGAGATAAACCTGCGTCTGTTGTTGGTATGAATTAATTGGTCAACACACGTTCCGATCCGGCTTCACGACCCTGGTCCTGAGCTGGTTTTGATGTGGCCCGCTCAGCTTTGGTATGATGAAGGGGAAATCAGTAGTTTCCATGGTGATTGCAGGGTTACATTAGGGTCGCTGTAGAACGCAGGCAAATGAGAATATAAACTTTGCTTTAACTGACAAATGGTGTAAGCAAAAGCCCAATAGCACACTGTGTTTTTGACTAGGTAAACAATAAAGAGATGTATTGTTTATGTGATCGCATTAACTCTCAGGGAGAAACACTTTGCCGGCTAAATTCAATTAAATTGATGCTTGGGACCACTAAACGACCACTTAGTTTAACACAGTCAATCTTAATGTATCATTTCAATGAGCAATTCATCCATGACATAAATGAAAGATGGTAACTTCTACAAGTCTTCCATTTGTAGGGTTCCATCCTTCTTTGTAGTGATAAAAACATATCTAATCAGATGCTTGGCTTTCCTTTTTTTTAATGTAAACTGTGTAGCTGAATAATGATATGAAAAATATTATTTTCCTGTATAAAAGTTTACTGTAAAAGTTTGATACGGTTGAATTTAATTACACAGTAAATATTCACTGATTCTACTGGTGGATGTTTTAGTGTCTGATACCAAGTCTCAGTTCAGTTGTTAGAGAGTTGAGTAATGAGTCCTCAAGTGTGCTGAAGAACAATTCAACCTGCATTGGACCCATTGACATGAGACAGCTGTCACAGGTTAATCATGGGTTGTCACCGTTAGCAGAGACTCCAGTCTGCAGCACAGTTAAGACACATTTCACTGCTCAACCATAGAATTATTCAGAATGACATCACATAATTACTAGGCAAAAGTTTCTGTAAGTTTAAATTAGTTGTCTGTTCTGTCCATACACCCACTCGTCCTCTCCATCAGGAGGATGGACATGAAGCAGGGTTGGTTGCAGCGTGTTGACCCATCCGCACGGATCACAGACATGAGTATGACCCGGGTCGGTCTGAATGGAGTATCAGACTGCGGTGGCATCAACACTGGCCTCTGTTTCCACGTAGCCTCACAGAACAATTAAATCACAACATTGCTTCAATTGCCCACAAATAAAGACACACACACACACACACACACACACACACACACACACACACACACACACACACACACACACACACACACACACACACACACACACACACACACACACACACACACACACACACACACACACACACACACACAGATACAGCGTCTTGACTTTTCTGTTTTTTGATGAATGATCCAAAATGATTGAGGGGTTAAACAGGAACATGAGAAAAAGGGGGAAGAGGAATGTGCTAATTGGTTGTTGTCCCGGGTGATGGATGGGAGTCGTATTATTAGTGCGTGCTAGGGTTACTCTGGGATTTTCTCTGGTCAGTGTAAAAAAGAAAAATATGCCATCCGTTTTTTACTTAACTCGCACGCGCACCCACACACACACACACACACACAGACTTCCTCCTCCTCTCATGAAAGTATAGATCTAGGAGGAAACAGACAAAGCTCACAATAGCTCATATTTCTAATCATTCCTTACATTATTTTTCTTCGCGCTGTGACATGTCGATTATTATTTTTGACAGTTCTCCTCGCAACCTCATCAAGAAACCTTTACAGTTATTATTATGTCAGGTATAAAGTCTATATGTGTTTCATCAAAATTAAAGGGAATATTTCTAGTCCTTGTTCTCAGCTGCTGTGGTGATAAAACGCTGAACTGCATCCATTTCCCCAGATAATGGCCGTGGCGGCGGTTGATCGGACGTGCTCATCCTCACAATCTGTTGTGATACGGCCTCTAAAGAGCCCTTCCAGACCGACTGACCCGATGACACTACCACTTTTGAGCTCAGCCCTTTAGATTCCGGCTTTGGCAGTGATTGATATGATTGTCCGGTGCCAAAAGAAAAAAAAGTAGGTTCTAAAAATAAGGAGTGTTTGCTTCTGAGTTTCCTGCGTTCCCACCAGCCAATTAGTCACACGAACAATGAGGCACATTTCTCTGCCCTGCTCCAGAAAAGGAAGATTTTAATTGCAGAAGTAACATTTCTGGCCACACTATTTAGACCTAAAAGAAAGAGATCTTGTAGATATAGGGGTTAATCTCCTTAACCCCAGCAGTAACGTGAATGACACACTTTACAGTTCTGTCACTCCCACTTAAGAAGGATTGACGGGACTCCTGGTCATATTACTAAGATGCCTCTGCCCTTCTCTTCCGCTACATCTTCACTCCACCTTTTTTGATTTCGTAAATGACCGTGCAATCTCCTTTTAAGTGTTTTGTTGCTGTAACTAACAAACGCTGGTTCTAAATCTTCCATCGCCCTTTGAGCTTCATCTCTTTCGTCTCACAGACTCCACCAAAATATACAAAAGCCCGTTTGAAAGAATGTTTTGCCAACACCAACTGGGCTTTTTCAACACGGTGACAAATGTAACAAAGCATCTTGCTTTGAAAAAGCATCAAATATTGTAAAATGTTCTTCAATATACCAAACTTAAAGCTGCATAAAAAGCTAATTGGAAGAGAATATTAAACAGACTGAACATCTTTTTCAAAAGGACAGATGTATATACTGAAGAAGAAGCAACAGAAGTAGCAGTGTAGTAATAACAGTATAATAACTGCATGTAAAAGCTGGTGTTGGACAAGATAGTGCGTCAGTCCAGTTTGTTAAGCCAAAGAGGATAAAAGCTTGAACTCACTTCTTTCAGCCTGATTTGAAATGAAAGAGCTCAAAGTAGATTTGGCTCAAACCGAAATGCTGGACATCTCCTTCCAAAGTCCTTCCTCCACGAATGAGAAAGACGAAGCTCCACTGATGCAACATTTGCAAACACTTCGTGAATCTGAAAACCGGGTCTCATCCAATTCTAGCACGCATGGTACAAACGTGCGAATGACCATTGGTAACAATACGGTAACCACGAAATGAGCCATCAATCGCTTCTGGTGCAGCGACGAGTCATTGATGGGTTTCTCTAGAGACCCTTGCTAATCCAAGGGTCAGAGGTCACTGTGGGAGATGCATTTCAGGCCAAAGGAGAAGCCCCACCCCGGGTGGCTCAACCACGGCTTAAACAATGAATTAATGAGACATTGATGCTATACAATTAACACGATTTGACTGAAATGTATTGCTGGTTAATCACGTTATACATTGACAGTTGCAGAGTTTTACACATGTGCAGCTGCTTGTCTCTGTAGCATCTTTCTCCTGCACCTGGGAGCAGCCAAAACAATTTTCCAGACATGGTGTTAAATGTTCTGTGGAGACCACTGTGATAAAGCGTTCTGCTTTTATCAGCAGCCAGGTCCTTCAGAGCTTCTTCGTGGCTTTTAGGACAAGGTATTGTGCTGTTAGCTAACCTAACTAGACTTAAAAAGTTCTCGTCAGCAGTTTCAATCACTACATTTTCTTAACCATAGTGGGATAATGTTAAACCACCCAACTTGTCCCATGGCTGCTAACCTCGATGATAGCATCGTCGATTGGCTGCATCCGGAACTAAAGTAGACGGCACTCTGCTCAGCTCCCTGAATAAAATAAGGTTAAACAAGTTTGAACAGAGCGTTTGCCATTTTGCATTTCAGGCTCCATATTGTATGGTGATGAGAAAGCGAAAATGACAGTGAGCGAATGCTGGCACAGAACATGCTTGGTTGCCTTTAGCGCCATCTTCACTCTGGCACTGCAGACATGGACCCACAGGGCCAATTTATTTTCCCTGCTATGAGTGTGTGTTTGAAAGCAAAAGTGTACATTTAAGTGCAAGTAATATGTACTTGTATGTGATTGTGGGAAGGTCCCACAAGGCCTCTCGGTCTCTACGCTGTCTGCCTCTGCGACCCACCACACAGGCTGACAATTTATGCGGCCAATGACAGCTCCGCCTGATCACGCGCCAGGGCTCAGTGGAGGCAGGCCTCTAGAGCAATGGCAGCGCTACTGGCACCCCATCAAAACCCGGGAAAAATCTCATTAGAACTGTGCCTCCTGCTCTGTGCCCAACGCATCGCACGAAGACACCTTCAGGACTGCGCCGCTTGGAGCAGCGGTGCCGACATGAAGCGGGGAGAAACGCACGCATGAAAAGGCCATTTAGCAAAGTGGGCTAGACAGGCAAAGTGACGGAGACGAGGGTGGATGTGGGAATATGTGTTTCGTGTCTGCTTCCCCCTGGGCCTTTCAAACGGCTGAGGTCGCTGACATTCACATAAAAGCCACCCAACACTGGAGATTGTGAAACAGAGCACTACAGAAAGCATGATTATTCGCACTCATGCCATATTTATCATAGCTACAGCTCGATAGAGATAGTCGGGTATAGGTCGGGTAGTATCATTATATACAAAGGGACTGTCCTTGTACCTGGCATGTTAAGATACACTTAACTTGTCATCATGTCTTTGTACTTTGGTGCACTTGGCAAACAAAAATTATTTCGACAGATTCTGTCTAGGCTGGATAACAGCCAATAGCTGAAGTTCATGGATTACTAATGCATACAACAGCTGTATAGCATGGGACTTTTTCAAAATCCCTAGTACGCACACAGCCCCGATGCTGAAAACCGAGAAGTAAAACATCAACAAACAAAAAATAAGCTTGTCTTAGTTTTAGACCTGCAAATTAGCTTATAGGTGTGGGGTTACTCGCAGAGGACCTCGGGAGAGGAAATATCCATCCCTCTCCACCAACCCAAAGAGTAAACTGAGATACACCGGAGGCCGTTTCAAAGGACCGAGCACAACTCTTGGAATCTGGAACAGTGCCTGTCCTGCAATGTGTGGGGGTACTGCAGGAGGGGGGGGGGGGGACCTAAAACGGACCACCAGTCATCAGCAACAGTTTAAACCTGGGCTTTTGCAGTTCTTCACGCTGGAGTGCTCCTCACCTTCCCTCTTTCAAAGCCCCACGTAGCAGTAAAACACGACGCCCTGAGATGGAGCCAAGATAGAGAGTGTTGATGTGAGGTAGTGAAGCGCTGCTCTGCCTCTGAGTGAGGCTTCAAAGGGGATCCGTTTTCACACATGAAATAAAGATCTCAGATAATCATATAGCATAGCAAAGCTGACGCGAGACGGTCCCATTTTTGGAGGGAGGGGAGACGAGGCCAATTTTCATACAACACCTGCAGACTGAGAGCCACGGCAAATTAATCTCTTCGCATTTCTCTGTAGCCAAACAAGATGAATCCGTTTTTTACACCGAGACTATCGGGCTCATCATCACACAATGCATTGAGGTAGTGTCGTGAATTTGCTCTGATAGAGCCAACGCTTGGGTCTTCTGAAATTGCCAGAGCTTCGAAAAAAAAAAAAAAAAAAAAAAAAAAACGAAAACGGATCTCACGAGGAGTCGGCGGTGCCAAGAGCAAGTCATATCTGCTGATGCAATTTTATGGCTTTGATAAGAAACTCGATGCCTTTCCAGAGGTCACAGACTGTAAATTGTTTGATGTTGAGCCCCTTCACATGCAACGTTCACGAAACATGAGCTGTCTGGTGGATGCGTTTAGTCTGGAGCACCTTATGCCGTGTTCACACCAAACGCGGCGTTAATCGCGTCATTCACGCCGGGGACTATTTGTGTTCATTTGCGTGAATCGCGCTGGACGTGCCTGAAAGGGGGCGTGGCTTATCACCCTGAAAGCCGTTCAACTGTCCGCCATCAACCATGGAAAATATTGTTGTGGAAGTCCCAGATATCACGGGAAACTAAACGCCGTTCATAACAAAGTCCGGAGGAGCTCCGTGGACTTCATCGAGCTGTATTCACTGTGTCTAGCAAGCCACACGTCGGCTGTTTACTACAGCTGTATGAACCCAAAATAAACAGATTTGGCTGTGATTTAACGGCAATACACTGACAAAACGGGACTCCGAAATAACTACATAATGATGCAGATTTGTAAAAAGTCAGAATTCATGTTTTGTTAGTCCTCTCCGCAAGACGACAAGCAAATAACTTTTTAAATACTTGTTTTCTCAATGGAGCGTGGATCGATCGGTGCTAGGCTATGCTAACATTGTAGCAGCTCCACAAACACTCACAATAATGTCATCTCAACGTAATTTGCACCGTGTTTGGTGTGAACGCACCTTTACAGTATATTTAGGGCACACGTTATATTTTTCAGAAAAAATATTACGCTGAGCATTGCATTAGTTCACTATGCAAAAAAAAATGAAGTCGTTAAAACCCTCAAATGGACACTAAAGCGTTCTCCTCTGAGACTCGGCCACTTTCCTTGCCTTGATTTTTCCCCATCTCGATAGAAAGAGCAATACTTGAGTTGAGTAGACAACAAACTGGATAAATAAATGGACAAGTAAGTCCTTCAACTTTGCCGCCTGAGGAGGACCAACGTGTAATTTGACGTCTCAGAGGGAACATCAAAGACAGACACCTTCTCTCCAGACACCCCTTTGGTCACGGCACACCCTCTTCTCTGCACCCCTGGAAGGAAATTACAGCCGCGGAGTTAGAATCCATCACCAGGCTGGTCGAGAGAGGAAGCCGCTCTATGATTAAAGTGTGCACGGTCAGCACCACCGAGACCGGAGGGGTTTGAGCAGACAGTACATGCCAGAGCGCTTACCGTGTTAACTGTAGTTCACCACACAGGTCATGCACAGATTCTCCACACACTAACACCACGTTGATGAAAGGGCCCTGCACGCGGAGGAGGCGTGGTTCAGTAGACTTATTCTTTGTGTACTGTATAGTAAGTCAAATTTACTGAACGTCAGCTCAAATCAACTCTCTGACATTGCTGGATAAGAGGTTGCAAGGATGTGAGCGTGCGTGAGTGTGTACATTCGTCTGGATTTTTGCACACGTGTTGTTTGCTATCTCATTTTTTATTTTTGATGACTTTTCTTTTGTCGGGCCATGGCTACCAGCCATCTCCCCACGTCAGATTAACATTGCAAACACTGCTGGTCACATTACCTCACCCACATCAAAGGCTGCCTCCTGAAAGGCTCAGTGGAATATTAGCAAAGATTTACAGCCTTCATCTCTTCGCTTCAGAAACATGCTGATCTGAAGTAATCTCCCTCCCCCCTCTCCCTTTTTTGTGTTTATTAAGTTGGCCAACACTTTAATGACCCATTTACAAAACTTTTACACCTGCAAAGATAAGCTTTTACAACTCAGCCAGCCCCTCGGGCACTAAACCCTACCTGTAACTCAAGGTAACAGCCTTTATTAGCTTTTGCAAAATATGTAACCACAGCAATGAACATGTATCGCACTGCTTTATCTCAGAGAGGAGCAGGATACGAGGTGTCAAGATCAAGAGTGTGAACTGTACGATCAACCCTCCAGCAATTTAAGAGCTACCGTTGCTTTAATTTTCTAAAAGAAAAACATCGGGCCTCACTCACAAGTATTCTCTTGCTTCCTTTTAAGTTTGTTTGTGAAACTTGAAATGGACAACACTGCCTGTGATGCACAAAATAAGCGCCAGCAGTTAGCGATAGCCCTGTAGCTGTGCACACAAAAACAACCGTCCCCACGCAGGCATTACGGTAACATGTGAGCCGACACGACCGCCTCTGTTTTCATCCTCAAGTTTCCTCGGGAGTCAGAGAGTTAACAGGGAATCTGAGCTAGAGGTGAATGCTTAAAACACATTCTCCTCCAGCCGATGAACTCCACGTTGGGACCTTGCATTCCCAGGAGGAAGCTATGGTTTGTATGGGAATGGAGACAGCCTGTCGCTTGGCCTTGATTTACAGATGGTCTCCGCCTGCCAAGAGTAACAAATCACAACATTCTAGCCCTCTGAATTCAGAGTGATGCTCAGGTCCAAAGAGTGAGAGAAAAAAAGACAGGAGAGAAAGAGAAAGACGGGGAGTCGCATGCAAAATGGTACACCTCATCTCCAAAAGCATGTGCGGTTAGTACAGCAATAGGATAGCTCACCCATCATGAAGGAACCTTTAACTTCATGGAGGACAGAGTCGTCCTGCTGAGGTGGCATGAGCTTACGGAGTGTGTGTGTGTGTGTGTCGGTCATTACTGCAAAATAGGATGGTTTATACACTTTAGACTATAGTTGGCAACATGCCTGCTTCCACGCATTAACAGCGAGCGCGGTGCACTGTGTCTGGAGGGTCTCAGTAATTAGTCAAAGCTCTCTTTGAGGAGAGACGGTGCTTCAGTCGTCTGCGTGGCTTCAGACACCAGTCTCAAGTGCTGCAAAGTGTGGGAGGAACAAGGCTTTAGCCAGGAAGTCTACCTCGAGGGCAGCAAGAAAGTGACAGGCACTTAAATCTTGAACCGCAGCCAAATGAGAAGAAACACCGCTGGGACTTGTCGTATGAGAAGCTACAAGAAAATAATAAAATGGGTGATATTTTCACGCTGAGATCTTTCATGTTTTCCACCACATTCAATTGTGTTTTTCAAATTCAAAAGATGACATTACCGGCAAAAACTGTGCTCATTTGTACCTTAGAGTTGTAAACGTTTTTATAATAACATTATTATGTGACCTACTGAACCGGTTATGCAAGTTGTCAGGGTAGAATTGTGATTGCACTTCCTCAGTCTGTATGTGATCTAGCCACTAGACACGCTGAAGGAGTAACAAACTGTAGACGAGGAGACGTCATGAAAGCTTTACAATTCCTCCGGCATCAACAACAACCGGCCCGTTTTATTCCATTCAAAGCCCGTTTCTAAACCTCGTCACTGCAATCAACAGCGGAGCTCCATGTGTTGGGTGGCGGTTATGAAAACCTCTGACGTGTGCATGTTGACCAGATGTAACTGATCTCAACACCAAGGAGGCCATTCCTATGCACACGCATATCCATACTCGCACACACACACGCACAGCACGTTTGGAGCCGACATCCTGGCAGCCACAAGCCACTACCTCTAAACAGCCCTCACATCTGACCTTTTAACTGTAGTTACGGTACCCAAAATCTCTGTAATTACACAGTGTGTTTCAACTTTGCAAGTAAACATCGCAGCAGAAATAGACACTTCAACGACTGTATACAAGTGCGCCGGTGCCAAGGGGACGCTTTCTATTCATAGCTGACTGGAATTAGCGGCTTGTGTCGCTGCTCACCGTAATGAATTTGCAGCAGAGTAAGTTACTCAGTTGCACACGGCGACTAAATTCTTCTGAAGGTGCTCATACACAAATCAAAGAAATACTCACAAATCAGAAAACTATATCAATGAAAAAGCTCAGGCACATCACTATTGGTTTGACAGCTGCATTGTGTCTTGAATAAAAGTGAACTGATGATATTATCTGCATACTGATAGCAGCACTGATATGGATCACCATTTATGACCAATGAAAAGTTAAAAGTTATATCCATGAAGTGAAAAACAATCGTGGAGATGGATTTGTTCATTGTAAAACACAGGAACGCTTTAAATACAAACCTGAACAGTGGTTCTCAACCTTCGTGACCCCACCCCCATAAAAACCAGGTAGGCGTTTGAGTGATTATTGTGAATGCTCTGATAAATAAATTTGGTTTTAACAGCTAGCACCTGGTTTTCCAATGTGCTCCAGGTACTGAGGATTTCTGATGCGTTCTGTGATGTTTTCTCTCCCACTGACCCGCCAGAAATCCCCCGTCAGAACCGACTTACCCAAACACGCTGAATAAAATCTATTCTGAGCCGTAATGTAATGTAAAAACCCTTCCCCAGTCTAAAAAAAGTATTATTCAATTTTTAATATGCCATTTTGTTCGATTCTCCACAACCATCTGGCGCCCCCCAAGAAGTTATCTTGCGACCGGGAATCACTGCCCAGAAGACTTACAAATCCTTTGTTCAAGGATGTTGCTTTTTCAAACTTGAGCAAGAAACTGGGGGGGGGGGGGGGCAGTGGGTTTGACGGACAGGGCAAAAGTTCCTTTGGGGAGCGCAGGGTTGGCCAGTCTCCAGTTGGAGGTCCTCTTTAGGTTGCGGCACCTGTGGAGCGTAAACACACCAGGGGAGGACAGCTTTCCTTTCAGCAGGACCGCTCCTCTGTTTAGCTTTCCCTTCCACCCAAAACATCCCCTTAACAGACAATCCAGACCTCCTCCAGCCCTGGCGCCACAGGAAGAGCTGAAGTGCCCTGGAACCTCTATCTGTGGGAGGCACAATGCTCTCCCAACTCTGTTTACCAAAATACACTTCCTCCACTCGCTCTACCTCAGGTGGTCTTAGAGCCCTGGCCTTCATGGGAGCCGTGTAGCCCGTCGCTGGTGTTTCCCTATACGACCAGTTTTGTAAGAAAAACAAGTGGAAGGGAATCACGCTGGGGCTGTGCGTCTGTGTGCTTTATGGCACACGAGTGCGAGCGCACGCGCGCACTCATGAGAGCTCGATAGCAGTTTTATGCAGATGTTGATCACGTCCTATTTGAGAGCCACTTTGAGTGCTCAGTCAAATTATTCAGCACTTACTGCACGGGCCAGAGCGCAACCCGCAGGGGAACCTGATAAACAAACAAGAGAGAATTATTCGGGGGGGTTTAAACACTTAAACACCCACTTCAGCGGATCCTTGTAAGTGGGTGATTAAAATGGGCAGAGGAGCTCAGCGCCACCACAGGAGCCCCAGTCACCGAGAGTTCCTAACAGTCCCACGCACGCTCACACAGCGCCGTCGATCCCAAACCTACAACACACTAGTCTTACAATCAGAAGTAGATTTGGCTCTTTTTGGGGGGGATTGTGCAGAAACACTTAAGAAATGATGTCTGTGTGCATTAAGTGCAGACTGATTGAATCTACCACGTGAAAAACAATTACTCAATCAACTATGACAACTGATTTATGTTCCTCTCACTCCTCAACACTGTAGTTGAGTGAGGTCCAGGGCCCTGGTAGTGCGCACGCTGGCTCACTGTCATGGCTTACTGGGACACTTTATGGAACTGAGCCATTGGTAATGTTATAAGACACATCCTCTGCTGCTAGTCAAAATGCGTACAGTGAAATAGGTTTTGTTTGTGCTCTGTGATGACTAGGGATGCCCCACTCAAACTCGGTTTTAAGCGGTAATTGGTGAGTCGGTAAATGACTAAAATCGATTAGGTCCGGAGTCAACGGTTCTGCTATCGGTACTTTAGAGGTTCTGGAGTGAGATCTCCATGGAAAAAAGCCCCGTCGCAAACCTCAGCACCTGTCTGTGCACGAGGGGAGTTTGCTAATAAGAATAGGATAATAAATGAGAGCTAATCACTTCGCTAATTATTTAGCTGCAAATGTATTTTATAGATTTTGTAACTTCTTGGATTGCTGCTCACAATATAATCATAAATAACCAATAAGAGCATTGAAAAGGAACCAAATCGATAGAGTACTGGTATCGTTAAATCCTAACGATACCCATCCCTAGTGATGGCTGTGTATTAAGAGAAAATGTGACCAATGCATAACAGCATGTTTCATATATTTGTACATTTACCAATGCGTAGTTTCACTGCAATGAAAGACGTCCTCTTTGGTTAAGTTCGATATAATAAAAACAGCATTATAACTGACATGTGGACTCTTACATTTTGAAGTTATAATAGATATTTTGGTTTGGGGAATATGGCAGAAATCACACACAAGTCATCCACATCGGATGGAAACCTATTCTTGACTTGTATGCATGTGTGATAATCAAACCCACCTGAATGTCACACATGAATCTATTGAAGGAATTATATGAAAAGTTACTGCCTGGTTGTAAAAGTCTTTGATCTCCCACATATCACATGAAACCAGCCATGGTCTTGCTCTCCTTTCTACCTCAATATTTCAAGATTTTTTGGGGGGAAAAGAACGCTTTGCCGGAGCTTTTCAAAAGGCATCAGCATGTCGAAGGCATACACACACATCAAAGGTCGAAGACGTGGAAGCATTATGGCAAAGATGATGATGATGTCAGTTCAATGAACTCTAGATTCAGATGGACTAGTGCAGTGCTCGGTCGAAGCGGGACGATCGCTACGAGAACGCTAACGAGAAGCGCTCATCGCTCGTTGACGAAGGGGAAGTGAAGAAGAGTTCGGTTGTGACGTTAGTACGTTCAGTCATCCAGCAGCACAGGTTAGCTGCAGTCTGAAAAGGCCCACTGTGGACAACATGCGCCACTCCATCTGCAGAGCCCTGAAGCTGTTTAGTCAAAGCGGTGCGTGTCTAAATCACATTAACGCCGACAATGCGCATCCTTGAGTCCACAGCAATACACACACAAGGACACACACACACACGTACCTACAGACAGAGGGATTCCTTGCTTTATAGTTGGATTATCTGCTCAGAGTATCACACTACTTCTACTATACACTATGCACATGTTTCAATCTGAGTCCACTTTCAAAGCAAAGGAAAACTAAATAGCCAAACGTCCTAAAAATATAACCATTTCTTTAAATTGTGAAATGAATGCCATCGTAACGGGTGGAATAGACGCTGCCAGCCTAAATGCATCTGTGAAGGGGCGGTGAGAGACACTTTGATCAACAGCTCTCCGTATACTGAGCATATATTTGGGGAAACAAAGCAAAACCTCAGCCGCTAATCCTCCGAGATTTAGAGCACATTCCCCCAGAATCCTTTGATCTCTGGAGTGCATCCGGACAGCTGACGGCACACTCGCATGCTCATGCGTGAACAGATTTGCACATACATGAGCGTCATTTCATTCATACCATTAAGATGACAAGCGACGTGGTTTTGTTCCCAATGACACCTTCATGTAACAGTTGATCTTTGCCATTACATCGTACTTGTTGAAGAATTCTGAGACAACTGGACTGAACACATTTGAAACAGCATTCCATAATACAATCAGAAAATGGTACGTGATGTATAGTGGCCATTGTGAATTACAAAGGAGAGATGGAGAGGAGATGCTTTAGCACAAAAAGGTGCTAAACCCTGTGGATACACCCGATCAAGTGTCGACATGCCACCAGGGCTTTACCTGACTCTAAACCACTGTCATTCTTTCACAGAAGACCTTTCCGGAAGGCTGCATTCACAGAAAAGGAGAGTTGTCCGCTCTGCTTTGTCACACAGGAGAATCTCCTCCAGCGTTGAGTAATCTAGGTGACACACGACGCCGGATGTGACACTAAAGCCAGCTGCACGTCCTCGACTCTCCCCGTCCCCCAAGCTATGTTGACGTCAGCCTGAGACCTCCACGCCATCTTCTCATGGGAAAATCAAAAACAATCACAGAGCCCCTCTCTGGCCAGGTGCTACCCCTCCTCCTCCATAGGCGGAGGCTTTTCTTCTCTTTAGAGTGTGGCTCCAAACTTTTTCCTCCCAGCCTCTTCAAAGAGCAACAACAGGCCCTCGGTCCCTTGGGAGCACAGAGGGGGTAGAGCCCGGTGGGAGAGGGGCATACACGTCACCACAGCACAGCACAAGAGGCCAGCCGGTGGGAAAGGAAAACGCACAGGGAGAGGACAGAAAGAAGGCGAGGAAGAGGAAGAGGAGTCTGCATTTGAAAGGTGCTTTCAGCTCCTAGAACAAGGGCCCTCGCTTTGTGGAGACGACAAGGAGAGAAAAAGCACAACAGCAGACGCGAAAGACGAATGGGGCGCAAACCCTGCCATGTCTTTTATCAGACTTGGAGGCTGAGGGAATGCAGTTAAAAGCTTTAGGCCTTCTTCCAAAAAAACCTTTCTATTTAAAAAAAATCAAAGAGCTAGCAACCAACTGCGAGACAACGGGGTTGGGGCCAGAAGTTTCACTGCGATTCACTTTGGAGTTGCATTCTGCCGTCACACGTACCTTTGCTTTTAGTCTACGCTTCCAAACTATTTGAGCTGAGTGGAGGCTCAGTTTTTAAAAAAACAACACATCTGAGCTTGGGAATTGTGAGAGCAGCAGCTAAGTGGGAGATGGGATGTGGCTTTTACGACACAGAGGGCGGGGTTTCACGGCAGAGGAGGAGCCATCAGTGTCACCTCTGACACTTCCCTGCATGGCCCGCTTCAAATTCAGTCTCATTTCATCAGCCACAATCAACACAGGGCCACAGGGTGAATGCAAGAAACAGATGGAGACCAGGAGGGGAAAGAGGAGGGGGATGGGGATTTTAAGAATAGAAAAAGGGGAACCTTGAGTGGAATAAGATCTTTTTAGTTCCTCTTGACATGCCATAAACATAACAGACTTTTATTTCATCTGATGCCAAGAGAAGAAAAACCTTAAAAGGAACTAACAGAAATTTGAACTTCAAAGTGATAAATTGTGAGACCCGTATCAACGGCCTTAACATATCAAATGTATAGGTAGGTGTAGACACCATGCTGTACACGGGGGAGAAAGTGTGCCGTGACCTGGATCTCATGTGTTGAGACCCACAGATACACCTGCCCACTCACCCACCCACTCACTCACTGTCTGCCAAGCTCAAACAAACTCCATCTGACTGCAGAACTCATGAATGGGTGTAGAGTCGGCATGGCAATATCATTAAGATCTCAAGTGCATCTTTGTGTCTCAATCTATCTGCGCATGCTCAGACCACCATTTGGATTTAAAAACCATGAATCAAGACTTACTGTGAATGTGAGCGGCTCTTTAAAACCAGGACTTGTATGAAAACGGCATTGTTCCTACAGGGAATATGGTTTGGAAAAGATCAGATCAAAAGAATTCCAAGTGTGGACTTCCTGCTGTTGACACCCGACCCACATTCTCCTGGACCCTGGCTCAGCTGGGAGGGGTGCTCAAAGAACAGGGGCTATAAATAACGGTCTCACCAGGTATTCTACGCACTATAGGCAGCATTAAAAGCTAAGAGAGTTGACCCACATTCTCTCGCCTGAGAGGTTAGCTTCTGCTATTATTCATAAAGACCTTGGGGTGAAGTTTTGAAACGTCTTATTATTTACAGAAGGCTTCATTTAAATAACACTAATTCAACATTTTGAGATCATTTAGACGTTGGGACCTCATAACATCTGTGTGCCACGTCTTCAACAGCTTTAATGTGCAAAACAAAGAAGCAAATTAACAAAAAAAACATCTTGCAATGCGCTAAAACATAATCAATGTTGTACTCATAATAATTTGCATGGTGATTACACCTTTGCAAATAAATGGTTCAGACTTTAATATTAAAGATTTTGGATTCTCTTTATAATCGCAAAACAAAAGAGAAAAGTAAATACATATTGATGGTGGAAACACCTTTCTTCTTTTATTCATTCCCCCTCTGAGCTATGAAAGTTATTAGGCACCCAGACTTGATTTATTTATAAAAACTAAGCTCCACTAACAATTTATTTTCCAAAACATCCAACCCTTTCAGCAGGGGCTCCTGTTGCATCCCGGGCCAAAACTTCACACACACACACACACACACCATAATGAATGTTTTGTTTTTGTGGTAATAATGGATGGTAATTGCATGGTAATAATGTGGTTTTAAATGCTTAAATTGCCATAAGCGTATGAAGCCCACTCAGCACATTAGCAACGCTGTAAATGGCTTTTCTGCTGCTACAGCGTCCACATGCTCTACAAAGTAAACACAGTTTCATGTGTTTTTCTCAGAGAGATCTCCAAAGAGACAACAGCCTGACGTGAGGGGGGTCCTGTTACTATACGAAGATGTTTATTGCAGCTTTGGCCACATATGTCAGGATTAGCAACGTTGACACCATGTAGGTGCAACGTGTAAAGCCAGTTCCACCCTCCCAACACATTACACTCAATTACTTGCACGTCACATTGAATTGACATTCAATAAAATGACCACTAGCTCTCTCTCATCACTAACTCACCAAGCAACACCATGGCTGCTCTTCAGGCAAAGCAAAGCTTAAAAAAAACACCTTGCTGCAGAGGACAAAACAATGGTGCACTTTGGACCTGACTTGGGGCAGGAGCCATATTTCTGCTGCCTTAAACTTCCTCAAGTTTGATGCATACCTTCATGCAAATAAATCCACATGCAAACAGCTCTTTTGGGTTCCCCCCCCCCCCCCAAGAACCCGTGTGCAGTTGTGTCTTGCATGCACGATAATCACTTTAAATGCAAAGTATAACATGACATTTAGACAAGAACTGCTGCATGCTGCATGAGCAAAAGTCATAAAAAACTAATGAGAGGGAAAGAGAATGGGAGTGAGTGTTTATTTCAACAAGCAGCTACGTGCTAATGATGGTAGGATTCTAGTTTTTCAAAAAGGCCACAAAACATCACAACAGAGTACTACAATAGCTGCTCTAATTTGTTAATGCGCCTGGATCTGGGCTGCATTTGATGGACGAATGCAATTCTGCTCAAAGTGATCGAGGCTGAAGGAACAGATTTTCCTTTTTTCTTTTTCTTGATGGGCTCCAATTCCTCTGGGCTGCCTTTGAGGAAGGTCTCATTAACCAAAGAGGCTTAAGTCTCCTCTGAAGCAATTCCAAAGGATTTCCCCACTTGACAACAACAGCACAGTGTTTACAGCAATGCCAAAATACAAAACAAGCATGACCTCCAACATTTCTCCCCAGCCTTTACAATCCTCACTTGTCATCAGACTGTCACACTGCAATGCTTTCAACTCAGGCTTGATCTATTGTTCCCCATAAAAACAACAACAACAACAACAACAACAACCTCAGATCAGTGCATTGGTGGAACAAAGATCTGTTCCCACATGAGTGGAGGAGAGGTAACATTAATTCTGTCACAGGGAAACAAAAAGGTAAGACCAGATGTTTTGTGGTTCACTTCAACAGTGAGCATCGTGTTTCCAGTTATGTGTATGTTTTAAGTAGATCACAGATTGGTAGATGTTACATTTTTCGCTGTATGAAATCAGAAACATCTAAATCTTTGCAGCCATGAATACATATCCATCCTCGCCACCAATATTAAAAGTGTGTCCACCAACAAAGCTTTTAGAAAGTTTGACAATACTTTGACTGCATTAGAAGGGCAGAGGACAGACATACACTGCCTCATATAAAACTATTTATTCGGTGAAAAGCCTTGAAGTGCACAGTAGAACAAAAAACACGGCAAAACCCCTCGTCCTAATTCAGTGAAATGCGCACAAGCACCGCGAGGACGCAACTGAACAAGCGTCTATTACGCTTCACTTCCCTATAAATACGTGAACCTCGTGGACAGACTCGTACTCACCCGTGTGGTCAAACCGCAGCTATTCTTGTGGTGACAGTCCTGTTGCCCGAGGCGAGAGCTCGTGCAATAGTATTTCTGCTTCAGGAGCCAGTCGTCGATGCCCTTTCTCGCCAAACAGGCGTTGACTACAAAACTGTCGCCTGAAACAAAGAAGCGCACTATTAGCAGCGACAAACTACAATTGCTCGCACTGCACTCATGTTTTCCATAAGCAGTCCATCTTCAAAGAGTCGGACTCTTAATGAGCCGAGAGCTGACTCTGAAAATAATGTTTTTTTCTGCTGCTCACAAACTGACCGAAATATGAGACTTTGTGTAAATGTATTTATTTTAGGAAAATAAACGCGCTTACCTTCTGGACTCTCCCTCTGTTTACAAATAGCGGCTTGAGAGAAAGAAAGTCAGAAGACAATGAATAGTGTTACTCGAAAGTCTCGCAGCACCAGAAGAAGAAGTATATAGCTGTGATTTCTCTCAGGAATAAGAAACCTTACCATGTTTCGAGTGCAGTTTACCCATTTCTATGCATCGGATTGGAGTTGAAAAACCATCAGAAGAATATAATCCAGAGGAAGAAAAAAAAAAAGAAAGAACCCGGCTACGATATCCAGACAGCGGAGCGTCCGTAGAGACCGAGGGCAGACTGCGCTGTGCTCAGTACAGGACCGTAAAAGTGGAGAGCCGAGCGAGCCTTTGATCCAGAGCGCCGCGCGCTGACAAGAGACACACAGGACAACACAGGACTTCCTGTCGACGCTTTCAGAATAAAATATTTTATCTGCTGAGACACATGGCTTCACGCAATAATGATTAGCAAAACAAAAATACGGACGGGGCACACTCGCATGCTCATGCGTGAACAGATTTGCACATACATGAGCGTCATTTCATTCATACCATTAAGATGACAAGCGACGTGGTTTTGTTCCCAATGACACCTTCATGTAACAGTTGATCTTTGCCATTACATCGTACTTGTTGAAGAATTCGGAGACAACTGGACTGAACACATTTGAAACAGCATTCCACAATACAATCAGAAAATGGTGCGTGATGTATAGTGGTGTATTGTGAATTACATAGGAGAGATGGAGAGGAGATGCTTTAGCACAAAAAGGTGCTAAACCCACCTATCGGGGCAAACTATATTTTGAAATGAAACATCTAAAATAATTGTGTCTACTGTGTTATTAGCTCTAATAGCCATATAAAACGTGAAACGAGGAAAAGAAAGTTACCTATTCCCGCCTGCAATTTAAACAATTGCCCACTTCGTGTCAATTACATATGTTTATTCTGAAAATGAATGCGACTACTTCCGGTAGCCTTTTTCTGGCTCACTTTACGCAGCTGGTTTAGCGGTCTCTTCAAAACACAGTTTAGGCGTCATGAAAACCTTCATTTCAATCGCCGAAAGATCAGGATTTACTCCTAAATCCACACTTCAAGCAAGTGCAAGCAAACACATTCAGTGTTGTAAATTGTTCCCAAAACTGAGGTCAGGAGGTTTCTACGGGTTCCTGCAGGGCTCTGAGGACTCAGGTTTGGGACAAATCACCTGAACTCAATCCAAATCCCAACATGTAGAATTGGGATATATTAATTGACAGCAAATCAGAAAACGTAGACTACTAGCAAGATGCAATACGTTTGACTCAATGAAGCATGACTGATTATTCTGTGACTGATTACAGTAGCCTACATCTAAAATCACAAAGTACAAGGTCTCTTAAATAATTTGGAATGAATTATTAACCTTAATAGAGCATGCCAGCATCACATTAGATGACTGTTTGGATCCTCTCTTGACCTATAAAGTTGTTCATTTCAGTATTAAACCGCACCAGAAATGATGCTCTCAGAGGGGCTTCCTGAGGACAACATCTTATCATGATGTCTTCTGTGGTCAGTGTGCGTCAAAAGGTTTAAAAATCAAAGTGTTATTGGACTGAGGCAGCAGATGAAAATAGGCTAAGATTCTTTTGAAGTCTTAAATAATTTCATCAAAGACAGAGAGGCCACTGTGCCGTGTGTTATGCCATGCTGCCCGTGGCTCAATGCGACAGTCATCATTATGTGAGAAAGCTAAAGCTTCAGAAATCCTTCAGAGAAACCACATCAATGTTTGATAGTTATCAATGCACGACCCAAGCATAAATCAACTACAAGGATTGTGCATGCACTTTTTGCAATCTTCAATCTGTGACTGTTGAATGAGACTAACCCTCAAAGAGAAACCATTCATGCCATGGTTAGTAAAAAATGCATATTAGAAAAATATTTTTTGTACTAGAAACAAGAACAAAAACATCACAGTGCATCTTCAAAAATATGTGCACTTAAGTGCATTTAAATAATACACTTTTTATACACAGGTTTTTAATATTGCTTAAAAGCTATTTTTTTGTGTTATCAACCAAGTTGCAAAAATAAATATGGCATGTTTTTCAATTGCTGTATGTCTAATTTTAGAACGAAACCCTTCTCTTGTCATCACTGTGTCATGGTGTATTTGTCCTCCAAAACAGCAGATTCTAATTCGGGAGGCTTTGTTCAGTTTTACGACATAATCGTAACATCTGTAAAAGCAAATTGTTGAAGGGTGCTGAAATGGCAAAATATATCACCATTTTATGAGATGGCTACCACATGGTTGGGTAGCATGGCCGCTAATATTTTAGTTGGCCTGGTTTTCCCAGCCTGTATACATATTCCTCCAACACATACATCTTGGTTGAAAAACAATCAATATACTGTATCTACCCTCATACACACGCCATCTGGCTATGCAACAGCCTGAGCCTTCACAGACTTTAATACACCAACCTGCAGAGCAAGTCCTATAAATTCCTGCACATAGTTAAGCTGCTGATAGCCGAAGGTGACATTATGCAAATATAACAAAGTTGGGAGGATTTTTGGGGAAGTCGAGATCAAAAATGTAATCAGGCCCCAATTTTCAGGGAAGGATTTTCACGTCTTTAGGGACGAGACTATCCACTGGACACATGTCTCTGATGCAGCCCTCCAGTTGCATTTCTTCTAAACAGTGGTTTCCGCATCCTGCCTCCATCATCACATGTTGCACCAGGAGGAATCAGGCTCCCCTTTGAACTAGTCCGCCACAGACACACAGATGAGCTTGTTATTATAGCAACTCGCCTGAATTTGCTGGGAAAGAAGGCCTGTCCCTCTGACACACTTCCTGTCCTTTGAAGAGGCCAACGGAGAGATGGCTTTGCGGGCCCTATTTCCAAGCTTCGCCTTTGATGCCTGCGAGAGAGGAGGCGGCGGGGGTTTAAAGCATGAGTTTCATCTCACAGACGTGTACCCCTAAACCTCCAATCAATCCCCATTATCACGGGATGCAGTTATTTCAGCTCGACACCTCATCGAATCAGAGGGAAAAAAATGAACTAAATGTTTTGCTCTTATTAAAGCATTTGTCAAATCAAATGGAAATCTGTCTCTTGATTTCTGATGTGTTTCTTCTTTTATGGTCGAAAAAAGCTTGATGGAACAAAAGCTAAATTCTTCAGGCACCTGCCTGATTGATGTAGGTATTTATTGACATGGGGGAGCTCCTACTTTGGTGGCCAACTATAGCTCATTCCACCATAAAACTCGCCATTCTCCCTGGAAACCGGCATAATGGGGGGCATTCAGACGGTTAGATTCGGGGGGGGGGGGGATCTAATGGTTTGTCTGTGTTTATGTCCCTGTAACAATGTTAGGGGCCTGATGCCTGGAGAGCCCACCGGAGGGAACGATGCCTGGTGGTGAGGTGGGGGATGTGGAGCATGTAGCGGGAGAGAGGAGCAGCTGCCGGGCGCTTAAAGCTCAAACATGTGACTGTTGCCTTTATCTTGAGGAACAAAAGGGCATAGATGTTATAAAGGGCAGAAGACAATCGTGACTGAAGTACAGTGTTGATTCCTGCAGCGGTAGTGACTCAGCCCATTGTGGTGGCCCAGCGTGTGATGTGTCAGCCGAGGAGGGAAAGACAGACTGGCATGCGTTTGACATTCTGCATACTGAAAGCAATGGAAATGACCTGGATTCACAATTTTGCCTGCATGGACACATTGGTGTATTTTACAGCAATACGCCTACTATATTTTAACAGTTTATGAGGTGCTACGTGGAGTAAAATTCAACATCAAAGCAGATGCGACGGCATACTGCTAATAACACCTTTGATGTATTTATAGAAACTAACTAACAGACAGCAGCTCCTTCCTTTGAGAGCATTCGATGCGCCACAAGACCATTAACACAGTCACTTTATGTGGCAGTGCATACAAGAGAAAAACAATATGCACACACATGACAGGCATAAAAGACGTGGTTTAAACATTTGACATCGACTATTGTTATTGAAAGAAAATATATTTAAAATGAAAATTCTTCAAAATGATGAGTTTATTTTGTGAAGAATTGTGCAGTTTCAATACAATTAAGCTTATGCATTATTATCAAACAAAAACTCATGAACTCAATTTGCTGTTAAGAGTTACGCCTCAGTTACACTCCCAAACGGTCGTGTAGTTCTGATTATAATGTCCCATTGGAGGATTCGTTCCACACATACGCAGCAGATCGCTATGCTAACACTTGTAGCGTAGTGGCCGCACAGAATATTTCAGACAAGTCCGCGCAGTCACAACAAAGTGGCGGCACACGGACGATGTTAGTCATATTAGCAGACAAAAAAATCATGAAACTGCACAAAATTACTTTGAAGGCATGCGAGACTATAATATGCGCAAATATATAGAATACGAGTTTTAAAAAAATCTTCCAGATGATATTTATCTTAATAAGATTGCTGATCCCGTGTTGTATGTTGTTGGTTTGTAGTGTAAAATAGGAGAACCCCACTTAAAGATTCCTTTTAATCTCAACAGCGGCATATAAAACACTCGTAACAGGGCCTAAAGCCCACTGACGTTTCCTTTTTTGCAAAATATGTCTACAGTAAAACTGAACAGAGCCAGTGATGAACAGAAAATAAACACACACTTGTGCAGACTTTCAGGCGCGCCGCTGAATGACTGATTTTTCCAGCGTCCAAATTTAGGCCTAAATCAATACTTTCTGCTTCTACTTCTCTTTACTATCTGCACTGGCTGCTTTTCTGAAGCGGTGGGGGTGTAGCCCCATCCAGAACGAGGACACAATTAGTGTATTCAGCCGAAAACAGTGGGGTTCCCCCTTTGATGTGGGGATCAAATGAAGGAGCGGTGTGTTTTTGTCCAAAATGACAGGCTTGCCAGGTTTACTAATGGGTAGCTAATAGAAAGAGAGGTTTATGATGCTCATTAATTACACAGTCTGTCATGTGTTGGAAGGGTAGAATAGAGGAGATATGGGGGGAAAGAAAGAAAAACGAGAGTGGGGTGCAGCAGAGGAAGCAGAGAGAGAGGAGAATGGGGGTGGTGTTAAAAAGAGGGATGGGTATGCTCTGAAAGGGGGGGAATTGGAAAAGAGTGGAGTGAAAGAGCAAGGGTAAGGAGATCTCCTAAGAGATCCGCACAAAACCTGAGTTGATGGAGAGAGGAAGAAGAGGAAGAAGAAGAAGAAGAAGAAGAAGAAGAAGAAGAAGAAGAAGAAGAAGAAGAAGAAGAAGAAGACAGGAACAGGAGGAGATAAAATAATCCTTTCCTAAGATAAGAGCAGCCACCAAGACAGGAGCTTCAAAGAGCAAGAGACACTCTCATGGGAGCGTGCCATAAACCTTTTCCTCATCTTCAGAGGGAAATTCAGTCCCTGATCCAAACACGCTCAAGCTCTCAGCACCCAACCACCCTGCAGGTGTCCGAGGCCCGGCGACTCCTGGGGGTGGCGCGCACACTTCCAAGCAACGCTGCCTTTGAACTACTTTGACTCACGTGGAGTGGCGATGGTGATCTGCACATAAGGTGCAAATGTGAATCGTTAATGAAGAGAGAAGAAGAAGAAGAAAAAAAATCAGAGCCTGTCATTCCCACCACAGGGAAGACTAGTGATCTCTGCTATCAGCTTCAACCAGCACAACTCCCATGAACCCTCTGCAGACGCAGTTTGTCATTTCAAGCTGAGCCACTAACAATGCCTTTGCCAACAGTAGCCTATCCTTTGTGACAGAGTGGAGGAGTGACTTGTGGGATGTTGCTCGTGGACGTAACAGTGAGTTTGGGGTAAACGAGGCTGTCATTAACACTGAGACCGTCCAGTGACCTGTGAGAGACCAGGCTGCTCTCGTCCCCACAGGGCCGGGCACCAGTGGGGCCACTCAGCCAGACAAGGTTTATTTAGCTAAGCTCCGAGTCTCCCACACATAGAGGCCCACACTGCCATGGAATTCATTAACCTGGGCCGTTAACGGGCCCCTGGTGTTTTGAATAGTTTCTGCAGGCTTTGAAATTGCACTCTCTGCTTGGGTTCAATCGCAGAGGCCATGATCAAATTGCACTGAGTGTTGTATCATCTTCAGGGAATACTGCTTGACACGTGAGACTGAGGTCCACACAGGAAAACAATGGCAGGCTAATACCCAAATATTTAGCAGCACGTTCCACAGCGAGGAGGCCAGTTTCGGAATAACACGGCTATGGCTTGGCGCAGTGAGCCTCTGGGCTCTTGTTGCAGAAAGGCTTCCTGTCCGTAAAAGCCTGTGACCTTTTACCTACAGATCCACAGGAAAACAAGCAGGACAATGTCTCTTTTTTGGAAGGAAAACGGTAAAATCCAAATACATACGTCTGCCGATGTAATGTAGCCAATAAATATCACAACAGATCAATTTGATCAGACTCCCTTGTCACAGATTTCTGTTGAAGATTTGCTAGAAAACAGGTCAAAGTTAATGCAGTCTGAATCTTTGCAAAAGTTTAAAACACTGCAGAATGACTATAATAGACTCGTTTTTCAATATCTACACTTTGTCAGTGGTGAAAAACTGGCTGGCTATATACAACAAAAGCTGAACTATTTTTAAACAGTTACTCTCAAAGGTGAAGCAATATAGCACCATTAGTGTGACCTGCATGGAGGAAACCGTGGGGCTTCTATAATTACTGCAGCTCTGAGATAGGAAAGAGACTTGTACGCAAAAACATAGGTGTGAAAAAGATACCTTGGAGGTCCATGCAGCTTCATTTGTCAAGGTAGGTTCAATGTATTTCACAGCCCTGGAAGAAACAAGAAATTAAAGTTGCAACAATTTATGTAAAGATTTCACAGTGTTATTCCTGCATGAATGAACTTCACACTGCGGGTAGGACTTCTCCACAAAGAGGTGATCAAGTACATTTAAAGGCTCATGCTTTCACCGATCTTGAATCAGAAAAATACATCACACGGAGCACTTTTTGAACAGAACTGTTCCAAAGAGCATTTCACAACATGCTGTTTTGACATTGTTCTCTTTATGAGTTCAGTTCAAACTAAATCTTGTAAAGCATATCATTAAACCAGACAAAAGCTACAGAGCGCTGTCAGCAGAAACGGGCATGCCTCAAGCAGCATTGTAAAGCAAGCACTTAAAATAATTTTTCCACAACAATAAAACATTTCTGAGTTGGCTCATCGCCACCCCCGCAGAATTCTGCCTGTAGCTGCTTGGCAAGCAAGCAGCGAGGACATTTCAGGAGAAAAGCAATAAAAGCAACACTATTTCTTTACTGGCTGGTTTTTACCTCTATAAAATGTTTCAACGACTGTACCTTACAATGAACTAATAAATAATAAAGCACATTGATTCCTTTTATAGCACATTTTCTGGCACAAGGCAAACTGGTCTAAGTGCCAGCCTCAGCACTTGAATGTGGTCCGACTTCAAGTTTTCATCTCGAAGCAGGATTCTTTCTTTCAAAACTGTCATGGTTGCTATGATGTACAAAAGATGTTTACCAGGTGTAATGTTTACCATGTTTGTCAAGTATTTTGTCAAGATATTTCACTCTGGAGTAAAGTGATGACCAATCGGCCAACCAACATTGCCATACCAAGAGCCCACTGTTAGCGTCACTAATATTGGTCCAATTTTCTTGCAAAGAGTTGGTACACCAGAGTAAAGGAGTTGGAAATTTGCCGATTGTAACTTCACACTGAACTTAAAAAAAAATCAGTGAGAAGTGGAAGAAGAGCTTTGTAGCCTTTGTACTGACCTGTAGCCACTCCCACCAAGCTAGCTTCAATTAGGGATTTATTTGGGTTGTATTATTCAAACTAAAAAATGTCTTCGCCAGGACAAAAATTAACAATATGTAAATGATGAATGCAGGACAATGGCTGGAATAGAGCAGGTGTGTCTGAAACCTTCAATAACATTCTCTTTTTTTTTCGGGGTCACATATGGTCAGCGGCAAACAAGTGGCAAACACAACTTTTAAGTTGATTTTGTGAACTTGTTAGCAAACAGTTGTCTATCATTCAATAGGTTTTCTGGCCATCTGATGAATATAAATCGAATATTCACTTTTGCTGCCTGATGTTTGGTTCTGTGCAGGTAGTCTTCAGTGGGTCTTTAGAGCTTTTTCTGCCGAAAACAGGCTGAAAATGGCACAATTTGAGCCGTGAGTGCAACCAAAACCATGAAGTTGTGGGCCGGACAGCCAAACGATGAGCAGAAAACTCAATAACGCTCCGTGAAACTTAGCGAAGCAGCAGATTCTGGTGATAATTCTCTGTAGGTTCTTCAGCGACACCTGTCACATTGTCATTTAATTGTGTAATCATGAAAAACATAGCTTATAGCCACTTTAACTTTTGCATTATTACGACTATCATTATGTGATTGTGTTAGCTATATCGTGTGTTTCACTCTCATTGCATGTGCTTAGAATGTTCACGGGTACAGTTTACAACGACATACATGGACAGTGTCCTCCACAGGAGGAAACTGCTGCTTCCTCCAGGAGCTGATCGAACACTCTCCAACCAAACTGACTCTTCACAGCTCAGCCCACAGATGTCTGCCTCCAAGGGTTTGCGTGTCTACTGCCTACTTTGCAAACAAGGACTGATTTTCCATCCGCGGTTTAAAAAGCTGGCCGGACCTGACAGTGCACATGCCTTGTGAAGAAACTACCCTCTTTCCTAAACAATGGGGACCGAGGTCAGCTGTTCTTAGAATAGACCGCCATCAAAGACGTAAAATTCTGCCTGTGCCACTAAATGACCATCCACAAACTCCTTTCGTCATGAGAGTTGGCAGTACTTGTAGATTTACAAAATCGAATTCAAAGACTAGGAATTATACAAGTACTCAGTGGCATTGCTCAAGGAGGGGTACAGCTAGTACACAGCTAGAAAAACAACCAAACAAAACTGTTACAAAAAACTCTAAACTACTTTCATCAGAAATCATGAGGTATTCTAAATACTTCTCAAAACAAACTGTTAATTTTGGCATAAAAAAGTAATGTTTTACATTTTTACATCCGTAACTGTAGACTCGTTAAGTATTGTAAAAGATATACAAAGATGTTCTGTGCATTGTTGCTTGGTGTGGCTGCGAGAGGGCCTTTGGCTGAGAAGAGGGGGCAGTCATCCAGTGATGCGTTACGTGAGATGCTTTTCAAACAGTGGGTGAACTGACCCCTGAAGCCGGGTCGCACGCAGGATGCCCTGATGTCCAGCGAGGCTCCTCCCTCTCCTGTGAGAGGGGGCAGTTGGGTCTTCACAATAAGACAATTCATCTCCGTAATGAAGTCGTGTTCCCAGAGAGAAAGGCTGGCCGGATGGATGGCTGGCGGTCCACCGACTGGCTCTGAAAGAGGGGCAGGGGGTTAAGGTGGAGGGAGAGGGGGTAGGGGGTCCATAGAGGCCAGTGATGAATGAATGAATGAAATTTATTTATAGAGCGCTTTTCACAGACATAACATCACAAAGTGCTTAACAGAGCAGACATTTAAAAGCATAAAAAACACAATGTGACCCTAGGGTCAATAAATTACATACACAGAGAAAAATAAAAAGTAAAATAAAAAATAATAAAAAATAAAATAAAAATGGAAAACATATTTTAAGAGCAGGTCTAGGACATGGGTTTTTACTCAAACGCCAGACTAAAAAGGTGGGTTTTGAGCTGGTTCTTAAAAGTATTCACAGTATCGGTACCTGCCGGAGCTTGCGCCATTCGGTGCCGTTACGAGGACGACAATTTGGAGTGGAATAGAAAGTGGATCCAGTGACTTTTATACCTTGCAAACTGCTATCATGAACTACAGCATTTCATTTATTTAAAAAAAATCTTAACCATCCGGTGATGGATTATGACTGTGAGAGCTGTTACTTTTTAAAAATCAAAATTAAGTTTGAATGAATTTCGAACGAATGCGTCAAGTGTTTGCGTTGCATGGCAAAATAATACAAGCAGCAGAGAAGGGAGGGCCCTGCTTGTCTGCACTGAGTGCAAGGACATAAAGGATAAAGCGGTATCGTTTTCTGTTGTTGCAGCTCTTGTTTCTTATTCTAACAATGTTACCTCTGTTGTAAAGTACAACTTTTAAACTTGTCAGGTATGACGAGGGCATATAACTCAACACGCATCTCTCTGGTTTAAATGTACTATGTATGTCTTTATATTTAGCTACACAGCGCTATATTTAAAAGCACAATGAGTAGGATTTTCCTAAAAAGCAATGTATATCCTCATAGAATTCTACTCTCCTGTATCTGACTTTGATTCTTGATGACTGCGAGTAGACCTCTGACCTTAAAATGGGAGTGCAGCTTAATCCAAGATTAGGCATGTTTTCTCAGCATGAAGTACAAATCTCCCTCCATCTATCAAAGCAGAAATGCTCTTGAAAATTTGAGAAATGGCTCAGGATAAATCTGTGAGGATAAAAAGATGTTGATGCCGAACCAAAAATGGCAACAAATATGAAAAGGCTATTCGAGCAGTTTAAATGCGTCTGGCCTCTCTGGATTTTATGGCCTCCTACTTGGCTCAGGAAAACGAGGTTCAAATACAAGTCAGTCAGAATGTCCGGTTTATTCTCACACAAATTTAGTGGGAATGAGAGGCAGCCAATGTTATATTCCTATTCATTCTTATTGGGCTGCTGCACATCCAGTCCTTCCTTGCTACAGTATGTCAGAATATCTTACATCTCCACATCCATAATATTGCCTCTGATAATATCCTCTGAACCCAGCTGACGCCTTATTTTGAAGCAAAACGTCGTCAGATGATCACACACAGATCACACACCTTGCCAGGCCCGCTGCCTGCCGAGCAACGTCACCGGATTGTTTTCTTGAGGTCTCAGGTTGTTCCTCTCGGTTTCATAACAGTTTGAAGTCTTCTCTGCGGAGGAGTTTGCGAGGCCGTAATTGGTATCAGATGAGGAGGCCCTGCGTGCCTCCATGGTGATGTCAGACCTGGTGGAGGGAAAAGCATGGCAGGGGGGGGGGGGGGGTTTCGTGCAGTGAGCCAGAATGTCTCGGAGGTGGCCGACTCTCGGCAGGTCTACAGGTGGGCAGACTGGCAGCAACACCACAGCAAAACGCAGCCAAAGAGCTCACGTGGCTAAGTGGTGAAAAAGATTCAATATCTTCAGAGAAAAGTTAATGGGAAAGGTATTTTTTTCTCACAAAACATGAAGGTAAAGTGAATATTATAGCCTCTTAATCTCGTTCTAGAAACCGAAGAAAGGGCTTCTTTGCACAAGGCATACTAATGTGCTGCACAATGTTTTCATCATCCATTATCTAATCAAAGAGACTTGTGAAGCTATTTTTCATTTTAAGCATTAGTGTGGTTGCTTTTTGTTGGGCTCTGCTTGTTGAGATTCTGTGATCTAAAATGTAAATTCGTTAAGGACTTTGCTCTTATCCTGGTACACACAAACTGTGCCCACCTAGTGCTGCCCTGACCCATTTCGCTGCATGCAGGACATTTGCATGAAAGGAATGAAACTCTATGCCAAAATAAACATCAATTAGAGCTGTCAAACACCACCAAAAACAGCTGCAGCTTTGAACAGCTCGACCAGCAGGCTTCAAACGCAAGCCGTCTTTAAAGGACTGCCTCGCATGTACCAAAGGCCAGGCTGGAATTAGCACGGCATAGGTTAAAACAGAAACTACCTCTGAAAATAAACTGAGGCCACATCATCGCAGTAAGTCCCCCATTACGGTAAAATATATCCCATGTGATTTTAACATTTATTAAAAAAGTATTCAAACAAAAGAGCCACAGAAATTGACACTACAGGACAAAAGCAATTCAAAATCCATGTGCGTTTTTTTGTGTTGCGATCAGACTCCAACACAGATACATTTTAAGTGGAGAAAATCAAAAAGAAAGTGAGCAAAGTACAGTTTTGATTGCTTTTTGCAGCTGTAGAATTAAAAGAAGCAGCTACAATACAGCCAAAGGTGGTATAAACAGAGCAGGAAGAGCAGAAAGAAAACTGGTATTTGTTCTCTCCTGGCCATTCTGCTGAGAGCGCAGCAGTGATTTGTCAATACAGGTTTCTGTCTGATTATAATCTACTATGGCTCCTCTCCTCTTGTCCATTTGCTCATACAGAGCTCCCATTGAGTAACTGCCATGGCTCATTACTGCTTCAATACCAAACTATTTTCGCCTGGACTGGCTGGATTAGGCTGTTCCTGAGATCTCGCCTCTCTTCCACAAAGCTCACCATGGCGGTGAGAGAGAGACAAGGGCTACTGTTGACCTTTACAAAAAGCAAGGTGAGATGAAGAAAATTGAGAACTTTAGAATGAGTGTAAAATCATAACAGGTGATGAAAACAACAGCGAAAAAGAACAATAAAACAAATCTATCTTTGAAAGTTAGATTTAGAGTCTCCAGTCATGCTGCCAGTTCACTGGGGCAAGCACAGCAGGTATGTTGAGCTAACTGCTAATGTTAGCGTGCTAACATTTGCTACTTAGCATTAAACAAAAGGTACAGCTGAGGTTCATGATAATGTCATTCGATTTGCGTGCGTTTGGTCAAAAAGTATTGGACATTTTTTAGCTGGTGCTGTAGCTTCTTTTAAAACTCTACGGCTGCAAAAAGCAAACAAAACTCTAGTGATCACTTGAAAAATAACCTTTACACTTTCAATTAAAGCAAGTAACATGTAACATTAGGGGCATGCATATATCAGCAAATAATTATTTGCTTTGTAAAGATATAGTGGAGTAATATCTACCTGAGAATATAATCAATCTCCCTCATGTGAGCGTGCCCCACTGGCTGGTTCATGGCCGCCGGTCTGCACTGCTCTCATACGGCTGTTACAGCTAATGACGGCATCCCGACCAACAGCGTCGGCACCCATCCTCCGGTTCCCCCTCAGGTAAACACTTAGCTCTGTCCATGTTTGCCATAGTTTTCACTGTTAGCTCAGTTCGTAACATTATCTACGAGCAGCGGTCTCAGGCATCGCCTGGTTGAGAGCCATTGAGAGCAAACGAAATGCTCCCATTGCGATGTGAGCATTTCCTGACAATCAATTTCACTCAAAACCACAAATGTCAACTTTATAGTGGTGCGGAAGGAATCAGTCAATAGATAACCAAAGTTATTAAGGTTCATCCTCTTGGCACTATGAATGTTTGTATATCACGTCTTGGCTATTTATTCAATAATTTAGATACTTCAGTCTGGACAAAGTGGTGAACCGACCGACCAAACGACTAACAACGTTAGAATGGCTAAAGAGAAATAAAACAAAAGGACAAATACATAAATTGCGACTTTGAGTGCATTGACTGTACCCATCTGTCTTTGGTCCGAACGTGATAATGATGTCCCTGTACTGTTTGTAACTGTGTTTATCAGTATCTCTTGCAAATGAAAGCAGACGGTGTGTGCTCGGCAGTGATTCCTCTCTGAAGTGTGCAATAAAACACTTCCCACTTAAAAGTTTAGACCATCACATACTTGAGGTGATATTGAGCACATTCATTTTCCTAATGACCAAAATAAACGTTGGATTCTCTGCTGCAGACATTTCTCCAAACACTGAAAAGGTAAACACATTTTCACGTTGCTACACGCAGAGTCCAACCAAACCAAATTACCAAAATTAACACAGTCAGTGGAACGTCGGAGAAGAAATAAAAGCTTTGCACCGCTTTGATCTGACGTCTTTGAGAGGAATCTTCTTGGCAAAATGTTAATCTACCCTCTACATTGCAGATTACCCCCGCCCCCCACCCCCCCAAAAATGTGACTGTTCTCAGATGGTCAAGGTAATTTTGACCCACTTAGGCTGCTTTGATCCGAAACCCCGTTCAACAGATCCTCCATACAAGAGTTCAAACTGATTTCGTCACTGCCGACCACAGCCCTCCGCTAAGATCCAGAGTCGAAGCTAAAGCTCTTCCAAGCTGCCAGAGTTGCTGACAGCCAGCGGAGTTGAAAGCACTTTCTAATGCTGACGATCAGTGCGAGTGACTTGTTGCTAATGGGTTGCGCGCCCACTTTTTTGAGAGGTGGTTTGAGGCTGGGGAGGGCTGTCTCATACTTTGGGACAGGTCTTTATTGCCTTTGAAGAAAATGATGAAGTTTTTAAATGATCTTGTTTTCTCTTGTATTGATCTGTCTTTTGTTGGTTGAGGCTATATGTGGCTCTCCTTTTGACGTCTCTCTCCCTGTGATTCTGGCTGCTCAGGTTCTGAGGCGGTGGATCGCTTGGGTTCGCGACGGCACCCCACAGTGTAGCTGCGTGGGGATAACAGCAGAGCACTGTCCCAGCAGCGTCACAAAGGACCAGCGATGCAATTAAAGACTCGAACGAGACGGAAACACAACAGAGTGTTGGGAGAGGTGTTCACGGACTCTTCAGAAGTGATCTCAAGGCCTCTTTACTTTACATCACTGAAGTACCAGTTTGAGCTTAAGGAGCCATTATACTTGCTGTGGAAACAAGGCAGTAAAGTGCCGCTTTGGCATTAGGCTCAGCAGTATGACGGAAGTATTGTCAAATTCTTCACACACCAGCCAACCGGTCTAAAATAGGTAGATTACAATGATTCTGCATCATTTGTACTCAGTATAAATACCCATGCAACCATGTCAAGTCTTCAAAATGTTTTTGAGGCTTGGCTTGCTGGGCTTGTTTCCATGTATCAATACTTCACAATCAAACTGTCAGTTTGGCAGCAGGTAACACAACAAGCAACAAGGGCAACACGCCGCGGGTCGATTTGAAAGGCAGTTTACTTTGTCAGGATCAGGTTTATGATGGTCAGTAACAGGCAGGCAGGGAGGATCGGGGGAAAATAACTCAGAAAATCAGCAGGTACACATTTTCAACATGTAGTCAGAACAGGCAGGGTTTCCCCACAGGCTGAGTCGACCTCCACGGCAGCAAGCAAGAATTTAGAGACAACAGTCACGAGCTCACTTAGAATAAAGAAACTCATTTTCGAAAATTCTGGATATAATTGTACAGCTGGCAAAATCATGCCACACTTTCAAATGACATTGCTCAATGATTTGTGAAAAAGGGGGCTTAGTAGCAGAACACGAAGAGGGAAACAGGCCGGTAAGCTAACCGATGGCTTTAATGTAAGGCAACATAGACAAACATGGACCCTCTGTGGCCCTCGATGAAGGACAAAGGACTATATTGAGATTTTAAAAGTAGGCCGGCATTTATTTGGCATTCAATTTATGACTCAACTGGTCCCCACTAATTACGTGGAAACATCTTTGCAACAGTACAGTAGCATTTTGTCCAGTTTTATCTCTACCACAATATGCGTTTTGTCTGTAAAATGATTGTTTTTCAAAAGAGACGGACATAAAAACAGGCTAAAAGCGTTAAAAAATGAGCAATTTCAGCTACACTTTTGAAGTGTAAAATTTCTTTCCCCAGTCTATAAATACACTCCAGTGAAGAGTGAGATGTTTGCTGGGGCAGAGAGTAACTGAGCAGGATGTGCAGCCCATAATCTACTGTCAGTAGTTCATCTAAAAAGGTTCATGATTGCATGCAGTGCTTTATAATAATGCTTTAAATTACAGGCAGCTAATTGTGCAGTAATGACTAAGTATAAAAATTGTTGTAGCGTTAGAGGGACTGGAAACTACTTGGTCGCATGAAGATGAAAATGCACTCTTCTACCCGTAAGTGGAACTATCACGCAATTCTGAACTCGACACACAATTACTGTTGCGTCATTTAAAATATTTGTTTTCAATTAATGTTTTCATCTGTTTCTAATCTAGACAACATAAAATACTGGTGATATGAAGTGTAAGTGTAACTCATATCATTAAGAGAGAGAATAGTATATAACACAAACAAATTATAGAGCATGTCTGGTGTTTGGTACAGACAGTTGTAAAATACTGACCATGTATGGTTTCCCCATACTAATAGTGTTATCTCTCTATTATCCCTGGTTTAGTGCTGCTGATTCTTCTGCTTTATATCTTGTAAATTATATATTACATATCACTGAATATACACACTCAATATTTAGTTTTACAGGAAAAAAAGATGATTGGAATTTGATGCAAAAACTACAAAGAAATTGATTCTTTTGTATTGTTTTTTGCAAACGGTGCACGATATGAACAAGTATGTCGACAGAAAAATCACAAGAAAGCCTTCGAAGGGCTTCATGCCGAAACGGTTAGAGTTTGTTTGCTGTTTAAGTCTCAAATGACGATGCAATTACAATAAAGACATTTCAATTGTTTAAAAGAGAGTGCCTTGGTGTGGATGGAGTGAATAAAGTTGTGTATGTACATAGCACTTTCTGCTAACAAGCCCACAATGCAATGCATCACATTTAATAGATGCAAAAGATACAGTCATGCAACACTACACTTGATTCATAAGTGTCTAAAATCCCATTTTACTGCACTGCAGCATTTCTAACGAGTAAACGAGGGAGTGATTCCAGGCACAGCTATAAATTTGAATGTTAACCTGCATTTACAAGTGAAACATACTCACAGTGAAGTCGGGGAGGTTCAATCGAGCTTTCTGAGAAAAGATCTAATCAGCCCATAAAAGCAAAAACACATGGAGCTCTGTAGGGGCTTGAAGAACAAATGTCTGCACTCTAAGTCCAATGCTAACTTTCAGTCAAACAGCAGAAACACAGGTAAGTGGAAGTGTATATTTCCCCTCCTTTTCCCCAAATGGGAAACACCCCATGAGGGCACCAGGCTCGATGGTTTAACAGAAATACACACATCTATGGGCCTTTTTTACTCTGGCCATTTTGGCTTGTTATAGCAAGAAAAGCACATATGTATGTTGCGCCCTGATAAGGGGAGAAAACAATAAAGATGCTCAGACACAATGCTTTTTGTCTTGTTCCTAATCACAGACAGTTACTGAAGAAAACAACACACAAACACCTTAGCAATTATTCATACACATCGTTAAAGTTTACCACCAACATTAGCATTAGCAACCTCATACTCTGTATGCGAGTGTTACTGAGATAAACACCATCAAAATGCACACAATATGTGTTGCACATTTGCTGGCCACATGCCACTCCTTGCCGGCCACTAAGGGAACAGAGCTAGTTGCTTAACAGTACAGCAATTAACGATCTAAAACTCAAAATATTGCTATACCACAACACTCAAACTCCAGCCAGCATGTTAAGAAAACACAAACAAAACTACTTAGCAAACATATTCAATTTCAAGAGCATAAATACTCAATCCATGATGTAATTGATAACATTAATGATGACTGCATTCTAGGTGCGTCAGATTGAAGGCACAAAATACTTTTGCACATAACAGGCCTGTATATTATTTACTTTATTTGCTGAGCTTTGTTTCCTTGTTCCTCGCTGTTTGTTCTGTGTACGTCAAGAAATAGACAAAAAAACTGAGTCAAATTCGTTGTGTGTGCACTCATACTTGGCAAATGAGTTTACTTTTGATAACCCCTTTTCTTGTCATGTGTCAAACAAACCATAAGCTAAACAAGCACTAAATTATTTACATGTATTTATATGAGCATTTATTATATATTTATATGCCAGCATTATTGTTCTGGTCTTCAAGTTCCTCATCACCACCAATGCCTCTCTCGTCCACTTTACAGTCTACTCTCTTACTTTGTGAAATCGACTAAACAACCAATTTAACTTGAAAGGATTTGGTTAATGAAGCTGTTTACCTTAATTTAAATAATCTGCACAAAGTAACAGAAGCAATACTGCAGATTTATTTGGTCCCAGCTTTGACAAACAAGAACCGAATACAACAACAGCTTGAGTTTTCCCACAACGCTTCCCTGAGTGGGACCTGCACTTTTTCCTTGGGAGTGGAATGTGTCCCACATCTCCATGTGGAGAAAGAACAAGGCTTTTAACTTCCACTCAAAAATGCAAGAAATCTGCTAAGACTTCACATTTCTCCCCCGGGTCACATTTGCACATTTGTGGCAAATGAAAAACCATTTGCTGTGTGTTTCACTGTGCTCTGGGATGACGCCCTAATGGTAATTAATTGATTCCTAGCACTCCGTGGCAATTACTACAGTTCTTGGGAGATATGAAAGAGACTGCCAACATGTTCTGCATCAACAGCATAACCTTCATTTGGACACAAAGCAGAATGTGTGATGTTGTACCACAGGGACTGTTCATTTCAGGGGTAAAAAATGTGTTGAGTTGTTATTAGGGGCATTTTGGCCTTCATAACTCCATCTGCTAATATCAAGACAAAAGAAACAAAAACCAGGGGCCCTTTTTTACTGAGGTTGCACAATGTTGAAACTCCAAGGACAGACAATTGGAGTGTAAAGAAGTGTCCGTTTAACATCATTCTTTCAGTCAAAAAGGAAGAAAAAAACTTTAAAAGCGGTTTCATGCTAATGTCAAGTTTAATTGGCATTAGAAAAAATTGCTCTGGCATATGGAGGGAATCCAAGATTAGCCAGAAGAGAAAGAGCAAGATAAAGCCTTCAAAAGGCCTATTTCAGAGGAATTATAGCGTCCTTTGAACATCATCCAAGTTTTAAATACATTAAAAGCCTGTTGGCATACATGTAAATTAAGCGGTACCAAAGCGTTCCAAAGAATTCATGGTGAATCAGACCAAGGGTGTGAGGATAAAATGCAGGGGAAACGTGTCCCAGAAGGGAGACGGGGAGGAATCCTGCCATCTCCCACAAGCCTCTCTGCTCGCCCTTTCTTCTCCATGTCCATTCTGCTGCAGGCCAAGTGGCTTAACTTAGATGAAAAGAACAACAGCTAGGAGCTCCCTTGGCAGCAGAGCCCTCGCGCTGTCCAAAGTGCCAGTGATGGAGCATTGTGTACAGCACATACAAAAGCCTGTTTAGCAGCACTAAGCAGAGCACCAGGGATTCCTCTTATTCCTCTGGTCGGCTGGCCAAACACTGGCACAGCTGGGTCAGGGTAGGCTTGGGTGCAGGAATGTCTATTCTTCACTGTCCTGAACATCATGTATGGTGAACAGATAGAAAAGTGGGTCCTGTGTACTCCCTCGCATCATGTGCGCAGATGCACCGCATATACCCCCTTGTACCATGTTCCAGCAAGTACGGAGAGATCCAAGTACCAGTGACATATCGAGCATTTCATGCCGAACCTCAAGGTAACAATAAATCTTTCTAGCTAAATAAATATGCTTTCGGATTGATACATAATAAAGCAGTGCAATGCAATATGTTATATTACGCTTTGTTTTAACTTGAATGTCATTGTATTTAGATATTCTACTTTTAAAACCACCTTTAGATTCCAGACATTGAGTGACGGAGTTTAGATAATGGCTTACAAAACAAAATGCAAACGTACGACAACATGAGAGCACATCAGCTGTAACAGGTCATGAGGAAATTCTGATCATACCAAAATGGTTACAGAGTCTGCCTTATTGGATAACTGAGACGACAGCTATAATATATATATATAGTATATATAATATACTTTTCGGTTGTTGGTGTCTTTTCACATCACAGACCTTATTACTCTACAAGGTCCTTGTGTTTGTCCCAAGGGCCAAAATAAGACAAAAGAGGACCAGGTGTGTGCTGTTAGGTCCCCCATATTTTGGCACAACCTGTATTAGGACATCAGGATTTTTTGTCTTTATACGCTCTTATAATGATCATATAACGCCTTAGTTGATTCATACCTCAGTGAGCACCTAAATATTAGAAAACTTGGAAGGACCTTTTTGTTTATATTACATAATTTATATGAACAGATTAGATAACTGGAAAACAGCTCAAATATCAAATTCGGATTTATAGGAAAACACAGCAATGAGAAAGTTCCATTTGGCTGTTTTCCATCCTGCTCCTCGTGAATTAAATGATTCATAGGTTACTGTTGTCATACAGGTTTTTAAGTAAATACAGAAACAGTTCCTAAATATCCTAAAGACATTCAAATGTCTGTCCTCATTAGAAGATTGAACTCTTCTACAGCATTTCTTGACAATGGTGTTCCCCAAGGCTCAATCCTGGTTCCTCTATTATTTGTTATTTATATCTGTGAAAATGTTACAAATTGGACACTCAATAATATTCTCTGCAAATCGCACCTGGTTGTTTCTGACTATTAACACTGATTATATATAATTCATGCACAATAACAGTCCTTGTTAATGTCTCTCTGTGCTTACGGGTCATTATGTTTAGTTGTTGTTGGTATGTTTAAACAAGTAGCCTCTAACAGAGAGGTCATCTCAATCCCACAGTCATGCTATTTTCAGCAAGACAGCAGCAAAGGAGCAAGTAGGTGTGAGTGAAGAAGGAACCATTCCCTAAGTGATGTCATGGTTCTATGGCTTGCAGTACATTTGAAAGTACAGTGATTTGTATATGCATTCATAGTGTATTTTACAATTCAACAAAGTAAATGGATTTATTCAACAATGTGTATGAGGAAGTTTGCCATAAGCTTTTTTCATCCCACAATAAATGAGACGATATTGCAGTATAAGAAGTCTGGTTTAAATTTACATTATAATTGAGCTTATTGAAAAATGGAATTAGCCCCAGTTTGAACAGTATAATATAGAGTTATGACATTAGAAATATATTCCTGAGAATGCGTCATGACAATGTGTTGTGTCCATAAACTGTACAACTGTATTGGCTAATATGGTAAGAGTAACAGGATTAAGAAGTTAAATGTATGCCCAGAATGTATTCACCCGTGGTAACATAACCAAAGATCAAACAAAAACATGCAACGAATGTCTGATCTGGAGATCTGATCTTCAACTAAAAAGTGAATTCTGTTTTTCTTAGACACGTTATCTTTTACTGAATAGAACAATGACAGAGAGCCTGAGTGTCCATACTTCAGTTCCAACCATACTTGATCAACATGGTCAAGTCATCACGTCGCCAGGAGGATTTACATCTTAAGACAAACAGTGACATGAAAGCTCTGAAACCTCAAGAGGCTGAAGCACTTCATTTAAAGTTAAGAAGATTTAGATCAAAAGGTTAGAGAAGGAAAAAAAATACACTCAAAGCACGACCCTCTGGAAAAAAAGAAAATCGTGGCCTTCACAGTGCTAAGCTGTACAAGTTCACAGCCATGGCAGGACACAGTCTGTTCCTTCACAGCCTCAGAGAGATGAAAGGGAAGATTGTCCGCTCGCTTTGATTCAGACTTGGCCAAACGAAGTCTAAAGAATGCCTGGCAAAGTTTGTTTTCAGAAAGCTCAAAGTTCTTCAGTACGCCTCCCCCCCCCCACCCCATAACCACCACCACGCATCCTCTCACTCCTCCTTCCACTCCTATTCAAAGCAAGCGAGCAGGGAGGAATTGTACAGTGTTAATTGTTAATTACATTTGCTTGCTGTGTGCTGGGATTGCATTGTGTTTCTGAGCTCTTTAAGGCCTCAGACCTCGCTGTGATGAAACACGTGGTCAGCCCGAGAGATCCTTCGTGTGATTTGTTTAGAGGGAAAATATGGGATGCATTGGGACCTATGGGTTAGAGAGCCCCTTCCACATTGGAAAGGTGTTGTGTGTGTGTGTGTGTGATGCTTAACCTTTGAACTGTGCAATTAACATGCCTTCTGTATCTTGATAGCTTATCTAAGCTAATCACCTCCTGGCTAAAATTCCCTAATAAATGCAGATATTAGAACCGTTATTTTGTAACTCTTGGCGAAAAAAGTGAATACGCCTATTTCAGGCTCAATGTATGTAAACTATTCCTTTCACAAAAAAAATCAGCCAAACACGTTGAGAGGTCATCTAATAAAGCAAAAATAAGTACAGGCCGATCAGCAGTAGCTAGATCACTTTCCTTGATCTAGTAGATCCCATATTTGTTGACAAGTTAACCAGTCCTGCCTTCCTAATTTTCATATTAACATCAAATCTTCATTTTCATATCAATGCCCCAACAATGCCGGCAGAATCTAAATAACCAGACCGGTCTCAATAAATGCAAAGGTCGATGAATTTGGATAAATATCCAGATACTGATGGCAGGTGTGAATGGGAAGTTTAGGACCCCCAATATACATCGCAATTCACAGGTGTGTTGTGATGTTAAACGAAAGAACAGTCATAGTACTACAACAACAATACTAGATCATGCACATGTCCACTCTGGAGAGGAATTATAAGAAGCCAACATGTGTTTGACTGAACACATGTTGTGGAAAGTTTGGGTTCAGTCTGGTTTGAAGATGGCTCTGGAGAGAATCACACATTTCTGAAATTCCAAAAGCTTTAGATCAGCCTGACAAGAGTAACTGTTTGAACTAAATCTCTCAAATAACTTTCCATGACAAGCCGAAAACCAAAAGGATTTGATTTCGAGTTCTCCCTCTGATGTGCAGCACAAAGTGACTCAATGTGAAAGACTTTCTGAATTAACTTCAGAGAAATCTCCAAGTAAACAATAACAGGGAACAATATTTAATCACATGCATTTGCTTGTATTCATGCCTGCACATCAGAGACGCTGCTCCCTCTGTAGTGGTGGATGATGCGAACTTCAAATGCAGATCACTTTAATTGACACAGTGCTTCATCTTCAAACTACCGGTACTGTTGACAATCCGCAATTCATGAGCACAATAATTACATAAATAACACATATGAAAGGCCCATGTGAGCCCGCAGAGGGTCTGAAACAGCATTATCAGAGAGAACACAGCTCACTGTGATCAGAGTCTCTCCCGACTCGGACCGTTTGATGGAGATGCAACGGTGAGATTACAGCACAATGGTTTCATGCCGCCTGGTGCTCTCAAATGCACATTTATATAAATATATATATCCACAGCACTATTTAACTGGGCAACATCTTTCGCCATGTCAGCTTTTTAGCCGGCTGTCACTCCCAAGGGACATCAGCATCACCACCGAGAGAGCCCCAGTGAGGCCTCTTTGGTGCCCTGATCCCAGACGGGGGTTTTTTTTCTGCAAAATAAAACAGAACCTACAAAATATGAGATGAGCCAGAGAGCTGAAACTATAAGAAGCAGCAGATTGTTCTGCCACTGGCGTGTGTGTGCACACGTAATGCCTCGTTTTTTTTTTTCTTCCAAAAAAGGACGTGTTAAAAACGTGGGAGTATTTTTGAAAAGGCACGTATGCGTTGGGTGTGTCCTGTGATATTTATATTAGCAGAAAACACCCCTCCACTCCAACTTTGGACCAAACCCTGGCAAACTCACGCTGCTCTTATATCTCTGTAAGCACACGGACGGGAACCAAAAAAGGCAAACAGATCAACATGCTGGCAGGACGGTGATGCTTTAGATTACTGGCCAACTAATACACTTTACTCACTTAATTCCCTGAAATATGGGTTCACAACCAATGAGCTCTGTCTTACTGACATGTTTGAGTTGCTAAGCAGTAAACTGAAGTATGGATGCATGCTCAGACGAGTGGGCAGTGGAGGCTGAAGGAGACATGGGACTTGACTAACGCCACGTGGAGGCAACATTGGGAGTCATTTTTGCCGGAAAATAAAACAGAATAGACAGGCATCACTGGTCAACATTCGATCATCTGTCAAAGTAGTGTACTACAATGGAGATAATGATGATATTTAAACTCTCAATGTTGCTCACTCTGAGAACAGGTCTGAATTTTCATTTGGGTCAATGTTCAGTTGTAGACACCAGTTTGATTTAAATGTTTTGGAGTGATGATTGTTTGCATCCTGCCGCATGGCTGCCATGCTGCCACTGTCACCAAAAGCCCCATGGAATACTGTGTATGTCAATGCGGAGAGAGAAACCTCCTCCATCGATGAGCCTGCAAGGTGCCTGCAAGGTGCCTGCTTCTTCTTCACTCATTTCCTCACAATGCTTTGTTTTAGGAACAGGCTCTGGTTTAACAGCACATTTTTTAACTGGACTGCAAAGGGTTACAATTTATAATGTACTGAAAATGGATCCTTTCAGGTCAATATCAATTAATGAAAGTAAAATCTGGGATTTGCCTGATACCAATCAGGCTCGAGACATCGCTCACACACACATTTAAACTATTAAAATACTGTCTACATGTTTGGGGTTCTGGAAGAAGTCAAAGGCTGCTGGGAAAATGACTGCTGACATGTTTATCTTCATTGGTTGAGCAGTATTGAAAACATATCCATGTGGAGTAGCAGCACTGGGGGGGAAAGAAGCAACAACTCTCTGACAGGAAGCAACAGGGCTGATGGGAAATGAGGTGTCATTTTGAGAAACACAAGCACAAATACCATCACAAGTATGTTTACTGTACTGTTGAACCAATTCATGATATAACGGTTGATTTAGCATCTAAATATCTTCCATCATGTGTTTGCGTAATGCTGTACTTTACATTTTTGACAGTAAAATGTCATTGGGTCCTCTGATGAGATATTGAACACTATGGGATTTAGTGTCCATTGTGATTTGTACACGTGAAAACATTTAATGATTTAAACATCCCCATGAGTGTCTTCTTCTTCTGATGCCCAGCTTAAACCAGGACAAGCAACCGAAATATGTGTTGCTGTGGAATTCATTTCCATCTGACAAAGGTTTCATAGCAATCACAAAGACGCCTTGACTAAGACACATTTCACAAACAGATTTATATAAGAAAGTCCATGTTGGATATTGTATAATGAATCAAACGTCTACCAGCTTGTCCCAGTGGGAAGCGTCCGTGTCTTTTCATTCCTGGTACACAAGAGCGTGCTCTGACTGCTCCAATATTAAACACATCTGTGGAGCAAAGTGCTGCCAAGGCCAAACACGGTGAAGAAGAGTAATTATACTTTGCATTCATATCATTGTTTGAAGCCAGCAAAAGGGGGAATAAGAAGCTTCAGAAAGAAAGAAAGGAGATTTAAGCTCTTTTGATTACAAAAACAAATTGATGATTGAACTATGTTTATTTTTAATCCAAACACAATTTGTCTCCATCTCTATAGTTGCTGGCACAGCTACCTCTTTGGCAAAGGGTTGACATCATTGTGTGTTCTGCAGCCGTACAGGTCGCTGACAGTTTTGCAAATGTTCTTCCTCTGTAGAGCTGCTTTGGTATTCCCAACAAAAGCCGCATCGCAGCCTGTGGCTATAAATGCAATCCCAGCAAGTGCAATACAACATGTTTAGCATTGGACACAATTAATGGGCTTGCCCCTTTTGCATGGGTAAAGTGATTTAAGCCATGGCAGGTGCCGCAGAGCGCAAAGAGTCGCTGCACAAAGAGCGCTGCTGTCCGGCCTTTGTAGACAGGATATCCACAGATGTGGAGCCAGACCAGATGGCATGCACATCTGAGACAGAGGGAGAAGCTGGAGACAGAGGGATAAAGACACACAGAGTTGCAGGGGGACAAGGACAAGGGCCAGACACAGGCTTGCATTAAGCTCTGCGAGCGTGGCCATGTGCGCCTGACATTTAGCCGGCCCCCAAACTCTCCATTGACTCGCTCTGCGTAGCTCAAAACATGCCTGCAGGCCACAGAGGACAATGGCTGCCTTCTCCTTTAACCAGCATCAAAGGGGGAGATGAAAACGGCCACGCGATAAAGCGCCCGTCAGAAGTGTAAAAACGCAAATGATATAGAGCTATATGAATATAGCTCTGTGGTGTGCCTCGTCCTGAAGACCAGCCCTTTAAAAGAAATTGGCCTTGTTCAGCCTCGCCCCACCCCCGCCACTTCTTATCTGGAATATAATTTGTCTGGAGAGAATGCGAGATGTGTGAAGAGAAGTAATGCATGAAATCAGAAAAAAAGACTCCTCTCTTTGTTCCGTTTGTGTCCATGTGGTTGCATAACAATGGGACAAAGAGAATATGAGATGAAAGTATGAGAGCGATTCAAATAACTTTGTCTGCTTGTGAAACAAAGAGACAGAGATGCAGAGAGCGAGAGAGAGAGAGAGAGAGAGCGAGAGAGAGAGAGAGAGAGAGAGAGAGAGAGAGAGAGAGAGAGAGAGAGCGAGCGAGAGAGACGGGAATGAGTGTCACCCAATTAAAAAGGTTCAGCGCAGCCTGTGGGAGAGCAAGAGAGAAACTATTACCCGGCTGCAGTTACAAAGTCACGCATAAGGCTCCAATCTTTCAAAGTGATTCGATGCCCTGCTATGCCCTGCAGAGGCTAATAGTGTCAGCTATTATGTGTGAGTTTTTAAAAAGGTCAAATAGCAGAATTACAAATTCGATTTCACCTCAATAACGGATCATGCTTATTCAACTTGGAGGTCTGGTTGTTTTTAGTTCTTTAGTGACACATCATTAACGTTAATCCTGAAGAAAATTTATTTTGGTGGAGTCGCCACAACTCGTGGTGACAGGTGGTCAAACCAACTGTGCGTCATTAGGATCAGTACTTAAACGCTTTTCCCTTGTTCACATTTTGACGAAAACAAAGAGGCACATTTTTGAGTCATGAATCCCAGCTAGCCCTTGACATTTAATTTACCACTACCATCAGATCACCATTTTTACTTGTCAGACACTTTATAACATCGTACATCAACATAAACTACAAGAAACCATTGACCAAACTACACTCAGAGGGTGTTTAATGCTAATCTAGTTCTAGTCTTAATCTTAGCATGAAATAGATTAAAATGAATCGATTAACATTTCAATAACACACATATATTCTTGCCAAGAGTTCGATGAGAAGAGATACCTCTCTCGTGTCCACGTAATCATATGGACATGAAGCTGGCAGCTGATTGGCTCGGGTTAGCGGCATATAGACTTGTTTTATTCTGCATAACTCAATATTTGTACATGTGTGGCTATAAAATAGTTTGTGTTCAGTCCAGTGGCCTTAATACGCTCATGAACAGGCAGGGGGATGTTGACTGAGGACAGACAGGTGACCACAGCTGGCTTTAGAAGATCTAGAGGATGCGATTACAAGCAACACTAGCAGCCTGTGAGCCGCACAGGACTTTAGCTCCACTCTCATGTATACATAAACCCTGCAAGTCAGTCAAAGTGGCAGTGTTGGCTAAATAAAGAAACGACAAGGATGATACCACAAAGACAGCAGCAGACAGCTCAGATAGACATCCAGAGAAAAACAAGGCCAGGCGCCCACACTGTGTTTGACTGCACCGTTAACGTGACTGGCCATCTCTCTCTTGACTTTAAACAGAATTCTATTGAAAGTAAGATCCGTTAAATGTGGAATTTCAGTCCAATTTGTCTTCAAAAGGGGTAAAAGAGCTCATTATGTGGGCTCTGCTCTTTCTTGACGATTAGAAAGAGACGTTAGTCATGCCTGCTTATCTCACAACCTTATGAGCACAGGATTAAAAGATCAAAGGCTGACTTAGGTTTAATATTATAGAAAATGTAAGCTCCTTTTTTCAGATGCGCTTTGGACTGTGCCCTTTTTCATCCACTTTCAATGCTCCGATCAAAATGTTGAAAATTCATATTAATTTCTTTCGCTGTCCAATGCGAAATTTATGTCCACACCTCTCATATCCAGGGTGAGGGGGGGATGTAAGCGGGTACTGATCTATTTCAAAGTGGACCCTTTAAGACCTTCAAGTCAATTCCCCGTTGATTACACGGGCTTCAGGACTGACGGAAATAAACACTGAGCTGACTTTCAAGAGAACTTTGAAGTGCATTAAGCTGAGAGCAGAGACGAGCTGTTTGCCAGGGCTGGACAGCTACTTCTGAATGAATGAAAATATTCTGTAACCACTCAATTATACCCTTGAAGGTTTCGGGGTTTGGAGAGTGATGCAAACACAATGGCTCACAAAGGCCAATGTTGGGAACTTTCTGTCCCCAGTAGCTGTGGACCAGGCTAACGAGGATGTGCGTTTCTGGCACAAACTTCAGAGAGCGAAACCAGCTTTGCTGTCTGATCGCCTCATGCTCATTATCCCCCGAGGAGAATGTCCTCCACAATAAAAGAGAACACTGACTTGTAGCAGACAGTGCGCTGCAAGAAGTCCTTTTTGGTTATCCAGCCTTAACATGACAATATTCTTAAAACAAGTGAAAGACCTAACAATTTAATTTGTTTTCCAGTTTAATCTGTTGTTTAGTGTGACTATCTCCCCCTTCGCTTTCAACAAAGCATAAAAGAACACGCACATTACTAAACTAGCATAATAAATCATGACACTTAATTCAAAAAACTTCACGTGAATAAATTCAAATCATTTTTTCAGTTTCTGACTCGGAGGCCAACTCTGCTGGACGACACAGACCGACTGGAAGCAGTCCTGCCCCAGAGACTAAATCTTAACTAATGTATAGTCTTGGACTTCAAGCAGCATCGAAACAACTTTTTTTTTAGTTTACATGCCAGCATCCACATGGTCCTTTTGATGTTTGTTTTAGTGACTGCACCTATCACCCTGTGGGACTCCCTCGTCGAGCTCCAGCATAACCCAGGACCTCAAGTGAGATCTTAACGTCAGTTCCACCACAAACGAAGGCTCAGCAGAGGATGTATTTCCTGAGGCAGCTGAAGAAGTTCAACCTGCCAAAGACAATGATGGTTCACTTCTACACTGCCATCATTGAGTCCATCCTCTCCTCCTCCATCAGCATCTGGTACGCTGCAGCCACTGCCAAGGACAAGGGCAGCGTATCATTCGCTCTGCTGAGAGAGTGATTGGCTGCAATCTGCCATCCCTCTATGACTTGTTCGTCTCCAGGACCCTGAGGCGGGCAAGAAAGATTATAGCCGACGCCTCTCACCCTGGACACAAGCTCTTCGACTCCCTTCCCTCTGGCAGGAGGCTGCGGTCCATCAGGACCAAGACCTCGCGCCACAAGAACAGTTTCTTCCCTTCTGCTGTTGGCTTCATCAATAAAGCCCGGGACCTCCACTGACTCAGACACTTACACCCCCACGACAATTTCTTGTTTAGTTCCACACCTTTGCACATCTTTTCACTATTAATATACACATGCCACTTTAATAATACTTAGTTTAATGTACTCTTGTTTGTTTGTTTGCCATATTTGATGGTACATTTTCATATTTTCCATTTTTTAATTATGTTTTATCGTTTTGTACTGTGTTTCAATTACACATTAATCACCGAGCCAAATTCCTTGTATGTGTAATGTACTTGAACAGTTTGTGATTGTGATTTGGTCTTGTTGGTAGGCGCAACTGTTTTCTGTCAGAAGAGCAGACAGTAGAACAGCAATGTAAACAACTCAGCACTATATTGTTTACTTGTACTCACAACAATTAATATAATTAAGTGGTATTTCACTCAAATTACACTGTAAGAGGTTTGGCAACATCTCAAAAAATGTAAGTGTAAGTAATAAAAGTTAAATAGAGCAATGTGTTGTTGTGAATTCTCTCCAGTCCGACCAAGTACTTTATGCATGTGTGAAAATATGAAGTTTTGAAGAATGCAGGTGCTGAAATAAGTTTACTTCCAATCATGTTCACACTTTTATGCTACAAAACAACAGTTCCTTACGAAAGTGTCTTTTTGTTACAAACTTCCCATTTATTTGGAACAATATGAAATTGAGCTTTAGGGGCTGAGCTTGTTTTACACGGCAGTGAAACAACTACAAAGGCTGTGCTGATCTTGATTTGTTGTGATGGAGATGGTAATAATTTCCATTTTCAACTACTGTTGTTGACTTGCCCTGAAGCAATACACCAAATATAAAATACAGCCCCTGAATTAACTCTAACACGATAGATCATGAGTTTATGGTGTTCAGTGGAAACCAAACGCAGTTTTGGACTTCTATCATCTTCTCTTCGCGTTTCTCTACATTTTCCAACGACTGGTCCAAGATCCACTCGGCCGCCCGCTAACTCGTTGCTCTCGCTAACAATATTAGCTGCTCTGTTTCAACAATGTTGGGATGAAAAAACATGCGTGCCGGCTGAAATTCAACCCTGTGGGCAGATGCACTTAAACCAAGTGAGAGTAGAAGAGCGACGAGTACGGAAAACTCAGCTAGCGGCTAAATCATGCAGTGTAAAATGCCTTAGGACGTATGTCCACATAGCGTCTTTTTCTGAGCGCCAGTTGTTTTTTTTTAATTGTTTCCGATGAGCAGAAAGCACATGAAGTTGAAAATCTTTGAACTTTTCAGATAAGAGCTGGTGACGTCACCAGAAAATGGAAAAGAAGCGTGTTATATAAAGCTCAGGATAGACAGACACAGCTATGTCAGAAAGACACCAAAAACCAAAAAGCCCATTTGTGGGAGCAGATCGGTAAGTGTTGAGCATTTATCAACGTCTGCCTCGTCTTCGACGGACTGTCCTCCTTGCATTGACGTTATTTCAGTCAGAATGAGCGGTGAAAAGCTCATCCATACAAAGTATGAGGTCAAGCATCCTCTGGTCGGTGCTCACGGTGAAGAACAATGTCAAGCGATTAGATAACAGCCCAATTAGATGGTAAAAAGCCAAGAAGTGATGCTCGTCTATCATACAACGATAGGTGGAGTGGTAATATGTTGTCAAGATAGTTGTCATAGAAACATTTTTAAAAAGCACTCTGAGCGCTTTTTCGATGAAAGGCATGGGATAAAGAGCTACCTGTTGCAATTATCTTCAGTCCCTCCAGTGCCTCACATCTGGTTTCCCCTGGGAGAGCAGACATACCATCAAAAGCCTGCAGACCAGAAGTGCAGAAAAGAAACAGGGGTCGTTGAGTTTTTATCATTCCAAACATTCATTTAACCCTCATCCATATACATTCATCAGTGCTCATTCTTGTGGAGTGTTCCATAAAAATAAAAAAAAACATCCATCCAGTCCCGGCAGAGGTTGTCTCATCTTGATCCTAAACCGAAAGTAGCTGGACAGGAAGCGGTACATGCAGTACTGGTGGCAGCAGGTTCGGTGAGGCTGTCTGTCTGCTAGCAGGCCTGTTCCGCAGGTTGTGGTGTGAAGTGAGCGGAGGAAGAGCAGAGAGACAGGCCTGGCTGGAGATCATTAGAGCTCGTTAGTGTCCCCGCTGCCTGGGGCCTGGCGAGGGGCCTCCGTTTGGGGAACCTCTCCTCTGATCCTACTGAGAGTCTAGCAGCACGTAAAGGGGACCGGGGGCATGGGTAGGGGAGGGTTGGTGATGGGGGTCTTTGCCACTTACAGCACAACATACCCCAGAGACGTCCCAGCAGATCTGCAGGTCTGACTTTCATCTGCCTCGTTCCCAAGGCCATTAGGCAGTTTAGCTGGGAAACGGCTGCTAAAATATACATCTGTCTTAGTGTCAGCACACACCAGCTCTCCTCTGTCTGCGTGCTGCCGCTAGTCCATTCAATATTTAAATCATCAGTCTCCACGAGCGTTTGATGTCAGCTCTTAAGGAGCTCTGTCTCTAACACTGACAGGCCCGTGGACGGAGCGGCTGTTTACCGTCAGGGATGGAAAATGCTGCCTTCCGTTGTTCGTCACATGTCGATAAGATCCAACCTTGTTTAAATAACTGCGTATATTAATAAGGGCTCCAAGCAACGCTTCAGCGAGTCTATTTCATTCTTTCAGCAATCCTGTCGGAATCAAAGAGCTGGTGTCGAATTTATATCAGTTGATGCAAATCAGTGGGAACCTCGCAGATTATATCACAGTGCAAATATTCCGTTTATTCGAGGCGAGAGGTCTGGTGGCGGGAATATTTCAACTTTGCACAGTGACATTTAGATTAATGTAACTGTACGCACAATGCGTTGCAGGTAACTGTAGGAATTATTAAATAGGCCTGGGAGGTAACGTCTGGTGTTATCTCAATTCAAACACTTCGCATGTGCAGGGCTTCTACTGAGGAATAAAGTTCAATTCATGCAAAATCACCATTTATTGCAATGTGTTATTTTGCAAGAAGAAAGTGGAACATCATATTCATCCTTTAATCTGACTTGAATGCAATGTGTCGAGCTATTCTTCCTCTCATGTCATGCGTCACCTTTCATCATGTCACCATCATGCGCGTGGAGGATTCATTACGCTTGAGGCTGCACGTGCGTGCGGGTGTTCACATTTGGGTGTGCGTGCAAATATATGCTCATTTGTTGAGATTCCACTTGGAGTGGCCTCCAATCCCCTAAACTCTGACATTCAACATGCAACCCCCCCCCCCCCCCCCCACTGATCTGCTGTCTTACACCATAAGACCTTTGACCCACGGCAACGTGAACCTTTACAATCTGCCATTTTCCACAGAAGCTGTCAGCATGGGATCATATCTACACCTCGTTTCTTCATGAGCTCCCTGCAGCTCGTATAGAAATAATGACATCTTTAAATCAGTAAGCAGGAAATGTTTGCAGGCCTGCATCATTGCACAAACTGTTAATAAACAGCACCATATGCAATTTGATGTCCACTTTTATCCAAACAGCTGCCTGTTAACATATCACATATCGTGTGGCGATCATTTTTAATCTTAACAGCTGTATAGCAGCATGAGCACATACATGTTTTATATAAGTGGCCCCAGTTGATGCTGACCCGTGCAGTGTTAGTACTGCAGCACAGGATCTTTCGGAATGAAACCTTTTTTTCCGCTAAGATTTCAAGGGTGGGGTTGCATTGACATTGAAACATGTAACAAAGAAATAAGATTAACAAGACTGTAGAAGAAGCAAGGAGGTCTTCGTCTTTAAAACTGCTCTAATCAATATGTTTAGCCGAATTCCTCTAGTGCTGGCGTGGCCAAACTACAACTGAGTGGACGGGAAAACATTGTTGAAACGTCAGTGACGGAATTTTTATGCCTGCTCCTGAACTAAAATTAATCAAATTTTAAGGAAAATTGAGTTGCAAGTTCGCCGAATACGTGATTAATCATGCCAATAATTAGCAATTTCCCTTTGACCCCTATCATAAATCCACCCTTCAACCAAACGCCTTCTCCTCGCCTGCGTCTGTATGCTGCACATGTTGCCTTCTTTTCAGGATGCAAAAAGAGACAGGAATTTCCTCCCCTCCCAGCAGGATCTCTCTCTCTCTCTCTCTCTCTCTCTCTCTGTGTGTGGACTTCCCCTGGGCAAAAGGGAAGATTAAAACAAACAGGACTTTAATCAGTTGGCCCCGCGTCTCTCAGCTCAGCTGCCGACAGAAGGAGCCCTCTCCAGGAAGGCTGCCTCAAATCAAAGCTTCCTGCTCGCCACTTGCTGCTTCGCCGATCCGTATCACAACAACAAAACCAGCAGAAACAATTATTTATTCCTTTTGATGTGGGTTTTGAAGTTACCCCACCTCCTCCACATCCTCCTTCCTCCACCCCTCCTCTTCCTCGCCCAGCCCCTCCAGCTTTCTGTATCTTTTACTCCCAAGGAAACAAGGTCATGCTAGCTCCTCCATAAAGCAGGCTGCTTTGAAGAAGCGGCAGTTCCAGAATCAGCGGCTCTCTCATATTTTACACCAACCAAGGCAGGTTTCGTTGTTTGAGACAAAGCTGACGGGTTGCTTCATTCAGCGTGCTGCCACCCCGCTGGGTTCATCAGGTTGTAAATGGCACTTTCACAGTGTAATGTGCTACACATTAAATTTCATTGAACTTGTTTCGTGGCATAATGTGATTATTCACAGTTTCTTCATTTCCCTAAAACTAAATCTAAAGGGCATACAAGGAAATTGTGGATTCCTTGAGATTTGTTCCAGAAAATTGAATTGTAATGTTCAGTATTATTTTACATTTTTTGGGAATTGCATTGGTCATTTGAAATATGGAAACTGCTTGTAACCACAAAGAAAAGACAGTCCCTTCCCCTTTTGAGTGTGCGAGCTTTCAATGCGTGCGTGTTATTTGGGGTGAGTGCTGCCCTTACAGGTGCTATGCGAAAGGCTTTTTCAGGCAGCAGAGAACAAGGTGCTGAGATTGTAACAGATTGTAACAGTGCTGCTCCCACACCGCCGCAGATCCCAGTTAACCTCCTCTCGGATTCAAAGTGTACTAGTTTAAAACGAGGAGTGAAATGTCTGCTTTTCAACTCACTGTACCACAACATCTGCTAAAGCTGTCGGATAAGTCTGCAGCCTCATCAAAAGGCTCGGCAGAGAAAGAGCTCCTCAAACGTGCTAGATGGTAATCATGTTTTTATCATTTGCTGAAAGTTGTGATCCTCTAAATGTAGCTGATTTTTACAGGTCACATATTATGTTATATGCTCTGTTTTTTTTAGCTCAGTATTTTCATTTTGGATGCATGTTTTCATGGTTGGGTGGTTCTGTCTCACACGTTTTTACCACTTTTTAGTTGAGAGATTCCCGGTCTAAATCTGCATGACGATTGCCAAGATCTCCAGTGACTTAATCATACCAAACAATCATGTCTTCAATGAACCCATCAATCCCAACTGCATTGCATTTCTTCAGATTTTTTTCTTCTTCATCAGCTAAGTCTTTACTCTTTAAATCGCCGGTGACTATCTGACTCCGGAATGTTTCAAGTACTGTCCAAAACTGTCATCAACAAAAATGAAAATATTGCCTCAGAACCTCATGTTGTCTTCAACAATCATCATGTTGTCTTAAACACAGCTCATCAGTAAAGTACTGTGGATCATTAACATCTTATAAATGATATATATAAGCCACCAGTTTGCAGTCAGTCCAGTGATGACAAGGAGCAGAACAGCTTGTGGCTTTTTGGACTCCCTCCGGGGCAATTAGCCGCACTGAGGGTAGACAGGCTCCTGTTTCTTACTTATATTAATTATCACTGAGTTAACAGAAGTGCTGTGGTTACAGTTACAGCATGACTATTTGGACAACACTTAACTTATGCAAACTAACTCACCAGATTGTGTAAAGAAAATAATGAAACAGGAGCAAATATTGAACTTCTTGTTTTGGTTTAGTCACTAAATAATGCCTGCAGGGTCAAACCCACAGAAGCAGAATCATGCTGAAAATAGTTTTATGTTTCAATTATAGAATCTCAACTTTACAGCGACAGTAACACTGAACCCACACAATTGTTAACATGCTCACTGTTAAGGTTTGCCACGCAAATAAGGGCTCTGAATGGTGATACTGAGCTTGTTAAGCATTTCATTTGCCGTTTTACAAGTCTCTGTAATTTGCCTTTTTGCCTGGCTTTTCTGTATTTTTAAATTGTCCTTTCATTAAACTCGAGCTAATTACACAACGCTTGAATGACTTCTGTATCCCCAGAAGAGCGAGGGGAGGAGAGGAATCTGGCAGAGCTAAAAGTGAAACAGCAGCTGACACCCAGACATTTTATGCTGCCCCAACTGCAAACCAGAGCTTTATGGACACATCCCTCATCTGCAGAGGGGTTTCATATCAGGCACAGCGGAGCTTTAAACTGAATGCTAACAACAGCATGTTCACAATGACTCTGCTAACATGTTGATGATAAGCAGGTATAATGTTTACCATGCTCACCATCCTAATTTAGTGGGATAGCGTGCAAACATTTGCTTATTGGCACTAAATACTAATTACAGATGAGAGGTAAACATTTAATTCTGAAACATTTCAAAGGCGGTTTAGTTTTTAGATGAGAGTTTTTGTTGGCGAGAAATGTCTCTAATATCTATTGCCTCTACACGGCTCTAAACGTGGCGGAGGCTGATGGTGCTAACAGCGCAAACAAGGGCAACAGTGCTGACATAGCTTACAGTGTTAACCTGAGGGGGAACCCGTCGGTCAGCTGTAACCACCGTGTGATGGGGGCGCAGAGCCGGCCCGGTTATGTAAACAAAGCACAGAGAAGATCGGATTATACAGACATAAGAATATTGACTTCATTCTCACATAAAAAAGTTGTTTGCTGCTGTTAATGCCCTGAATAGCGTATGGAGAATCTTTAAATCAGCATGAAATTAAAAATCAGAAATTCCTAGCGTGGCTATGAACATAAAAATAACTTTCTCCAAAATAGATGCACAAAAAAAAATGACGTTTCCTGCCACTCAAATATAAGAAGCAGCGGCATTTGAAGCATTTCAGTTTAAGAGGATTCCGCACTGGCAGGCAAGGTTAATCCATGTCAGAGTCAGAATGATGTTAATTGCAACAGATATGTCACCAAGAAAGAAAAAAATCCTGTATGGGTGCAGAGACAGGCTGACAAATACAAAGTCGGTGGACCCCCACAGGCGCGAGGATTTTTATAAAACTAGTCCTGTATTGATAACAGCACTTTAAGTCAGAATTCATACAATACTCGTACAATCATGAAGGTAATTGATTGATTGGAGTGAAATTGGGTTGCTAAGTTTTAAGCATTGCATTTCCGTGAGGTAGCCGAGCCAATAGTTTGTTTCTCTTTTCTTTGCTACACACCTCTGTGATATGGTGTTACACCCTGAAAATGATGTATAACATAGTGTTGTGTGTATTCCTTGAATATAAGAGCCATTACCAGCTTTGACAGGCCTACACAGTCCAGTGGCTTGTCAGAAACGACAGGCAAATGTGTTGAAATGGAGAGTGGCCTGGTTACCCCGAGAGCAGCTAACAAATCCCCCGGCTCTGGATCTGAGCTGTAGGGCGTGCAGACCATGACTGATCCATCCTTGCTCCACCGAAACCATCCATACAGTGTGCTGCTCCAAGTCAACTTGTGAAGGTACCCAGGCACCTGCTAGCTGTCCAGATTCCCCATCACACCTTGTCAGGGTGGTGGAGTAAACTGATGCTGCAACTAAAGCCAAAAGTTAGGGTTTTTTTCCACAGAGGAGGATAATAATTGCTTGACTTTTTATAATAAAACTACTATGTGTTTGAGCTAAATGCTCCATATAGTTGGGGGTTGTACAGCTTGACGTCACCCCATCATTTCCTGGAACGTAAAAGGACATATTGTGCTTTTGATATTGGTGCAGTCAGGCATCAGTGTTACCAAGAAGGAGACGTGAACCTGCAGTGCACTGAGATGTCAACAAAAAGCAAGAATTGATCAGTCCAAATGAAGGGATGAGGCTCCTTCCTGGGCCATAGATGAATGCGGCAAAGTGTGACAAAGAACCAAGTTCCTCTGATTAATGCTGTGGCTGTCAGCGAGCGCCAGGCCTGACTGGCACATCAAAGACACCAGAAGACACACGGAACGGTTGGCATTTCCAACAAAAAGCACAATCTTCATCTTCCTCCATCATCACTAACTATACCCCATACTCAGCGCTGACCATTTAGTCTGAATTGAGTCACACTCAATGGGGGAGGAGAGCTTTGACAATAACTCTTTATCAGTGTGTTGCTGTTTTTCGGGGAACACAAAAAGGACTGACGAGACCATTTATCTGTCGATTCTTTAAAAGAAAAAGAAAGGCAAAGAAAAAAAGGCCAGCCTACCTGATGTTTTCTCTCTCTCTCTTTTTTTCCACGAGGCGCTGTCTGTGCCTGCAATCCCTTTATCTGCCTTTCATTAGCGCCTCGCTCGCCCTCTTCCGAGGGCGGGTGTCTGGGAGACAGTCACTTTCTCCCAGCCTGTGATGTTTCTGCAGATTACAGAGGGCCTCCGAAGCCGCTGCACTCCTCATTGCCAGGGCCTCAGACGGATGCCATCTGTCGCATTGACGGCAAAGTAGTGGAATGGGGCTGAGGCACCCTCTGTTGATCCACGCTTTTGTCTTTCATGTGTCACATTTGGATGTCGCGTGAAAGCCACTCCTTTGTAATCTGCTGCTGGGGCCCCAGCACACAAACACACCCACAGACAGGAGCGAATAATGGTCCTCCGTAATTGCTCTTACCTGTGGGCATCAGTTTCCAAATGAGACAATTATCGTCATCACCTCACAGTCATCTCTGGTTTCCTCCCACTTTTCCAAGGCCCTGGAAATCACTGTCATGTGGGTCTTTTATGCCTAACCAGTGGGAAGGATTTGATTGTTCGTGAGCTCAGGCGACAGTACGTTTGTCTGTTGCAGGCTGAACAAGACTGCAGAACAGCCAGCCACCAGCAGCTCAAGGTTTACGTTACAAGAAAGTTTTCACCGAGAAATGTAAACTGAATTCTCTTCCAACTGTTGACACATTCTAAAAAAATGAGTTGGTTGAAATTGCTGTTTCCAGCTGACTTGATTTAAAACTAGAATCCTGTAAAGGGGTCTTGTTCATGCGCTTGATGGCTACAGACTGTACACAATATTGCGGGAATCTATTCTCATCTTTTATTGAACAAGTGTTGCAACTGTCGCATATTTGCATCGCTGCCAGTATGATAATATTGAAATCTGAAATATTTGCAGTGTAAAAGGCTTTTTTGGCTGCTTAGCTTACATTCTTGGACAAGTAAGACAGAAGTTACATTTGAGCTTTATTGCTCAAGTTTTTTTTTTTTAAAGGAGGGGTCCCTTGATCAGCCTCTGAATATGAGCGAGATTACAGGCAGCGCGTTTCCACCTCAAACGGTGCCTCTCCCTGTGTTGAGATGATAAACTCTCATTGAGTTCGCAAAGACCATTTCCCAGCGGCTGTCTTTCAGTTCATATGAACTTTTCAAACGGCTGAGGATCTGATGGAGGATCGTCACCAAGCTCGCAGGCTTTTAACACATCTCCCGTGTGTATTTACCCACCACAGGACCACTGTCTTCTGAGGCTCAGATCGACATTAATCAGCGGCCGCCCCCCCCCCCCCACACCCGCGGCTTATCCTGTCACACATGCTCGCGCACACACAAACACACACTTGCAAATTTATGATGCATGTGAGCATTTTGATGTGTGTGCTCCATGAAAATACACACAGGCAACTCCTAACAAGCATCCTCTGTAGAGTCACATCAGACCAACGTCCTCCATTATAATGGAGTTTTCCGAAACAGAATAATACATTAAGTACCTTAAAGCAGAGGGTGATGTTAAACTACAAAAACATTGAGCAAGCCCAATGAAATATACATTAGAGTGATTGGATCAGAGAAGACAGTGGCTCTGCTCAAAATCGCATTCTAACATACTATTAACACTGTATGAGTAGTATGACGTAAAATTGAGTATGTAGTGCATTCTAACGATGAAGTATGTAGACTTTGTGTCTGCCCCTAAAAGGCATTGGGTCTCTGCAGACCGTGCAATGGCGGACTACCAGAGGGTTCAGGCACCAGCCAGCAACAGCACACATGTGAAAAACACTTTATAATATACTGTAGAAAAATGATTGAACAGCAAAACATCTAATAATTGTAATTGGCCTAAAAATACAACTGGAAATGTAATAATGCTGAAACGTACCATGGCAAGAACCTAAGACATCGGGAAAAGTAATGGAATAATAGATGAAAGAACATGGAAATGATAATCCTTTTTTATGAATTACAAATGTACAAAAGTGTTAATTTGAAAATGTACAAGACATGCAGTAATCTAATGTCCCCAATACTTGAGTTGTGATTTCTTTGATGGTTAGCTTTATAATTGCAACCAGATTTCCCATTAACCAGCATTTAACAAGGTTATTATTGTAAAACAGCGCCCCCTTTCAGTGCATCAGTAACTGTTCAGGCGGTGGTGGTACTGCAGGACGAAAACAAAAACCCATAAAATGATAATAAATTCAGATGACGTTATGCGAGAAGTTGATAAGGGAGAAGCTGCTAAAATCAGGAAGACCCCACAGTGACTGTAGAGAGCGCTGTGTTGTGTCGAAGTGGTGTTTGTGAGGAGAATATCAGTCTCGCACATTAAAATAATAATTCAACACATCCTCTTTGGTGGATTGTATGTTTGTGGAACGGTGCAGAGCATCGACACAACTCATGGGAAACAGCTCTCAGCGCTTATTAAAACACGTAACTTTTAAAGTAGCGGTACCAACAAAATTGAATATCATACCGTTTTTAACCGCAGGGTATTGCGATACCTTTCTAATATCGTGTACAAGTTGAACCGGTAACGTTGTGATCGATACAGTCATGCGACGCAGAGAAGACGCATCGCTTAAGAATACTTAAGTGTGAACAGTCTGCTGGTAACGGCATACTTTATTATATCTTTACTATTTCATTTTTACAGATGACTTGTGTTGTTGCACTCTCCTCTTTGCTGCTGTAATACTGAAAATGTCCCCACTGCGGGACTAATAAAGGGTTATCTTCATATTTCACAACACTAATTTAGGAATCACGGAAGCCAGATGGCGGCTGGCGGAACCACGGTTTTGCATTCTTCGTCTCACATTATCGCAATTTCATAATCATGTCGGAGAACTAATACGCTGGCCTTCAGGTAGAAACACGAAAAGGCTCTCGCTAGATCTAATGCTTGGTTTGTCCATTCCGGGCTTCTGTAGAAACATGGTGGGGGAAAACATGGCAGACTCTGTGAAGATCATACTTAGATATAATAAACGGCTCATTCTAAGTTAATGAAAACACGGATTCTAAATGGCAGCTGGTTATACACCAATGAGAACATGGTTATGATTATTACATTCCATTTTTGTAAACATATATTTCTAAAATGCTACACACTACCCCTTTAAGACATGCAAGTATTGGGTCTTTGCAGCACGCGACCGGCCCAGACCTTCATCCACAGACCAGGGTGGGATGTCAGAGGACCACAAGACCGGAACATCACGGAGACGGTGGCGAGCAGTAAAAATTGATAACCAAAGTGAAGTGTTTGGTTGCAGATACAAATAGAGTCACCCTACACATAATGCTTTGACGGGGATGAGTGACTGATGCTCAAAGATGTTGCCATGACAGACTGGCAGGCGGCAGAAAAACACTGAGGCAGAATGATTGGCTTCTCCTCTTTGATGTTTCCATGTGATGGCTGGTTACATCTTCAAAACCGTTCAGCGTTGACAGTTGTAATGACCCCAAACATTTCATCTGTCATATCTGAACAGCGCTCTGACAACTTCTAGTGAAAAGAATATACTTCTATGACCAAACTGCATGCCATATTCTTATATCTTTCCATAAGGAGAGAAGTTATTAATTTGCATTTGTCACAGGCTTTACGTTTGATGTAATTACCCAAAGTGACTTACACTGACACAAATCAGAGTTTTCAAACAGTGAAGGAAACTGTGCAAATGTCAAAGCGACAAAACCAAGAGAAACGATACAGACGATATATTCATGTGGAAGCAGGAGATATTTTTGTGTTCATGAAGTGAGTGCAAAGTTTATCCACAGTAAACTTTATCAAGTGCAAGAAAAGAAAGACGAGACAGTGTGTAGACAGTCACTGGCATGTAGAAGTGATGTAAGTGAACCTGCTGTGAAGTCAGAAATACGGTTATTTTAGAGTGACTCCAACTCAATTGTTCCAGCACTTTAAATAATGTACAGTGACCATCGTGCTCGGGCTCAGCACATTTTTACTTCCAATTCCGGTTCAGTCGAACCATGTGCAAGACAGATAACCCGTTCAAAGCCCGCCTTTGTATGCCCGATTGTATTTTTTAACATCCGAGTTCCATGCAGTCCACAGAGTGGGAAGTGGTTTCACATGGTTCTGCTGAGATGCTGCTTTCATGTGGAAACAGTCTCTGGGTCCCTTTAGCCTGTGTGTTGTGACACAGGAAAACGAAATTCACGACATCTGCCATTTGTTAGCCCCGTCTGGTGTAACCGATCTCCTTTTAATCCGTGCACTTCCAACGCGTGTGCAGCTCCGCAGCTGCATTGAAGCAGATGGATCCCACGGCCTCTCTGGGGCTGCAGCGGGCCGGCCCGAGGCTGGCATATATACCCGGACCTTCCTCTCCTCGGGCCCCAGACTGAGCTTGTTCACTAACTCGTCCTAAAGCGCTCTCACCAGACAAGCTTTGCTAAATACTTATGATGTGAGTGGAAAGGTAGACCTGACCTTATGGGATTTGCTCCTCTATGGAGAGTCACTCAATTTAAAGCCACTAGGTGTAGGATTTAAATGTTTTACTTTGGCGCCATCAGGTGGTAATATTAAAACACACAACTACACCCACTCTGGGGAAAATATTTCTTCCATAAAAAACAAAAACATATACCAGCTAAGTGATTTGCAAGATGCTATATTTACAGAAAGGATTTCTAAGTGCAATTTTAAAGCTGCAATAATCAATACTTAACGGATACAATTGATACGTGTAGTGGGAAAGGGGTCACTCACAGTGATAAACCATCTGAGGGATTGCTTGATAAAACATTTTTTTAGTCGACTAAAACGTATACAAGTCTGTCCACTAATTGATTAGTTGATTTAATCGATAGATCTGTGAAACTGAGTTCCTCCACAAAGAATCACACTAAAGCAGCGCTCTAGATCTTGTGTTCACACATAAATTAGTTGGCCTTGTAATTGAAGCTTTCTCCACAACAGTCTCAACTAGCAGTCATATATCGGTATGTAAAGGGTGTACGGGGCTGGTATTCCTTGACACGGATCAGGAGACTCGAACATCATCAGAGTGTCAGAATCGCCTCTTCATCAAGGCAGGGATGGCTGAAAAAGGTGGATCCAGTCAATCGTCACTCCTTTTCGAACCTTCTGCCCCCCCCCCTGTCCTGTACCCTCTTCATAAAACCTGGAATGTGCTTCAAAGAATGCAACACTATCTTCCCTCCATGAATAAAACATCTGTCATTCATCAGCCAGCACAATATGTGCCGATTTAACAGAGCACAGCAGCTCTGCAAGGCAGGGAAGCTCCAGACTGTACAGTGTCCCATCGAGCCCAACCATAACCAAGTGTCATTTGTCTCCTTTAGGAGCTTAGTCTGGTTTATTTAAACAAGATTCATCCCCATATTTAATTCAAGTCCAACTGAAATTAAATAGCTTTTTTTGGTCTGCTACAGCTACAAATCGGCTCTGTGAAGCACTTGTCCTGAGTTCTCCTTTGACAAAAAAAAAAAAAGACACCAAAAGGGAAATATCTTGTACTTTTTGCTTTCATGTCGGCGCTCCTAGTTTTGCATAGATCAACACCTATATGGTGTAACACCAGCACTCTGGCAGCCTGCCACTTACTGCCAATCAAACACAAACACACCTTTGTTTCATTGAAACACAAACACACCCCCCCCCTTTTTCCCCAATTCTATTAACAATTAACACAAACTATTAACAACTATTGCAGCGCCCGTGTAAAACATGCCTGTTAGGAACGGGCCCAATGCGTGGCCTTTGCTATTGCTGCGTGCAGCTTTCTCGAGAATCGCTGATACAAATAACTTCACACTCAACACGTTTTCTTGGGTTCACACCAATACATCTGCCATGAAATAGTTGCGTCACACAACCAGTCGCGGCCACTCACGGTCAGAAACATCAGTGAAATACAGTCTGGTTTACGGGGGAAGAAAACACACTGCCTCAGGCCCGCAACTAAAACAGCTGTAGATTTATTTCAATGTTTAGATGTGAAAATTTGTGAATTATGTTATTATTCTCAACAATCGTACCCCGAAATAACTAACAAAAGGCCCCCAAAGCACTTAAAAAATATGCAGCTCAACGATACTACGTTACATACTGTGTACTTTTACTTCAGAGGATCACATTCTAGTGACATAGAAATGTTACTGGTAACGTTGCAGATTCAGATTTATGAACAAAATATAATGAAAATATGATTAAATATTGGGGTGTGAGTTAGTATGGCAAAAAACTTACACAATTTGAGTTGCATTGGCCAAGTGGTGCTGCTCCTGAGGGTGGTCCGCTCAAACTCGTTGACTCGACGCCCCTACCGACGATAAAGGGTGGTCAAATCACCCTGCGATACCACCGCCGCACCGGCAGGTGGCGCAGAAAGCCTGCGTCGATCTGCGCAGTTCCCCCCTCTGTCCTACGGTGCTTCCGCAAAAACCACAGAGATCAGCGAGAGCGATCAGCCGGTGCCAGATCAAAATACAAACAATGGGCAAGAAGCACAAAAAGCATAAGTCCGAAAAACACGGACATGAAGGTATTTTCATTTGCACATAGTTCGACTTGTCCACTATTTGCTGATTTGTTGTTAAATGCATTGCTGGAAGCCCTGGCTTCGCTATTGTTAGCATGGCTATAGCTGATCCGCTAGCGTGCTGCTACTAGGCTAACGTTAGCTACAGGGCTGATATACCCGTTACTTCCTTCATTTATCTGTCAATATATCACAATTTGGTATGAATACAAGACAGGCAATGTAAGTGTACAATAGCAGCGTTAGCAGTAGTTATAATAGTAGTAACTATTGTTTCTAGCACATCTCAGCTGTCACTGCCCCTTCAGCTATCAACAGTTGCCTATGGTTAGCTCGATAATGCTGTTTGTTGGCTTTATATCCGCAGAGTACGGAGAGAGACCGCTGAAGCTGGTGTTGAAGGTGTCTGGAAACGAGGTGACGACGGGAAGCTCGAGTCTGGATACGTTTTATAACGAACAGCCGGCGGACTACGACAAACCCAAAGAGAAGAAGAAGAAAAAGAAGAAGGATAAAGAGAAGAGTTTAGGGTCTCCGGAGGATGACAGAGGAAAGAAAAAGGTAACGTGACGAAAGAACATACCCCCTTTCCTCTTTAAGGGAGAACTTAGTTTACACAAATCGTCCTCGTGTTATATTTCTTTGTTTCTGTAATGCCAGATTACAAAGAAGAAGAAAGGACAGGAAGCAGAAGATGATGAACGGAGCAGAACTCCGATACGTTCAGAGCTGGATAAACTGGAAGGTAGTCTCTAATGTCCCTTTGTCCGCAGTTTATCAGAATCAGAACCGTTTATCTCAACACCTTTTTGTGCAAAACCTTCCTTGATGCTTTGTTATTTTTCTCGTAGAAAGGGAACAAACTCCTCTGCAGGAAGCTTTGAACCAGCTCATCAGGCAGCTCCAAAGGTGCAGCATTTGTCATTTAGTGATACGAGATAATTGTGTATCTTCTTGTTTATTTATGAGCTGTTGCACATTCAGCAGCAAGTCTCCTCACAGCGCGTGTGATTACAGTAAAGTTAGTGTATGCCTGCCTGGTGCGGTGAATAAATACTGTACACGTGTGTGTGTTTTCTCTGCAGGAAAGATCCCAGGGCGTTCTTCTCCTTCCCGGTGACAGACCTCATTGCACCTGGCTACTCTATGATCATCAGACGGCCTATGGACTTCAGTACAATGAAGGACAAAGTAAAGAAGGGTTACTATCAGTCGTTGGATGAAATCGCGGTATGTGTCTGATTTACACACAGGGGGTGTTGTTGCATGCCAAGTAGACACACATAGCAAGATAAACATTCCATATCAACTTTATAGCAGGATAATACTCTCTTCTATGCATTTTGATCCTCAAGAGTCGCTTTTTTTTTGTCATGTGTTTGTGTGTTGATGCAGGCGGATCTCAGGGTTATGTGCGAAAACGCCATGATTTACAACAAACCGGAGATGATTTACCATAAAGCAGCTCGAAAACTGTTACACTCTGGATTGAAGATCTTGAACCAGGTATGAAACTGAGGATTCAGGAAAATAAATCTCTTTAAGGGATCATACAGACTGCTAACGATTGTCCTGTTCAGTTTATTGTGTTCAGAACATTCACTACCTCTTTAAACCCAGCTGGTATTTACTGCACCATATGTGTAAATATTTCCATTTTATACACAAGAAGCTTTCTTTACTAGTTGCAGCAGTGTTGTTTTTTGACTTTAACTTCCTACGGAGCACTGGAACAAAGTTGCGTTGCTATAAAGCAACAGATGGGGGCAGCAGATTGCCTCTAATTGTAGCTGCAGCAGTAGTACCAAGAGGTTCATCCAGCATTTTCTCTTCTCTGCTCCTTCCTGATCCTAAGTGAGAAAAATACAACTTTGAATCCAATAGGAAAGACTGGAGAGCCTGAAGCAGAGCATAGACTTCATGTCTGGCCTCGACCCTTCTGCCAAACTGCCGGGAAAGACTGAGGACCAAGGGGGCACCAGCCTGGACCAGAACAGAGAAGGACCCTCGACCACAGGCACCAGCGAGAGATCCCAGACACCCGGCACAACCAGGTCCTTTAACCTGCTGACTTTAAGTTCATGTTTTCTTAAAGTCACAGTCATATACAACTTCAGCATAGCTGCTCTTAAGCTATGAGGGCCAAGATGAAGGAAGTGAAATGATAACCATGACTATTTGTTCACTGCTTGAATCCCTTTAAAGCAGTCTCTGATCTTGAACCAAAGATCCAACTAAAATTCCCAGCATGCCTTGCTAAAATGTGATTTTTAAAACTGAAATAAGGGCTGAACATAACGGGGAGATTTGCAGTATTACAGCAGCAGAGACATTAGTAAACAGGTCAACACAGGTGCGGTTGAGGTAACGAATCAGCCTGGACTAAAAATGCAGGCCGCTGATGGCACCATTTTTCCGAACACCGTTGGTTTGTGTGAGCTTATTTTCCTCCAACACTGAAGTGAAATCAGTTTTCTGCTGCTGGAGGCTGACAATGTGAAGAATGGCTCGCAGCGTGCTGGGTCTTGTTCTCATTCAAGGCTGAACACCTTTTAAATCTGTGTTGCTGCCCGGTGCTGTAACAGAACCTCTTGAATTTAACTCGTGTGTTGGTGATGACTCACTCAAGAGGAACAGCCGAAAATCTTAATGGCCGTTTGTTGACGTCAACGAAACGCTGCCAGGTAGATTATCTGAGTTACTGAAAGCAGGATGTAGGCGTTTAATGAACAGACTTGTGCAGGTTTTCTTCCTTGCAGTATTTTTGCTGCAGTGTGCATGTTTGTATGCCACAGTAAAAAGCCTTTTCATTCAGGACCAAAGTGTCTCATCTGTCTCGTCTTTGTGGTTCATTCGCAGACAGGAAAAGGACTCCAAGGACGAGGCTGCAAAGGTAGAGAAAGAGCTTCAGGAAATCTGCAAGGTCATCGAGGAGTCTGGAGGAAAGCTGTCCAACAGAGTGCTGCAGTGTGATGTGAGGAAGCAGGGTGGAACTCTGCATTTATTATCTCTCAAATTGACATATCCACTATGAAAGATATCATGAATCCTGCTCTTACTAAATAACGTCATTAAAAGAAAAGTAGGTCATGTTAAAGCCCTCTGTTAAGATAATAGCCATACCTTTCTGTTAGCCCAATATATAATTCGTATTTTTGTGATGTTGGTCGGTCAGTGACGGTAAAAACATGTTGTCGAATGTTCTTTAGGTCCATCCCAAAGTTTAACCACAACACAGCTATTCCTTTTAAGGTGATTTTGTTTTTTATGTGTGTTTGCATTGAACGCTTTAATAAATTTGTTGTGTAGCTGGAGTTTGCAAGGCGAAAGTCTGACGGCTCCACCACCATGGCAATCCTCAACCCAGCTGATCTATCAGCAGGAGGTAGGTCCCACCTTGAATCATAATAGAGCTCAAACTAATTCCTAATAAAATGGGGTTTTTTTCAAGCAAAAATGTCCAAAGGTTCACTGGTTCCAGCTTTAAAAATGTGAAGAATTGTTTTTTGTTTAACACACTTCTATTGAAAGCTGTATCTTTTGATTAAAAAGCAATTTGTAGACGTCACCTTGGACTCGCAAAATTTGCAGATGGCTCCTAAATATATGAAGAAACTGAGGTGGAGACACAACTGGTGACAGTTGGTAAAATGTCAGTGTTTCCTGTCGCAGATGCCGGTTACTGTCCCGTGAAACTGGGCATGATGTCCAATCGGCTGCAGAGCGGTGTGAACAGCCTGCAGGGCTTCAGGGAGGATAAGAGGAACAGGATCACTCCAGGTAATGTGTGGCTGCGGCTTAATGTCTCTGCACATCGCTGATATCGCCTAGAATCAGGCCGGGAAGATAACGAGCTGTCTGCGTGCAAACCCTTTTCCACAGTGTCCTACGTCAACTACGGGCCGTTCACCTCCTACGCACCCACCTACGACTCCAGCTTCGCCAACGTCAGCAAGGAGGATTCTGACCTCGTGTTCTCTCTGTATGGAGAGGAGTCCCAGCCTCTGGGCTCAGACAGGTATGTGCAGCACGACCACGGACGCACTCGAGCCCTGTGGCATTCGCACCGCGCGTCACTTGAGGCATTCCGTGCCGATTGCGTTCCAGATGTCTGTCATCGGTGTCAATGTCGACTTCGCATTGTTCTTGGCCGAGAAAAGTGATTCTGGTTTTTACCACTGCTTCCAACAGCTGTAAATGTTTTTCTCTGTGTTTTTGGCAGCTTGTCAAAGTTCCTCGCCAAATCAGACGAGTATGTGTACAAACTGGCGGACAATGTTCTGGACGCAATGACGAACGGCGAGCATTCAAAAACCCTGAAGGAAGCCGTGCCGGTAAGCACCTATTGTGACCGCTTCAACTCATCCAAGTTGACTTTCTTCATGACTGAGTTAAACAGCGCCGGATAGAAATCTTAAGAGTTTCCATTGGCTGAATGAGTTGTGTTTTTTCGCCTGTCTGGCAGGTGGAGGACGACTCAAATGCACAAAAGGATGCGGAGGACATGGAGGTGAGAGTTGACACCCGGATAAAAACCTATCCTGCGTGATAAGCAGTCAGTAACTGGAAATAAACATGATAATGTTCATAATGACAAACATCAGCCTGTGCTGTGTAACGCCAAACCGGCGCCGTCCGCCCTCACCGGTGTTGGATGCGATGTTCAGAAAAAAGGAACTCCCTCTGCGGGGTCGTTCGGGCGCACCGCACGTGTTCTCGCATTGCGCCTCGTGCGCGGGTACTTCATTTAATTTTGTCATTAAAGATGGCCCCGGCAGACTGTTGCTACGTCAACCAGCTGTGTCAACATCGCGGGGGCCAGCCTTTAGCTGCGATCCATCCACACATGGAAAGAACATTTCCCCTTCCAAAACACAGCGGTGCTACTCGCGCAGGGCCCGCCGTCAAAGAATTTGGAGAGGCCCGTGTTGTCTTAGAGTGCCCGCTGGCTGCGCGGGTGAATCGCTCCTCAGAGCAGCGGAGGAAACCAAAACGCACAGGCCCCTCCGTCAGGCACACAGCAAACCCTCTGTCCTGGCTGTTTGCTGCTCTTGGCCGCTCTCCAGCTCGCTCTTACCCCCTCCCTCCCCCTCCCCCCCGGGTTCTTGCAGGTTCGATTTCAGTGGAGAGAAGAAGCAGCATGACTAAAGAGGCTTCAAAGGGTCTGGATGTTCCCTTGAAGCGTCAGCTGTCTCGTGTGGAATTAATTTTTCTAACCTGACTAAACATGTCGTGTCCTCTCCCCACCCACCCCCGACCCCCCCACCCCTGTCTCCTATCTCTCGTAGGTAGTTAAACCCGAAGCATCCAACTGCAACAGGCTCGACTTCCTGCGCTCTGCTGCAGGCCTGCAGATGGCTGAGGAGCTCTCTGGGGGTAAAACGTCTGTCCGACTTAGTCTGTGATGCATATCAGGCTGCAGCTAACACTCCTTTATATTGTAGATTCGGCTTTTTTATATATAGATATATCAGGTATCTACAGGTATTGATAGTCTTTCTCCAGCTTAATGGTAGATGTAGATTCATTGAGGAACCATTTAGTCAATGTCAGAATATTAGTTACAAAAAATATTTATAGAAGTACGCTGGAGGTGAAAATATCAAATTCATAGTTTTGTCCAACCAACAGTTCAAAAGCCAAAGATATTCACGTTAAAATATGGAATAGGAAGAATCGGTAAATCCTCACATTTGAGAAGCTGCAATTAGAGATTGTTTTGCTTGATTAGTCTTTTTTCTAAATTATTGTTCATTGATTTTCTGTTAATCTATTATATGAATTTGTCTCAGCTCTATTTACAATGCATATCACATTGTGATTTTGCCTAAATAAGAGTACAAACCTGCCACATGTGAGAACCAGGCGTGAAATTACATAAGCACACACCAAATGACTCGTAGCTTCTTTAGTTCAGAATCAGACACAAAACCAAGAAGCCTCTTTTTTTTTTTTTGTCATTTTGAACATGAACTGCAAGAACTACCCACTCTCATGGAGGATCACAGATGCGATGTGTCCAACCCAGAGAGCAGGACACAGCCTTCTGAACCTGGGCAGCCCTGACTGCTTTATGTGCGGTTCAAAGGAATATGTGAACAAAGACATTCATAATCGCACTGTAAATGCTTTTGCCATTGAGGTCAATTTAAAAAAAAAATAAAGAAATCAGCCTTCATCTGGAGCCATTTAGCCATTCAGCATTGCATTATGTCTTCTCTGTAACAGCCCATCAGTTTATTCTCTCTCAGCTCTCCACATGTTAATGTAGGACAGAGAGAGAATGGATGTATTGTGTTCAATACGTGCAACCAAGGAGCTACCGCAAGGTAACCGGAGGAACCCAGAGGAAGTACTAACGGTATGCGTGTTCTCCCCCCTCACTGATCTGTCACAGAGGCCCTGCACTTCCAGCAGAAATTGGACGAGACTACAAAGCTCCTGCGTGACTTGCAGGAAGCACAGAAGGAGCGTCTGAGCACTAAGCAGCCACCCAACATGATTTGCTTGATGGCACCAACTGCCAAGGAGCTGGAGCTGGGTAAGAGTCTGTCAGTGCATCATGGCCCCCTTTGTTTCCGCCACTCAATCCATCGCCACCGTCGGTAGACCAACAATCCATTTAACCTCTCAACCAACCAGCCACCACGGAGGCGGTTTGTCTATTAGCTTCAGACGATGATTCAAATCACCAACATTGACCTCATTCCCAGGGTTGTATTCCTCAAAGTGGCACAAATTGTTTTTGGTGTTAGTGTGTGCTAAAGATTAGTCACTGTTCCTCAAAATAGTAATGTTGCCGTTGGACAGAGTCAGGCTCACCTTCCCCCTGGTTTTTAGTTGCTATGCTAAGCGGCTGCTGGTGGTAGATTCATGTTAACCGTAGACATAAAGAATGGTATCAATCTTCTAATAATGATCTCAGCAAGAAAGCAAACAAGTGGATTTCCCAAAAAGTCAAACTACTCCTGAAACATAACACAGAACTCTGGCTAAAGGTTGAATGGATGGCAGAAGTCTGTGAAATCGAGACTTAAAGCGTGACAGACTCCTATCGTCTCTTCTTCCAATGCAAATAAACTCACGTGTCGCTTCTTGTCATTGTGATGTTTCCCTTTGACTCTTCCTTTGTCTGCAGCTGAGAAGGTGACCGGGAACTTAGCCGAGTTGACGGGTCAAGTGGCCCCGTGTGACGTCAGCAGCGTCTATGGCATCAGGAAGGCCATGGGCATCGCTGCTCCTCCAGAACCACCCGGGCCCTTCATTGACCTCACTACAGGTAAACACCTGACTGGACATGTGTGGAGTGTCAACGACCACTCTGCTTGTCTGTGTGTCCAATAACATCAGTCGTGGAATGGAACTAAAAACACTGTACTTAAGAGTAATAATAATCAAATGAAATATATAATAGTATAACGGTCACAGGGGCCCATTTGTTTGCATACTTTAGGTACATTTTCCTGATTATACTTTCATACGTTCACTTAAGTAACAATTTCAATGACTTTTACTTATAACAGAGTATTTTCTACAGTGTGATCTGAGTACTTCCTCTACCGCTGACTAACATTTATTTGTCGGCCATTTGGGAAGTAAAGTCTGAATTTACAGAGTGTCGGTAAGAACTTAGCATCTAATATTGTTTTCAATGTTTTCAGTTCAGGAGACTGCTGAGCCAATGGAGTCCTTGTCCGGTGGTCCAGTTCCAGTCATCGCTGTATGATGAAATCCCAACCACCGTTACTGTTTGATAAGTTAAGTTTTGTATGCATTTCAGTCATTAAACCTCTTTTTCTAAATATACAAGTCTTTGCTGTTGTGAAATATTGTATGACAAACTGCAGACATAGGAAAACATTTATTACATTCTGTAGCTGTACAAAATTCAATGTCACATTTGTTCACATAAAGGCCAATACATTATTATTATTATTATCCAACCACGATTACAGACAAAGTGACGGTCTCAAAAGATAAGGCCACGAGACGAATCAAGTTTCAGAGACGCGCAGCGCTGACATCTGAGCTGGAGCTGGAAAACCATTCACAGCAGGCAGATTGTTGGATCACGCAGACTTAAGGACACCAAGGAGAGCGTCACAGGCTTCCCTCATTGCAGCATTAATGCAGACAAGCAGAATATACACTTGAACAGATGATGTACATACAGCACACGGATTTGTGTATTTCCTTTTGAAATGCAGCAACTATCGTCGTTTCTAACTACACAGCTGGAACCTAAAAGCTTGGCCAGAGAGTGAAACTTAGTACTTCTATTGATGTAAAATATTTCCCAAAGACAGAAGCAAGAAAAGAGTTTTTATATATTTATCCTCTGCACGGCCTGTTTCTGTTGTTGAAACGGCTCCGCCTCACATATGGCATGCTCATTACACAGTAACAGAGCAGTGAGCCCATCCGGTCTCAAAACTGGAAAACCAGATGGGTTTCAAATTATGATCCAAACAGAATCCATTGTTTTCTTTTTAAAGGACCAGAGAGGTCTTAAAAAAACATTTCACAACTGTATTTGGCATTCGTACAATGCGCTTTTTTAAAATTTTTCTATCGCAAACAACATCTAAGTTAAAGACAAAAAGTACAAAAGTGACTGCTCACGAGACTTGAATGTATGTAGAAAAAACTACTGATCATCTCTCCGCCATGACTGCCACATCCTGAGCCGTTCAACAGGTCCGGAGTAGAAAGTGTTGATCGAGTGTCGACTCCAACAAACACAGCAAAGTCCTCAGTATTTTCATTCATTACAGGAAACAGTCTGTTCTGTCTCAACACTTGTGGAGTCTGTAAACTCTTGGCTCGACTGCGTCTCCAGTTGTGGCGAGTGTCTCGCCCTGGCCTCAGCTCAGACCCATACCTTGCTGCTTGCTCATGTCGGTGCACACAAAGAAGGTTTTCAGCTCCCCTTTGCCCTTGACGTTGATGAGTCCCCGACACTCGCACGAGTAGCCCAGCCTGTGCAGCACATCGGACGTTTCCACTGTCACCTGGAAGTAGACGAAGAAATCACAACTGCAGCTATGAAAACTATGAAAACTCCTTTTTGAACAGCAAGTTTATAACATGTATTGTGTCTCCAGTCACAAAATGAAATCACACAGCCCCAAAATCCACAAAGGGAACTTCCTTGCAGCGAACAGCAACACCTGACTTCTCTTACTGATGCACTTGCCGTGCCATCTTCCCGCTGCAGAGGCTCCATTGCAGCTCCTTCTTTGGAGGCAGACCATTCAATTATAATATTACATAAATCACCCCCAAAATGGCGTTGCTGGTCTTGGTTGCCTTTTCCAGTTTATCTTCGGGATCCTGAAGAAGGTCTCTCACACACCCTCTGTCCCAGTGAGGAGCAAAACGTTCGTGCTCTACCTCTACCCAGCCTCAGGCTTAATACGGCGGAATGATTCACTTTCTGTTTGCATCGGAGGGCAGTTTGAGCAAATGCTCCACCAGTCGGGTGTTTGCTCTCGGCAGCTTGGATTCTGCAGGGTCCCCGTCGGTCATGCACTCGCCGCTGCGGCTGAATATACGATAAACACTGTAAAATGTACAATGTAAAACAAATCCTCTTCCATTACATCGTCTGCACTTGTGTTTTTTCGCTGTTGGAAACGTGACACAAGCGACGGGAATAAGGACGTTTCAGTGCGGCATGACACCCCAAAGCTACCAAAGTAGCACTGGTTAGTTCTTCCTCACAACGATGTCCACGTCTCTGGAACATCAACATAAACGGCAAGCCTTTTTCAAACCATATCCCTAATTCACATAGAAACTCCCAATAAAAATGAATCTGATGAGCTGTTCAATCGAGTCTGAAATTGAATCTTTCTGAATCCAGCCATGATTGTGTTAAGATCTGCAATGCAGAGCTAAGGAGGACCATGTCATCATTTCACCTTCCAGAGACCACCAGAGGAAATATCGCTGTTTGCCTGTGTTGGACTGTGCTGAATGTACCTGGATCTTTCCCAGCTCCCCCGTGCTCTCCATTCTGCTGGCCACGTTCACCGTGTTGCCCCAGATGTCATACTGAGGTTTCCTCGCCCCGATCACTCCGGCTATCCCTGGGCCGTGATTAATGCCTGTGAAAAAAAAAAAAAAAACGTGTTTAAGTCTGACACGTTGAATAATGTTATTGTGTAGAATTTACAGAGAGAAAAAAGAGTCACAAGGAAAATCTCAGGCTGCTCACTGGCTAGTGAGGAGAGTTGAGAAAGGATCAATATTTGTATTAATTGATACACAAAAAAATATTTGCAGTAGAGTCTATCGGTCAAAGAAGTCCGTGCCAAACACTTTAAACTGCTTTTTAATAAACAAATGTGGATTTTGTTTCAAAGTCACACGGTGTTTAGACTCAGCTGCTGATAAGAAGGTTGATACAACTTTCAGTGTTTATGCCTTATGTATGTTTTTATCTCCCAAGAAATGTAAATGTTTGAAATTAAACTTTTATCCTGTAAGCTGTCTGCTAAGAATCAACTGTCTGGGAATAACTGTGCCAGGACTGCAGACCGAGGTTAAAGTTCCTCACACACTCAACTGGGTTCTGTCTCCATTTTAACGGCTTCACTTTATATATCATTTGATGGACTTAACTTAACCACAGTTATTTATGAGTGGAAATTTAAAATAAGCTCCTAAATCCTCAACATTACAAAGCAGATGCTACATATTTCTGTCAAAGGTTCGGGAGGTTTAACTTCACGACCTCATAATCAAGTGTCCGTGAATGCATCTGCTCTCACGGCTAGAACACCGTGGATGCCAATCATGCACATTGTAACCAAGGTAACCTGTTGGGTTGTCAGCCCGAACAGAGCTGGGTGCAATGCGGTGCAGTATTCAGTCAATGAAAGGTTTGTGCTGAAGCCGACACTCACCCACACGAAGCCTGAAGCTATTGAAGGAATGTCTGTTGATGCCGTCCAACTTCCCGATCAGAGCGATGGCAAACTCCACCATGATCCCGATCTGGGCCTGCTGCCTCTCTCTGTCCTGGAAGAGCAGATTTCACAACCTCAATATGACTGCTTCAAGCTTTATGTTTTTTTTTAATGTGACAGGTCGATGACTTGCTGAGAAACGGTCAACAAGTCTGGTCTGACCCGGGTTTGACCCGGGTTTGACCCTGGTCTGAGGCAGTAGCTACTCCACCTGATTGTTCTCCTGACCGGGCGTCCCGCTCAGCCCTGCAGCTGCCATGTAAGTGCTGCCAATAGTCTTGATCTTCTCCACACCGCTGAACTTTGGTTTGGACAGCAGCTGTTGGGTGAGAGAAAAACTAAAATATTTTGACTTCCTCATCCCTCCTTTCATCATTAACAGTATGTATTCCTGTTGGCATTTACACTGGAGGGATTTAGCTCATATTATAAGAGTGCAGGTAAGAACACTGTTCCGTTTTAAGCCCAGCTGTCCGCACGGTTAACAGTGCATGAACAGAAACCGATAACAAATTGAGGCTTTAAAGACATCATGTGATGTCATGTATCGCAAACAAGCACTTGGTAATACATTGATGGATGAGGATGTTTTTTCTGACCTCGTCAAAGTCAGCAATGATCTCGTTCAGGAGCCTCAGGCATTCCAGACCCTCCTTGTTGATGTCACACTCCGTGTAAAATTCTTTGAAATCCGGCACCGAGGCGAACATCACACAGACGCAGTCGTAGGACTTGTAGTAGAGGTCCTGTTGGGGGGGGGGGGGGCACAGCTCATAGTTTTACCCAGGAGGAGACTGGAAACGTCATAGACACACCTCCCTTAACTTCTACTAGTTCTATTGATAATTTAAGGACAACTCACAGCTTTGGGCTGAACTCTTAGGAAGATAGTGGTCGAGGAAATTGTTATGTAATGCTACACCAAACCTATTTAAAATACATTCTTTCAAATTCACAGAAAATGTCTGTCTGGAGTTCCTTTTAATACTATTACATGAAATGTGGTTTACTGGTTTCTCATTTATCACTTATTAACGAACAGCCCCTCCCCCCTCACCTCGTTCTTTTTATTCTCCCCGACAAACAGCGCCGCTACGTGGGCCGGCAGCACGTTCTCCAGCAGCAGGCGGTTCAGGTTCTCCCTGGTCTCGATCTCGTCCTGCTCTGTGCGGTTCTTATACTTTAGCAGGAAGTCCTGGCGGAAGCAGGACTCGTTCTAGCAAACAAAAACACGGCGAGTGAAAAAGAAGGAAAAACATAACAATCATTGGAGTTTACCTGCATTTCTGGCAGCCTCTTGATTTATTTATTTCCAGAAAGTGTATTACTTGTTATCATTTCACAATTGGTGGTCGTTGATAGTTGACATATAGAAGATATAGATAAATGAATGACCGGACCATCACAATATTTTACTTCAATTATTTGAATGTGAATATGTACAACACTTTGAATCTCTTAACATAAAAATTGAGGCCAGAGAGGTGGGGATTGTCATTACCTGTTGTGAGATGATGAGTATGGTGACCAGGAACAGGGTGATGTAAATGCAGCTCATCACCTGGGGGTGTTTCACGAGCCCCAACCACGTCAGGATGGCGTGATCGTCTCTGCTGTGGACCAAACGAGAACACTCATGGCTCGACTTTGCTGCCATTTGCACATTTCATACACGATTATTCCGTGTGAACTGAAGTGAATAACCGTGATGCGTCTTTATGGAACTGTGACTTTGATGGTACCGATGGTACTGTCATGAGGTCATTATTAACCGCTCTTATCTCTCACCTGCTGCAGTTCCAGCTGTTGTTGAAATGCTGAGCGAGGAGGAAGTTTCCGTAGGCCGCAAAGAGTTCCCTCTTGGTGCTGAGGATGATGATGTAGTATGCCGTGGAGGCCAGGGTGAGGAAGAGCACTTTGAGCTCAAAGCTCACCCGGAGGAAGACTCCACATGCGATGAGCGACAGGATACAGCAGTACACGGAGTACTGAGAGAGAGAAAGCCAAAGGATGGGATTATATCACAGCCAAATAACAGTAGCAGCAAACCTGAAACAATGTATTCTATTTCGCATTTCAAAGCAATATACAAACAATTCATCAAATGACATCATGTGATTGTAAGTATAGACATTTGTATCAATACATTTGTCAATAACTATAACTCTTCTCTGGTACTCAATTGAACAAATGTCAAATACTATTTAATCCAGTCTGACATGACAAAAAAGTATTAAAAATTGCAATTTCATTATTGCCTATTGACAACTCCATTACTCACAGGCAGGTAGAAGTAAATGTCCTCTAATCCCTGCTCAAGGGAATCATTTTTGTGGCTCAGGTAATCAATATCAGTGGGACATTCTGGCACACGCGTCTGGACGCAGCACTGCAGGGGGATAAAAAAGAAAAGGATCTGACTGACCAGCGACTACTGGGCGGCCCGCTTTGAAGTTTGTCATGGCAGCGCTGAAGTGTGGCGCAGCTAGAAATAGCAGCGTCTGTAATGCCCCACTCAACGTGTGAGCGTCGTCTTACCAGGTTGAACACTGCCAAGATAATGATGACCGTAGTAGTGACGGTGGCCAGAGGGAGGCGCACACACGGCCGCTTTACCACCGCCTCGGACACAGCTGGCAGCCACTGGCACCGCGACAGCTTCTCTGGAAACAGGCGCTGCAGAGGAGAAAGAGAAGTGAGGAGACAAAGACGGAGGAAAGATGGGATCAAACAGGCATGGGGAGCATGTCATGCATCATGTGTGAGCGAGTCACTGCTGGCTATTTCCAGTGAAGGAATCTGTCTGAGGAGAGAAAACACTCCGGCCTGTGAAGGACTGATTGTCAGGTGTCATCGCCCAGGTCAGAAGGTTAGCTATAGAAAGCTATGCTGAATGCACGGGATAGCTTCCATGACATGTTTCCATTCTCTCACAAACTAATTCTGGCTCGGTGACATGTACACCCATCCTTTTCACCCTTGCCTTGAATAACAAAACATTTGCCTATTGTAGTATCTTTGTTTTCCACCTCTGAACCTCTTCCAGCGATGTTGGATATCTTGATCACTTTTCTGCTCTTCTCTCACGACAGAAACACAAACGTCTGTCCAAAATGTCATCACTTCCTCATTTTATTGTGTTCGATGTTCGTGTGAAATTGCATATGAATTCTTGAGTTATGGCCCAAACCGTGTTTTTGTGTCTTTGACCACCATTATCTAAATCAGTTCAACCTCGAGTTCAAGTGGATGTTTGTGGATGTAATGAAATTCCCTGCAGGCATTCCTGAGATATCGCTTTAATGAGGCCGGGAACTGACGTGAGGTCACAGTAATCTTGACCTTTGACCTCCAAATTCAAATCACTCCATCCGGAGATATTGGGTTCATGAGAATGGGTCGGACGGACAACCTAAAAAACACAACGCCTTTGGCAATGGCTGTTTGCAATTAATCATTTCAAATGATTAAAGATGAAAATATATGATGCAATACAACGTTTGAATATTTCAGTGTTTCTCTTTCAACGTTGGCGGTCCAAATAGCGGGGGAGGAAGCAGATGGTGAGCAAAAGTACATCCTTCCTGAGGGCTTGACACTTTTGTATTCATCTTGTGTGGCATTCACACAACACAAATGTAATAATCGTTAAAGAATTTCCCATTTAATTTTCCCTTACAAGCACACGGAAATCGAATTCTTGAAATACCAACTTGGAGCAAAACACTTTTGGGGACTTAAACAAGTGTTGCTGGAGAAATGAATACTTTTTTACACTGACGCTTGACCTGCGTCCAATGGAGGTTGAGAGGTTGCTATAAAAGAGTGACGACAGGTTAGCTGTGAGCCCCCCCCCCCCACAAACCGAAATGCTAACTGGGGCAAACTGAGAGCAGAAACCTGAACTTCAATCACCTGAATATCTAAATGTGAAATGTCAACGTAAGACTTAACACACTGACCTGGAAGTGACCTGCAAAACAGATGGCCAGGGTGAGCAGCAGCACACAGACCAGCACTCCAAACGACATCCCCAACATCTGTCGACTGAGGGAGACGAGAACCAGTGTGAAAAAATCGATCTCCCGCTTCTCCTTTTCCCCGAGTAGTACAATCATCATCTACATCGTGCGTTTCTTCTCCTCTGTTGCACTGCATTATAAAATCTGGTCATACTCACTCCTTTGTGACACACATCTGAACCGAAAAGATGCAGAGGAAGATGAAGGTGGCACAGCCAACATAGTGTTTGAACATCGGCAGGTCCAGGGCTCGGTACTCGGAGGAGGAAAGACAGAATACACCTAAACCTCGAGTTCAGCAACAGAATGCTTGAATGGAAATGATGAAAATGTGGAATCGTGAATGCTTTTGATGATCTTTTTGTAGATTTGTGTTAAACTAACCTGTTTTTCCAGATCCTTCTTTGGAAACCACAGAGCTAAACTGCCGCTCTCTTCAGACTTAGACCACTGCCTGAGAGAGAGGAAGGAAGAGAGAGCTTTAGGTGGGGGTGCATGGGCAATGGTGGAATTATGACAGCATTAGCTTGATAGCAAGATTTGTAATAATAATGTTTACAAATTCATTTGCAAAGATATGTTACCAAGAATTACCAAGTATTTAGGCCCAGCGTTGCTCTGAGCTAAATGCTCATAATGACAATGCTAACATAATGATGTTAAGCAGGCGTAATGTTTACCACGCTCACCATCTTGCTTTGGTGTGTCAGCGCGCCAACATTTCATAGTTAACACTTAACACAAAATACAGCTAAGGCCGCTGGGAATGTCATTAGTTTAGCAGGTATGTGGACATAAACCAAAATACTGGACAGTTTGAAATGTTGACCTGCACCAAATTTAATAATAATCCATCCAATAGCTCTCGAGATATTTCTCTCAAAAAACTAAATGTCAACCTCATGGTTGCGCTGGAGGAAAAGTCATGAAGTCACCGACATCTGTAGGATTCATCATCTGGGATCTATAAATGTGCTAAATTTCCTATAAATCTATTTCATAGTGGTTGAAATATGTCAGTCTACACCAAAGCGGTGGAACGACCAACAAAAAAAAAAGGACAAACCAACACTGCCATCCCTCGAGCCACGAAGTTTCACTTTACAGCATTCGCTCAAACTTGAGAGCCACATTATCTCGGCTCGAGACATTTCTCACATTGGCATGCCTAAATATCATTATTAATGTTTGGTTATTTCCATTCGATCAAAAACCTGCTTTTTCATCAAAGTGCTACCTGCTGGAACATTTCAACCCGGAGAGAAGACTGTAGCAGAGCTTTTTCTCTCCTGTGTGAGTCAGTGCCAATTTAAACTTTAGTCATATTTTTCATGCAATTTGGGTCACATTATTATACCAAATGTACTACATACATAAAATGTGATTTGAAGTGTTTGTAAAAAAAAAATCGGCTTACTTGCTGCTGAGCTCATCTATGGTGGTAGTCATCTCGTTGTGCAGCTCTTCATCAAACTTACTCTTCTGGGATTTGTTTCTGGACCGGAAATGGCAGAGACAATTAGGAAGAGGCAGACGGACAGACACTGAAACACACGCACACGCTGACTGGTACAGATGCTGGGAAACCAGATCAGGTCATGCAGGTTAACTCAGGTCCAGTTTAGCTCTGCTTGGAGGCAACGACGCGGTTAATACCATTCGGAGCATTAGTGAGAAAAGAGAAATATGGGTTGTGCCTGTGAGAGAGTTATGGAGTGTGCCGGATGCAGAATGCTGCGTGTTAGATGATCTCTGTGGGATTCAGCTGGAGTGCGTCTGCCGTGCTTCTGCTTGGAAACCCCTGAATCCATCAGGAAGGAAACACTCACACAGATACACACAAGCCCCCAGCCAGTGATCAGTGTTAATAGGAGCATGTCAGTCCACTAACAGAGGTTACAGGGTTTCTCGTGGCTTCTTGAGATCAAATGTTGCCCTGAGGTAGCAGAGAGAAAAGACCAGCATGGCACCACTGCTCAGGTTAGTGTTAGGACACCAAGGCTCTCCGCCAAGGCAGTAGTTCTCACGCTGTAGGACAGGACACACATTATTGGGACGTGGGCCTCAAAGAATGATTTAAAAAAGGTTGGTGCAAATTATATTTGTTATTTTGGAATTGATGGTTTTATTTCTTTATTAATTGTTGTAATAAACATGTTTGCATCTACTCCACTTCCCCAAAACAAACCAAACAATTAAACAACATTGAAGTTTATGTTGAGAAACTGCATGAAGCATACTGATTTCTGGGTACTAATCTGTAATGTAACGGTAGAAACGTGTACTTATGTACAGTATGTGAAAGCACGCCGTCGAATATTTACATTTTAAACAAGTCGCTCTGAGCGTGCATCCATTTGTCGTTGTTTTTAGGGGTCACAAGCCAAACGGTTGAGAACTACTGCACTGAGGGAACGAGGACCTTGCAGGCCACGAAGGGCCCCACTCACTTATAGCTGCTGAACGGAGGGGTAGGCAAGGAGAACGGCTCTTCTAGAGACTCATCAAAGCTGTCAGGGTTCAACAGTAAAACACAAATTCATCACAACAACAACAACAAAGGGCCACTGATCAAATAAATCTGGAAATCTATCCAAAACAGTTCATAACTACGAGATACCCGCTCACAACTGTTTCTTTTAACCACAGAAAACATTTGGTTGAGATTGAACGGGTGCACCTCAGTTCACCTCAGTTCACTAGCTGCCGCGCCTGTGCTAGTGGAGAGTGAATACATGAATGAAATCAACAAATTTCCGGGATCTCTGTTCTCACAGGGTGGAATGCTTCAGCTTTCAGGCACACACTTATCTTTACTAAATCACATTACTCCAGCCCACTGTTTGTGTAGGTGAGCCCTGCCCACTAACCAGCAGCTACACTTTAGATATGTTTCCGAATGCTTACTGCCTGTGCCGAATCAACCATTGTGAGCTACAACCATAATCATTTTGTCCATGCATTATTCGAAGCCAATGGAAGGGCTCGTTAAAGAGCTCAGCACTCCCACCGCTCCGCAGGAATCACTGCCAAAGCTATGGGGAAATGTTTTATTTGCAGTTTAAAACTACAGTAACTCCTCTCGCACTCTTTGGGAACATATTGTCAAATGATCTTAAGAGTAATTTCACTCCCACTGGGATGTTCATGAATTTGACCGAATTAATAATGGATCAATGAGGGGGAAGGCAGCACACCTCATAAATACAAAAACACAAAACATACTGCCTGCTCACTGTAAATCCCTTTCGATGAGACAATCAACTGGATCTGAAACGCTTACATTTTGGATCACACATCAGGGGCGAAAAGAAAAATCTCACACGTCACAACAATTTGTCAAACGTGACTGTTTCCTCTGATTACCACCACAACAACAGCATTATGCTGACCAGCTGGTGACATCGAGCCATCAACATTTCTCGGCTGTCATGAAAAGCCTTCATCTTATACATTGTGATAATCGTGTGTGTAGCTGAACATTGGCAGTAATGTAATGCCTGAAATATCCGTCTCAGCACTTCTGTATTACATGAGATTGTTAATGATATGATGGAGCGATGAGCCGTTCAGATCCCATGAACAGACGGGAAAGTCCTGGCAGGGAAAGTTGACGGGAAAACACTCGCAGCTATTAAGCAACAGTGTCGTTACACGAGCCGACTCCCATTGTTAATGTGTGCGCACGCACTAGTTCTGTTCCAGTTTAATATATGCAGTTCAAAATAATAATAACAGTCACCTCTCAGTGATCTTGGAGCCGGGGGTTGGTCGTAGAGGGATGTCCTGGAAAAGACAGGGACAATATTGGTTGGAGACCAACCCCACTGAAACAATTTTTGACAAATACTCTCATTCATTTTTATTTTGTAAAGTTCATCATACTGGCCTAAAGCCTTTAAGATCCTACAGCAAGACGATGTATAGGGTAAGTTATTGCCTTAAAAACAACCAACAACAACCATCTGCTTACCTTGCAGCGGGACTTGCCGTTGACAATGGAGTCTGGGGTGAAGCCCTCCCGATTCTGAAGGTGGGCAAAAGGTTTGACGGCCCCCCAAGATTCCAGGTAACGGGTCATACGCACGGACGCCCTCATCTTCAGACCATCATTCACCCGAGGTTTAGGCGCGTTTCGGCTGTTGGATGATGCGTCCTTAGACTTGATACACAAACACACTTCGATTAGCTGAGGCAAGGAAATCAGGGTGAGTATGTTCCTAAACCTTGAAAGTAATTAGGGAGCACGCTGGGATAGCACTACGGCTGTGCAAATTTAAAACTGGATCTGAATCAAGTTTTGTTGGAGTTTTGGCAGAATTTCATCCAGTTCTGCAGGATTGCTTGGAGCTGACATATGGGTCACCTAAATTCGGTTGAAAGTGCACAATGCGTGGAAGAGTTTTACGTCCTAGATCAGGTGAAGAGTGGGGAGAATTGTAGGCAGAGGAATGAAGAAAATGCTTTGCCCAAAAGATCAAAATAGCAATAAAACTAATTATGCAGTAATGTTGTGCAGCTGAAACTGTACTTCCGTCCAGAACCCAAAAAGTCTGAAGTCCAGGAAAAAAGACATTTGCTTGCATGTTGTTGTAAAATGGCATTCGAGCAAACATATTCACCATGATTCATAGCATTTGGAATACAACATGAAATGTTGACACGTAGGGCGCAACGTCATGCGAACAATAATCAAGGACGATGAAGACAAATAGAGAACTTACCCGAGGATCAATGACCAGGTAGGTTTGGACATTGAGCTCTTTTAGGTAGGGGTCCCTGAGGTGGCCGTCGCCGTCTTCCACCTCATACGCCTTGTTTAGGTGCTTCAGAGTCGCCTCTGTGATGTGGACACGTCTGACCAAGGAAAGAAGAGAAAGATTGTAATACATTGCATGGCATATTTAACACTTATGTCCAGTCGATGGGGCTTATTTACTGCAATGACACTATTGTGATTGCTCTCTTTAATCCATTTTAAATGTATAAAAGACTTTCATCTTTTTCAAATGGAACATTTACAATATCTCGTTATGAAAAAACAAACAATTATTGATTATATAAGGTTACGCTAAGGCAAGTAACATGTCAATTGTTATCATGGAATTGTTTTTATGCAATTAATATTATCAGAGTTGTATTGTGTAAGTAACTGTAACTGAACATTAACTTATGCAACTTAGTTGCTAAAGTAAAAGTGATTGTTTTTGCAACTTGGGTTATTATTAAAATAGTCAATAATAATGATGATATTGCATCACATGATCTTCAGTTGGTCCGTGGTAAAACTACTACTCGAAAAAATAATGAAATTCACAAAGTATGATAGATAAATGTGTATGAAGAGTTATTCAACTCATGATGTAAAATGAACACAGCCTACCCTGGAAGGCCTCCTGACTCCATGTGATTGGCCAGTGTGACATCATGCGACCACACGTCAAACTGCCACTTGCGAAGGCCAATGACACCGCAGAGCACGTTGCCCGAGTGCACGCCCACTCTCATGTTGATATCCACTCCTGTGGCCTCCCGTACCTGCCTGGATAGTGTTTCATGGCAAAACAAAAGCTGAACTGTTGTCGAAAGTTGTTTCTGTATGCAGAACACAAGTGTCCTTCAAGGAAATCACAATGAAGTCTCCAGCCCTTTTCCATACGGGTCCATGTGAAGCCATGTTGTATGTCTCTGTGTGTCAATAGTCCTGTTTAAAAACAGCATTCACTGGAGCAGAGTCAACATTCACTCAGGCATTCCTTCTGGTGTAATGCGCTCTTTAAAATGCCATGTCACTTCGAACTTGTGCAATTCTAAGCATTGCTGTACAATAAGAAAATTGTGTTTCTCTAAACTCGAGACATAACCACTGAGAATGCCTCACCTTACAGTCCACCATTATACACCACAATATTTTGTTCCTCAAATAGCTTTTTAAGACACTTCATGAACATAATTCATCTAAAAATGAATTGTTTTTATCGCATCTCTTTTAAGAGTTAAATCGAGAGACACAATGTGTTTCAATCAGGGTCGAGGGTGATGGTTGACACTCACTTGATGGCTTCACACATGTCCAGGCCCATCTTGACGCAGTTCTTTGCATGTTTCGGCAGAGAGACAGGCAGCCCTGACACACAATAGTAGCAGTCTCCAAGGATCTTGATTCTCATGCATTCGTTTTCCTATAAGGAATGACAATGAGAAGAAGAGCAACATGGTTATTTGCCTGGTAAGTATTCTAAAAAGCAAATACTCAACTAAAGTTGCCTGGTTGCATAAACTGTGCAGATATACCGGATATGAGGGTACACATGCCAACACATGGGAGTCAATCAATACAACCACAGTGTTGTACTACTGCCGTTTAAGTGGCTTGGTTGTGGCTTGAGCCAGTATGAGGTATCGCAGAAATCTCCCTGTCAGGAACATCACTACTCTAATCTTTACATTATTACAGCTGCAATCTATTTTAAGAGGTAAACTGTCAACTGCTAGTTAACCTACGAGTTCAGTGTCATTCTAAATAAGGACATGAAGAAATCCTGAACGATGACTCACCTTGGCAATTTGGTCAAACTTTCCAAACAACTCATTGAGCATAATAACGAGCTCTTTGGGAGAACAGTCACTGGCCAATCGGGTGAACCCCACAATGTCAGCATATAGAATACTGAAAGAAGGAAATAATACGATGAGAGTTGAACACACAAAGGACACTCGCATAAAAAGAGAGAACAGATGTCTGAAAAAAAGATTGTTATCATTGACGATATACAGACTACTTATTTTACTAACGGAACAATTCTTACATTTCCGCACACTAAAATGAAATACTTTAACGATTTAATAGTTATAGAATCTAGAAAAAACAACGGTGACAACAGCATCCTTCAAAGTCCACATCCATGAAGAAGAGACCTGCCAGCGACCAGTGTGCTTTACATCGGTGCACACAATGGAGAACTGGTGAACACCATTCATGGAACTTCTGTCTATCTGTAAGGATACAGATAGACCAACCCTGGTTTTTCAATCTGACACCACCTGATGCACTGTTAGCAGTCAACCGGTCTGGAATGCATTGACGTTTGTGTCCTCCAAAATCTGGGCCTGATTGTCTCTGCACAGCGTTGTCGGCCCATGATGACCATTTTGGCTCCTCAGTTGAGATGTAGGATTTCAGGCAACAAAAAAAAAAGAGCCGCTGACTATCCTCCCATTAACCTCTAGTAGACCCGATCAGTGACTCATTAAAAAGCCTTTCTGGTTCAATGCTGAATCATAGCATGGTCACCATTACAAGCTGCCTATCAGAGGACCACAGAGGGGCGCCGTTATCTCATCTGACCTCTGAAAGACCCCCCGACACCACCAGCTGGAAGTTCAGCAAAAGCCCAACCTCACACAGAGCACCTAAACCTGCCTGCCTGCCTGCCTGACCACAGTGGGAACAGAGATTCTCACAATTGCAACTTAAGCCTCAGTGAACGCCATGATCATCTCAGGAGATGTCAGCAACGCTGTGCACGCAAATTACAGCATGATGGGAAATGACTTTGAGATGAGGAATATTCGAAAAAAACAAACTACAACAAATAGCTATTGATCTGTGTGTGATCCAATTACCCACAGAGCACTACATGTAGGCTGTTTGTTTTACTTGTGATGACCACGTCCAGCCAGGGCTGATTACCGTCACCGGCTGGTTAAAACTGGGCAGCCTGGGGGAAGCGTGGTAACTCACTGGGTAGCGCGACCTCAACAGCCCGGGTTCGCGTCTGGCACGGGGCCCTTTGCTGCATATCTCTCTCTCTCTCTCCTTTCCTCTCACTCAAAAGAAACAGAACAATCGCCTGTCTGGTGACCAGCAGAGGGACACAGATCCTGCACCTGTTTCACTGCCTGACCGAAAAACAGCCAGGTGCTTCATGAGACAAGACAGTACAGCTACAGACTGGTCTGACTGGGGTAATTATAGGGATAGGTCAGGGTTGCCATCATTCAACACCTTCTTACTATACGAACATACCGTAGTAGCAATCATGCTTGCTGTCTTCACAATGACCTCTTGATTGTCAAGAGACCAAAAGTCGAGTGTCCAAACTTTCTCAGCCCAGTCATTTGGTGTACGTGTTGCCATCTGTGTTGCCATTTCAGTTTCATGTTATTCCAGTATTAGATATATCAATTAAACTGATTAGAATAGGAAGTGCTCTTTAAAATCAAAGTGTCAGTGCTGAGAAAAAAACCAAACATTTTCTTCTTACAAAAACGAATGAAGCTAAAGAAGCTTTCTTACAGTGTATTCATTTTCCTCTGAAGAAACACTAGAATCAAAGTCTCTTATTGAGCTAAGGCAGAGGCTGTATCTTGCCTACATTTATCGGAAAAAAAAGAAAAGAAAGCTGGCGAGCCATCTGCCAAAATTCAGTTAAGCTGACCCAATATCTGTCAGCACTTGCTAAATTAATAAAACCCTTAAAACCCGTAAAACAAAGCTGTAACTGGGTCACTGCTCTGAAAACAGACATTATAATCTCCATCTGGTGGTCAGAGAAATCTGTTTTCTGCTTTTTGCACCTCATCATTGCTTTATGAAGTGATGTGCATGAGCGTCAGAAAACGACTGAGGATTTATTAAATTACGAATACAGATGAAGAAGACAGCTAGGGAAATTAAATATGTTCGGCCTATATTTATAGTTTGGAAATATCAAAGTACAGCAAGCTTTAAAAAAAAAAATCCAAGTTCAAAAAGACAAGACTAATTTCTTTCCCTTTTTATAAGTTGCTGTTTAAAATACAGATTTTTCCCAATTCTGTCACAACCTGTCTGAAGTTACATTTTCACAAAATTAGTATCCGATTCTAGTCCGACTCTCCTGATCAATAAGTCAGGTCTTTAACCCATGCATGGTTTGACTGGTAAAATAAGGCTCCCATGATGAGGTGATCCTTAATAACAAGTGCTATTTAATGATCAATAAATCCAAACATCTATGGCTTTCTATGTCTTTGAAGGTGGTTTGTGGTTGTACCTGACATTCTCGTGCCTCTTGACATAAAGACTGTGGAAGTTGTTGTCTTTGACCAGTCGCTGTTGTTCTTCTTTGTCTTTACAGTCTTGCAAGCGCTCCATGATTGCAAGCTTCATCTTCATGGAGATGTAGACTGGCAGCACAGACTGCAGCAGGTTCTCCTGCAAACACACACACACTCAAAATGAGTTACATGACTGCAATTTGGGGCGTGCCAGGTTTATTTGACTGTCACACTCAATGTACAGTGATGAGAAAAAAAGACCTGGGAACAGCCACGAAACACACACACAAACATAATTACAAGCACACAAGCTCAGACCCACTACATCAACATCACACTCTTCAATATCCAGCGGTGAACTTTTGTCTCACCAAGCACACACCGTTCACCTGACAAGTGAACAATAAGTTGTTTTTCATATTATTTCACCTGTGCCAGTGTCTTCTTCTGTGGCACTATTGTAGGTATACCTCAGAACTAGCACCAGTATGTACCGGTGGGGGCTCTATTGGAGCTTCAGTACTGTCCCCACACCGTTAAGCTTGTAAGTGGTATTTCGAGCAGGGGTGGTTTATGAAGGAACCAGCATGTTCCTACAGGTTTAAATGCAGTGATACCGAAGACATTCAAACACTATATCACCGCGCTGCCATGACAGTCAAATGATGGTAAGTAGTGGTTATGTTTGGTGGTTAAGTCTCCAGGGACTGAATGTAAGTCAATGTAATACCCACAAGTCATGAAAACACAACTGTGTGTGTGTTGATGTGTTTATGTGTGGATGATTATGCCTGATCAAAAGTTGATATTTTGTTTATGAACTGTGCTTGAAGATGAAATATGTATTTCTCATTTAAACTGATATTCAAGCATGAAACCCGGTGAGTGATAGTTATGCACTTAGCCAATACAATCTGTATTTTACAAAAACATTTTTTACAAAGCTTTCCTTAATGCTGGCTCGAGGTAGGATGAGGAAGTTATGAATGTAATGAATGTCCAATTCATTACAGTTATTTTCAAAAGGGATTTAGACATGGGCTTCAGCCGGGCCACCTAAGGACATTCACATTCTTGTTTTGAAGTGCTCAGTTGTCTCTCTGTATACTCCAGGTCACGGTCTTGTCTTCTAATTTACTAGAAATAACTCACGAAGAATCTCCTGCATTTCCCGATTCATGGATCCTTCCGTTTGCTTTTGCTAGTCAATAGCTACACCACTTTTTTTACAATTACTTTAATTACTTATGTATAGAACATATCTTAAATATGGAAACAAGAATGTGTCGTCACTTAATGCAGTGACATACATTCACTTTGATTCATGGGAAAGCAGTAGGTAGAAACATTTACACCTCCCGCTGAAGTGAATGTGGGAACACAATGAGAGTTCCTCATTGGTTCCCCATTTGGAACGGTGTTGGATCTTAGCCCACCATGATATTATGTCCCTGTTCTCTTTGGCTAACTTTGTGCACCAGGCTCCCTTTGTTTCAGCCCCGATTGAAATACAACAGGAGTTTTCAAATGTTAACGATTGTATCATTCCTTCTTGTCCTGCAAGGCAACACAGCAGCTTCCCTGTCTCGCACTAAGCAACAGTCATAACGAATGAGTGTTTTAAAAATGTCTCTGAAGTCAAAGCAAGTCAGCGCAGATGCAGCTAATTTAAAAGGCATCACAGGGAATTTGTGAAGGATTTGTTAGTCGCAATGAAAACATCCATGGGGGAGTCAACGTGAGGCCAGCCAAAGGCAAAGCTTAAAGATGGAATCAAATTAGAAGAGGATGGCCATAACAATCACTGACTCGCTATGTTCAACATTTGTCTGTGATGTTTGTCTCCATTGAGTGAGGTTACAGATGATGCAGGAAAATAAAAAGGTATTCAAATGCTCAGCTTAGAATATACAGTACGCTAATGGAATGGTGGTATGAAAACCTATTTTCGTCATAAAGAAATACTGCATTTCCTTTTTCTCTTTACAATATTCTAGAATGGACAATGGATAATTACTTCAGAGTTTGTATGGATGTAGTGTGGGCCCAATTCAACCAAATGTGTGTGGTGGGAGGCGCCCACTCATCCTAAGGCCATACAGACTGTAATTCATTTCACCATTTACATTTTTCCTGATTTTTATTACATGTCTTAGGCAGAGAGTAGTGATTTATTGTTTATAGGTTTCTTCTATACGTTTAGTGTCAATGTACCTTCTGTTTCTTGATGCATGTGTTGGTCATTGCTGCTTTACCTTTGTTAACGAGGTACTACGTGGACTGTTGCGGTAGAAGTTGTTTGTTTTACACAAATGCAAAAGATGATTATTATATTTAAGACACTTACACTAACATAGTGAGCCAAACTTTGAAAGGCTTTGGTTACATACTGCAGGCCTTCATGTTTAATGGTCATTTCTCCAATGTAGCTATTCTTTGTGCGACTTGTTATAAACTAAGCTTCGCCAGCCAGTGTGTTTCACAAACCTGTTGTCTTTTTTCTATCTCCAGCTTCATCCGCATGCTCAGGCACCTCAAGGTGTCTTGAAAGGTCTGCCTCAGGGTTTTCTCCATCAGGACCTTGTGGAAGGCTCCCACCACACTGCCACACACAAACACCACTGCATTGGACAGCAGCTACAGAAACGAGACAAGGCAGCAGGCGTTAGAGTGCAAATGGAAACACACGCATGATGTTGTACACCTGTGGGTGGCATTTACTTTGCTAGCGGCTTTACTTTAGAATTTTGTTTATTTTATTGAATCTGACCCTGGCCAAAAGTTATATTATGTCTAAATTCTGCTAATATTTTTGGTTAAACTGTATGATAAAGCATCGTTGCACACAAACCCTGAACTGCAGCTTCATCAGGGAGATAACATTGACCTTATAACCATTCTGGGTTTAAGTCTTCAACATACGTCTGCATACTGATACATAAACATGACAGAAACAGCATAATGGCATAGTTTTGATTCAACAGTTTTTACCTGGTTGGCAAGGTTAGGATTAAGGGAAGGATTGGGGTTATCGTCGTAAATGGTGAGGCGCACTGTGAGGACTATGATGTGGGACAGTGAGGAGATGAAGCTCAGCACCACAGCGTACCACAACTGGAACGGCAGCATGGTGTACACGGTGAAGATGATGAAGAGGAAGAAAGGCACCTGGAAACATAAAAGGCTCCATTATTTTCAAGAAGCCACAATTAAAACAAATTTCTACCAATCAACTTCATTCACTCGCTTCGAGTCGTCTGGTGCCTTAAAAGTGTCGTTACACACATCTCACAAAACGTGGAGAGAAAAATGAAAGAAGCCTGGATTTTTGGGGCGGTGAGGTTACCTGGTCCCAAGGCAGGATGATGGGGCCGCTGAAGATGAAGGTGTAGCCCATGGTGAGGTGTGTTGCCCATACGATCAGGCCCAGCAGACGCCTCCATCGCTGCGAGAGCATCTCTGTGCACACCAGCACAAACACGGCCAGAAACACACACAGGCTGCCGCTCACCACGCTCACAAAGGCACAGTGATCCTTTGCGCTCTGCTCCAGCAGCAAGGGGGGAGGAGGGGGGAAATAAAGACACATTTTACTACAGTAATATCAGTAGTATTGTAGTTTTTAAGACAACATTAGGAAACTTGCAGAGGGACTTTTTCACGGCCTGAAAAAGTTTGCAGAATATTTAAATTTGAGAGAGAGAGAGCGAGAGAGCGAGAGAGCAAGAGAGCAAGAGAGCGAGAGCGAGAGCGAGACGCACAAAGTCAGTGTTAATAGACGTCTGCTCAGAGAAGGCCATCTCTGCATTGTATGGTGAGCTTTCTGGTTACCATGGCAGCGTTGGAAAAGGCTAGATCGTTTTGTAGGCGGATCAAAACAAAAAAAGGAACAATTATTCCATATGAGTAGATATATCTAGAATGTTCAAAGCATGGCACTACAAGCACTAAAAAAGCCACATGAAAGTAGTATTTGCGTACTTTTCATTCGCATTCATGACATTATTTTATATGATATAGCACTCTCTGTATTTATGTCTGCGGTATCAGCAGGTTCTTACTCATCGACAGATTTATTGATAAACAATATTTTCAGTGTGCGGTGCACAGTATGGCCATCATTTCTTCACACTAAATGAGCAAATGCTCCTGCTGTTCCTGCCACTATGTCGTGCAAATTCCTCACAGCTTCACACACTGCATTTCTGTTAACAGTGAGGAATGCATCAACTACGAGACCATCAATTAAAGACAACAAAGGAAACGGTCCAAGCCGCAGTGGCTAAAATATGACAAAAAAAAAAAAACAAGAGCCATGTATGGAGGACACTGCAGTTTATAATGAAACACACTCCACAAGCACAGCGCTTAGAATCAATTTCAAGAACCCAAACAACAATACGAATCCTCCATCCAATCACGGGCTGACACTGGTGCCACAAGTGGCACTTGAAACGTCGGCTCAGCCAGTTTTGCTCTCAGCGCTGCTCTTCATGCGATGTCGATTGGAGAAGAGTTACATAAGTTGACAGTGACCTTTTGACCCCCCCCCCCCCCCAACAGACACCCTGCCCCCCCCTTTGCATTTAACGACAGTGTTATGCAAGCTCCATCGCAGCATTCTCTCTGAACTGTTCTGTACCCCTGGCAACTGTGTGTGCGGGAAGACGGCGAAGAAGAGGGAGGAGAAAGGGAATAGAGGGATGAGTGATGGTATGTCCAGTGACGGATGAGGTGGTTAGTTTAGTGAATTTTAAACATTTAGTATCACAATTTACAATCTAGGAGTAACGAAAAGAAATGAGACAATTGCGGGACAGACAACTGTGCGTTTGTGTCTGTATGAGCAAGAGACTAAATCAATGAGGGAGTATACTTGTACCGGTATATGAGGGAGGTAGCCATTTCAAAAGGAAAGGAAGATCTTTCGTACAATGAGGAGAGAAAGGGAGTGTGCAGGGAGAGTCAGCAGCTACACAATAGAGGGAAGGTTACGACGCTTTTTCCAACTAGGGAAAGTCATTTATTCTCCGGTGACAGAATCTGTCAGTTCACGATATGAACCGCTGGACTGACTGAATGCTATGCTACCTGCCATCATGCCAACATCAGCAGCATGTTGCCGATCCGCCAGAGTCAATATAACCTGCGTTTTCCTGTCAGAATCGCAATTACAGTCTCTACCCTTTGACAGCTACATTGTTTTAACCACCGTGTTATGCCCGAGTCCTCTCTTGGTCCATTTTCTTCTACTGTGGAGAAAGACAAGTATCACCAGCATTATCAAACATGCACCTGGATTTGTTTAATAGATGCATTTCCAACCTGTCCCCCTTTCTAATCTTAGAGGAAGCAACTGAAATACGCCGCCTCTATTTTCGTGTCTATTTCAGCGATGTCCTCCTTCACATTCAAACAGTTACACAATCACTCACTCATTCACGCTTCTAGGCAGCTGCACGGGTAGTGAAGGGGAGTCGAGTGCATTATTTAAGTAGTTGTTGAGGGAGAGGAGTGTTTTTCATTTGTCACATTTTCACAGCCAACCTGGAGATTCAAACTGACCATCCAGTCACATCGTGCTTCTCTAAACATGAGGCAAATGCTGCTGTCCTAATGTGCCACATTAGTCCCCATACACTCCTCCCTCCACCGTCAAAGCAATATGAAAATGCTGTCGGGCTGTGAATCTCTGAAATAATTCTCAATGCATCTTAATACTTGATTTCCATAATCTTTCCTAATGAAACAAATATTAGAAGCACCTCTTAATATCATGCAGGCCAGTACAACACCAACACTAACTATGACCTTAATTCTAAAACATATAATTAAATTAACACCTCCACATATAGAGCTGAAGTGACACCGGAGCTTCTGGGTCCTGGTGCAGAATTAAGGACACCTCATTCAAAACCCCATTGACATTTGTAACGACCCTGATAACTAAAAATACAGCCTGTAACAGCCTTTATCAACATGGGGCTCTGTACATATGCTGAGATGAGGTTGGTTTTTAATCGAACATTGTTGTTTATTCAATAAATCTGTGTTTTATGAGCCTTTAACAAACACCATTTCCCATACGCCCGAGACGTTCGGCTCGACAGAAGGGTCCATCAGTGAGTCAAAGGGTTGCGGCTAGCTCAGACATGTCTAACAGCAGCAGGACGGAGAGGAGGTTTTTAGACAGCAGAAAGTACAACTATAAAATTAGAGAGAAAGGAATCACGTCACTGCCCGCGCTAGTCTTTTAATGGGAGCTGTAATACTTTCTGTTCTCGCACAGTAAAAGTTGTGTAACTTTGTTAAAACCACAACGTTTTCAATATAAACTTTAGTGGATGCAGATTTGTCTCAGAACCCCAGCAACACGCCTCCCTTTTCAGAAAAGACTGATGAAAAACAGGTTAAACGAGAGACTTCACTGAGTTACAGAAGCTAGTGTTAAAGAGGCTAGCCCAGCCCGGGCATCATACAAGGAGCCAACAGTTGTATTGGATTGCATTAGAGTGCGGTCAACTGGGGTATCTAAAAAGTGGCCACCGAGTGTACAATAGATAGATACAGTATCTCTAGAGGACATGTCATAGCAGGAAAAGTACAGGTGCGTTTTTAATTTAGTCGAGGCAGTTCCAGGGTCCTGATCAGGTCTTGACTTACTTACTTAAATCATGGATCAGAGCCATCTAATCGTTACACCCGTCTGTCCTGCTATGACAAGTTAAAATGTCTGGTGGAAGAAAGGCCTATTGAACTCAGTAATATGACATCTGTACAAAAGAAATGCAACATACCATGAGAGAGGAAAACAGTGACCTGGGTTCTACTGGCACTACCAGGGCTGGTGTGTCACAAATTATGAATTGATTTGGATGGAGCTAAATCACTCCATGAAGCCAATTTTGTCACTAGTTTCATAACTTACCAGCTATAGTACTCTACACTACAGTCAACCTTTAAATCATTCCACAATAAGAAGCATTGTGTTTAAAACACAGAAGCACAACAGTGAAGTGTCGTGAATTCAGAACTGACTGAATTGACCAGGTTGTTCAGACTGTTGACTGTAACAAATGGCAACACCTTGACTTGCACCAACTATCGTCTTGTTGTGCCATTGCTCCAACCCTTGCACCATGTGTACTGCAAGCGGCCAAAAACACTATGAAAACCGGCAACTCCCTGGCATTGCTGGGGGATGCAACCATGTCATGGCAGGTGTATCGCTCAGGACCACTGTTGTGCATGAACACGGTTGGCAAACTGAACGTATCCGTTTGCAATCAAAGCGCAATCAAAAGGAGCAGAGACAGACGTCATCAACTGTCTAATCTATATTGGCCTCCAATGTCTCTAAAGTCTTGAAGGGAGTGTTGGTTGCGAGCTCGTAGGTGGGGGCTCACGCTCGTAACAGCACTGCACCCACGGGGACCGCACTAGTTCAATTGTGAACGGCGAACATGAACTAGTTCTATTTAATCTGTGTGAACTGAACATTGAGCTAGCTCTTGTGAAGTCAGAACTTGCACAACACTGTTCAGGACCAGAGGAAGTGAGGTGTCGAGTGTGAATAGTGCGCCGCTAGTATGATCAATAACTTAAAACACTCCATGATATTAAACACTCTACGTCACCAGTGTGAAATCTGCAAACAGAGCAAACATTTTTCTTTCAGTTTTGAACAAACATATGGATGTGAATACTCACCAGTTGGAGGGCAAAGAAGAGGATGAGGAGGATTCCACAGGAGAGCATGGAGAGGCCCAGCAGGAGCACCAGCGGCTGATACTGGCTGATGCAAGAGAATTTGCGGTACAGCGCCTCATTTTTCAGCTCCCGGTCGTTCAACAGGTACTTCCCCTTGGCTGGCATGGCTCACACTTCTTACAGAGGCATATCAGGTGTTAACACGGAGCCCGAGAGAGCAGGAGAGTGTGTGAGCCTGAAGTTGCTTGAGAAGGAGTCCACAGTTCTAGATCTGTTGAGGGGCCCCCTTTGCTAGCTCATGACACTCAAGTGAAACTTGTGTTTTTCCTTCGACGTGGCATCTTGAATGTTGTTGCTTCGTTGCCGCTCTCTTTACTAGTCGTCCTCTCCGTCTCTCCCCTTCGTTGGTCCCTTTGTGTCTTCTATCCTCTGTCTGGTGTTGGCAGGCAGACCTGCTTCATCCTTTGCCAGCTACTGTGCTGCTCCCTGCACTGGGTCGGAGTAATAAGCCTGGGGCTGGGAGATACGGAGGAGGAGGAGAGTTTAAGAAAGGGGAGGAGAGGGATAAGGAGGAAGAGCAGGAGGAAATCAGGAGCTGGTGAGGGCAGCAACAAAGGTCATCAGCGATCCCACCAGGTTTCGGGATGTAATGGAGCGTTGAGGTTGGCAGCGTCACTCCTTAGAGGCAGATGGAAGGAGAGGAGGGGAGGGAAGAGAAAATCATTTTACCAAAGGTTCGGTAGCGCACACACATTTGTTTTTTATCTGAAAAGAAACCTGGCTATAACTTATGAAAAGGGCAGGCTGTAATCAAGCACTACGTGTGACTCACTGGGAATATTGTGAGAGTGAGACATAAATATTGGGATCCCTCGATGAGCACATGCTTATTCATACCTAAACTCTCCAATTTCCACATCCCAGAAAGCCCCGTCTCTGTTTCCCCCAGGGTCCCGGCTCGGTTTGGCCAGAACATTCATAGAAAGCAGCCGTAATGATGAGACGCACTGCTAATGAGAGCAGTTGCTTTGGAGCCATTCGCCGAACAATACAACGTTGCGGAATGAACTTCCATACAGCCACAAACAACTTTATTCTCCGCCAGCTGAACTCACAAACAAGAGAGATCCGCAGCCAAGACGACGGCAATAAAAGGAGACGATAGACACGCAAACCAAAGAGAAGTGGACTTGTGGCTTAGCGGCTGGAAACATGAAATCCATAACTGTTCATCTGCATCATTGACAGATAATTAAATTGAAGGATGATCAATTTCCCATTCACAACAATCTAATCTGCGGTGACACTAATGCATGCAACATGTACCATTTATCCTCTTTCTACCTAAGAACAATACGTTAATTACGCATTAATACTACAGTGTCTGGGAGAGGAAACCAGGCAGGCTTTGACAAAACAAACAATGTGATTATTTCTTCAAACAATGGAGCTGCAAGGAGACCTGATAATCACAACATGCGGTCAGTAGACACCACAGAGACAGGGGCAAGTCTCTGTGGTGAGTCCTCCTGTGATTCCTCTGAAATTGCTGAGATTCTTAAATCTGTTCACATATACAGCTCAAAAACTAGAGAGGGCTGACTTTGCATGTGACTATCCGGCTCACGATAATGGGAGCTTCATATATTCATTTGGGTGAAGGAGGAGGAGGAGGAGGAGACACTGGCTTGAAGCTCAACAGAAACAACATGAACTTTGCATCGCTGTCGATAGAAACCTCATTTCCTCCAGTTGCTAATATCGCTGTCCCAGTGTGTGTAAGGCACTGCTTCATGTTTGTCCCTCACATAGCAACTGTGACAGATGCTGTGCGCCATAAAAAGAGAAAAGCAGAGCAGAAAAGGGCAAGACGTACACACACACACACACACACGCGTGTTGTGTTTTGTGTGGGGAAAAGTCAGCCGCAACGCTTCCATCTTATAGAGATAAAATGCACAGTAAGCGGTGACATGAGTTTACGACCAGTTTTAACTTTCCCTTTCAATGCCGACTCTGCTGGACAGAACAGCATCCAGCTGGCTCTCCCCAGCCTCCGATAATACGCCACCGGCAGTCTGAGGGCAGTAAAAGCAGGAGGGAGAGCAGGGAGGTGAGGGATCGCGTCGTCCTCTTGCATCAATAAGAACCAGCTGGCCCGTAAGAAGGGAACCCTGAGTGGATGTTTACTGGCGTTTACACTGAGAGAATCATTTACCACATACCTACTAAATGCCAGGTGTAGCTCTTAAACCTGCGAACGACTGTATGCAGCGGCGATGTCACTATAACATGTCATCACAATTGGAAGACAAAGCAGGAATAAATACGTCCGCCGTTTATAGGCTGCATTTTATGACCACATGCATGGGAATGCAGGTAAAAACATTTTACTTGAACAGCACAAGCAATAAAATGATCAAGTTCAAAGCGAAGACATTCAGTGACATCAATCTTAGGCACACGAAGCAGTTAACACCACAACGGAGACAGTCCAGACTATATGTATCTGACAGGGACCGACAGCACACCTTCAAGGAAAGTACTTTTCAATGGACCACAGGATGTGCTTTTGTCTTCCATCTGACCAATCTACCTTTCTTCTTAGAAGAAGTAAAAAAGGAACCATCAGCTGTTTCTTTCAGTGTGATGGATCTCGTGTAGGTCATTTTTCCTTTAATCCACAAACAAATACCAAGAATTTGATTGTTTCTTTGAAAGTGTCTGGCACAGCGATCAACCAGTCAGTGACAAGTCTCAACATGACCAGAAAACAACCTCAAGTGCAATAGCTAAGCCACCCTGCCCCCATGTTTGGCTAGTCACTGGTTAGTGAGCGAGTGATGAAGTTACACCATTGGTCGGTCGAGTTGGAGTTTCTCCATTGGCCGTTGCTCTTTCAAAATGAATAGGCGCGGCGAGGTTTCTGCTGGCAACGAGCCATCATTTGATCCACTTCCTAAAAACCTACGCAGTTGTTGTTGCCGGGCAATGCATTTCTTAAGTCTTGTTCAAACCCGCACAAGACACTGGCCTCCAAAGATGGCGCGCGAGTTACGAGTCTAGTCCCTAAGGCGTGTACAATGAACACGTTCATGTGTATTCACCCTTGAGCCGGGAAGACTGAGGCGAGCATGAACCTGGCTTTTCTCTACCCGTACAGCTCAAACCCCAGAAAGCCTAATTGGAGACGTTGAGGGTAGCTCTAAAATATTGTAGTTTTTGGTTTATTCAGTATGTACAGAAAAGAGTGGCAGGTGTTTGGTCGAGCGTTACAGAGAGTCACAGTGGAGAGCAGAGCATAGAAGAAACTCGCTGTAAAGTTGTCAAGTGGTGGTAAATGTACCATTTAGTTTCAGTTCACGAGTCTATAACCTGGTTTCCTCAACGACTGAATACAACAAGTAAAGGAAGTGAAAAGGTTAATAAAATGCTCTTACATTGACGATCCAGGTCAGGTGACCCAGGGACTTCAGCATTTAAAAGGGTTCTTCTAGTCATTAAACAGCAATTTGACACTGCAAGACCTCTCATTTACCAGATGTGAAAGCTCCTGGCCCTGACGGGGCCTTTTTTTATGCTCCAACTCCAAAGTTACCATGGCAAAGAAAAAGCAGCACCATAAGACCTGTGGTTGTGCTGGGAGAACAGAGAGCGATGCACGCTTCAATGGAGCCCAGTCTCTCAGAGAGCTCGGATGAATAGCTGAAACTGTGCCGCATTGAGTGCCAGGTCTTTTACTATGAAAGCTTGGCAATTGAGGGAATCGCATAGCAGCCATACAAAAACCGACTAACGTCACTGTGTGCTTCCTGCTGAGACGCAGGAATGTACAGATCCTTGTGTCAAAGAAAAGAGATGAAGTGGAACAGACCAAGTGTAACGGGATCGGCCTGTGTATTATGTAGACAGCTTTAGAAAAACGACAGTGTGACAATGATGAGCGTGGAAACGCATGCTGGGTGGGATTTCATTAAATAGGCCTACAAGCGGGACACCAGTAAGTTACAGCAAGTTACTTTTCTTTATATTTTCTTCATATTTTCAAAGACTTGTTTCCACTAAGTGATAATTTCTGTGGTTTTGCAAAGCACACTGCAACAATCTGGTTAAGTACTGGTTATAGATTGAGACACCTTTTTGTGTTTAAATATGCACCCTGATTAGCATGAGTAATTAAGGCTTACGCCACTATTGTTGGATACTCTTTCTTTTCACGTTAATCACAGTCATCAAACGAAGATACAACAATATAAAACTGCACACATGGAAACGGTTGATTTTTTGATGTATCCAGAATCGACTATACGTGGGACCTTTTTAAATCACAATTGCTATCTGCACTACATTAATCTTCCGTAGCCCTGGTGCACACACAAGCAGTCTGTTGAGCAGCCGAGTGACATGTTTGGCCACCCAGGAAACAAAGCAGGAGTAGTAGGCATCTGCCGGCAGCCTTAGAAACACCAGGCGATGCCAGATGCTCAGCAAGCGGAGGAGATCTGTCAAGCAGCGAGATACAACGCAGTTCCTTTACGTATTTGGATGGCGACGCATTTTGTGTTGTTTTGGCTCAGTACTTCAGCATATTAGACTTGTAGATGAAACATTGACTATGATGCTTGAAAGGGGATTAGTTGTGATGAATTAATTAGAATTTTCCTCCCACCTGAGCCTGATTCAAGGCTGGGAGAATTTTTAGAAAATTTCAATGAAGCTTGGAAAGTTCCTCATTTGAGACCGCCATTGTCTGGGACATTTTCTGGTTGGATGCTGCCTGGGAACGGTCAATCCATTTTTCTTCATGCCAAGCAATCACATGGGTAATAAATGAATCTCATATACAAATCAGGTCAGATCTTCACCAAACCTACGCCCAAGTCAAAGCCCTTTCATGGAGAGCAAACAGGCAGCTCTCTTTCCCAAGCAAATCACTCTGCTTTTATGGCCGTCTTTGTGTTGGCATTCCATAAGCCTGGACCAAAAAAGGGACAAAGAGTGACCTCTGGAAAAGAAAACGGTGAACAAGCCCATGCCCATACAGATCCGGGGTTAAAGGTGATGCGGGTAAACGTCCGCTGGACCAAAGGAACCAGTCTTGTGGACATCAGCTGGAGAGCTCGTTTGCTTCGTTCAAGCATTCAAGTCAAAAAACACAGAAAAGTCTTAATGTCTTAATTATCCTTTCACGCGGCCAGACGTGTATAAACCCAACGACAGCTCAATGCAAATTTAAGCCATTCATACGAGACAGGTTAATCTCTGGTTGTCAGCGTTAGCGAAGACTTTCTGCAGTGTACTTTCATAGCTGCACTTCTTTGCAAAAACCAAGACTTACATGTAATACCCACTAAACATAGTCCCATAGTTAATTTCGGTTCCAATACTCTTACGTACGCTCCTCATCGCTCGCCCTCATGTGGCTTCTCTTGTTCTCTCTCTGTCTACATACTTTACATTTACTGGTGAAGACGCCAGTAAATGTCCAACACATTATTGAAACCAGTCTATAGCCCGTGATCATATACCCGGTGTCAATGGGGGCTTCTTTCTAAAGTCAGTGCGCAATTAGTCATCGGCAGCAATTTATTTACAACATGTGTGACCTTTACCATGTATTGCAAATTATTGGAACTGATATTTGTATTGAAGATATTATATGGCATTTTATTTTAATAGCCGAATGGGAAAGTACTGCATGTGCCGTTTCTGTTAATTCACTAAATTTCACAGCGTTAGAAAGGTTAAGAGGTTATAGACGTCAACACTTTTTCGGTTAGTGTACTTTTGAGGGATCAATCTCCAACGGAGTAAAACTTTTATTTTGACCATTTTATATTTGTCTTGTTGATTTGATTTGAGGCTGTTCTTTTAAGCAAGACCAATGAGTGCATGGAAAAATAAGAGGGGGCGTGGGCTTATTCGTAAAATGGTTGTTACGATATTGGAGGCACATCCCAACTTGAAACATTCTTTAATACATTTTGCTTATATTTTATCGAAGCATTTGGTATATTTGATAGACAAGTCGAGACTCATAAAAGCTTTCAACCCACACTTAATTCAGAATTATTTTGTGGACAATGACGCAAGGGATTTTAAAAGATGGCCATCTTTTTTGATGGCTTAACTGAGAAACTGATGAAATTGCAGTAAAACATATGCCATGATGAAGCCATATTATATTACAAATATTAATATTTTCCATGATATAATCGGTGACTATGAAAGACCAAATTACCCTGGGTTATTTTTAGTATGTACATGGGACAAATTCTACCCCGGTCAGAATTGGGTTGGGGTCTAAGCCGCGTAATCTTGCAGGAGCTTTGCTATTCACAGAGCCTTTCAATAAACAGATGACTTATGTATGTACCACAATGCAAAGGGCAGATTAGATTAGGCCTCCTGTCCTTTCCCCATCTCCCCTCCCCTCCCCTCCTCTCCTCCCAGTACCGTCTACTGGTATTGAATTAGCCACATTCAAATGCCATTGCTTATAATAAATACAGGAAGTGCAAGCAAGAGCGCCATGTGCTCGGAAGCTGGCCGTCACTGCTTAAGTGTTTCACATTTACTTCCACAAACTGGAGCCGATTCGCACCACCACAAGTGAGACCATCAATTCTGCTGCTGGACACAAACTGCAGTCCAGAGAGGGGTTTATTGATTTCAAGATACATAGAATTGTGATCTAAACATATCAGCCATGGGGCAAATCCAATATTAAAATGGATTTCATCGAGTTAGTCCATGCCATTTCCTTCTCGTAGGCCGTTTGGGTTTGAAAACACCTGCACACTCACAGAGGAAGACTGTTGTCCATCAGTCACCCGAGTCATCCTCAGCATAATGTCAGCATACACAATTAGACGAGGCTCAGAAGAAGTTTGTTATTCAATGACAGAAATTATGGTGGAAAATAATACAATTTATTTAACGTTATTTGGTAGCAAGAGGCCTCGCAAAGCAATAAACATCTAACTTCTTCAAGGGCAATTCTCTTTTCTCTGACAGATACTACCCTGGGATTTTACTGTCATGTTGAAGTTCTCTTTACAGAGGAACTCTAAACCTGAGTAGGAATTCTGAAGTATCAAAGTTGGGAATATAGGTTTTTTTTCTCAATACTTTGTAGCTTTTTAAAAATCCAGCTCAGTTCCACAGTATTTCATTGTGTGCTAAAGCGATTACAGTATACAACACAAATGTACAATCGTACACACTGAAGCATGAGCTTAAAGGAATGTTTTGCTCCTTTTGTTGGATTTTCTTTTTGTCAAAAGACACATTTGGAAACAAACAGAAGAAAAACAGGATGGAAAGAATGTGCTACAATGAGAGAAACCTCTGTTTCCAGTTGGTGTAGCCAGCCACATCCCCTTTTTCAGGTTTCGTAACTGGACCTGCTTCATCTTGTAACTGTAGGGCCCCCTCTGCACGGGCCAGCCTCTTCCACCACCAATAAGAAAACCATAATTATCCCCCCCCCCCCCCCCCCCCCGAGTACGCCAGCCCAGCTTACTACCGGGAATGCCATTCAAAGAGAAAACCTCAACATCTGCAAGCAGAGAGCTGTTTACACAGCTAAACAAAAACTGCAGCTTCAGATCAGCCTGATGATGGTTATTCTCCAGGCTTCCATAAAGCCCTGGCTGGCCATCTGGTGCATGTTTCCTACAATCTACTGTCATAAGTAGTGGTGTTTCACACTGCACATGCACAAACATAACTGCACTATTTGACCTATAGACTGTCAACCAGCATGTTGTTCAGGAGGATGAAAATCCTTCAAAAACAGCAGAATATGTGGAACATCAATAAGATTTGATCTGCAGATTTGATCTTTGATATGCTAGAGAGGCCAGGATTAAGTATTCCCCACATGCAACTGCCGCGGCATTAGAGGGAAACATATTCTATGAGCGGCGGTCGCCCTCATTAACACACGTTCTCTGTTATCTTTGGGAAGCGCCGACAATGGAGACCCCGCCAAGAATGAGCAACACCGTCGGGGGCTTTCCCTGTTGCGCTGCAATCGTTTGACCTGCGAACCAATTCTTCTCTCTGCCCGTGTGTGACGCTCCGTGTCACCACCACGCCCTCCTCCGTCAGCTGTGATGGCTGACCTGCATCCTGTGGTAGAAAGATGCAACCTTTGACTGGAATCACGTGGGCGAGAGGCCTCCTGTATTTCTGTCACTAGTTCTCGTGGGGGGGGGGGGGGGGGGTGAAGGGTACTGAATTAAAAAAATTAAATATAAGTGATACATATTAAGAATCGCAGAATCTTTAACAGTAAACTTTTACTCATGTGTAACGGATTTACTCAGTAAACCAATGAAGAAAGATTAGTAATAACACAGTAATATGCTTTTAAGTAGAGTGGACCGTTGTCTTTTCTGACTTAAAATCTGTTCCAACCCGATTGTGTGTTTGTATACTCTGTCTGTAGATGTATTTTAGATTCTCAATATTAGCTCAGGAATGTTTGTACAACAGGGTGAGGCCTTGTTCCACACCAAATGTAAATTAGGTAAAAGGGGCAGTGCTTTGAACTCCAGATTGACAATGGAATTATATAATATCCATTACACAGTATCACAAGACAAATGGAAGGTTACCAATGTACTTTCATAGGTACTCTGTGACGCTGTGTGTGTGTGTGTGTGTGTGTGTGGGGGGGGGGGGAGTCTACTGTATGCTTTACATTGTCTAGAAACCATTAAATCAAAAGAAATTTGGCATGTTTAACCTAAATTACACCACGTCGAAGTTATATAAGCCTATAATATAAATGACTCTGCTTGCATTGCCAACATGTGCTGTTGATATAAAGTTGAATCAAACATTAAAAACACAAGATGTGACTTTCTTTTTTAAATCAATCTTGATGTTTGTAGTTTTATCAGTAATTTAGTCCGTTGGCTCTATGAAGAAATCCCCACAATAACCAAAGGTTCAAAAGTTCTGTCTTTGTTGATCAATGGAGTAATTCTGGTCACGTTCCAACAATATTCCAACAATGTTGAACATTTTAACGAGGTAGGCTCTTCATGGACAACACTGACTGGTAGCATTTGGTTACATGCTTTTCTATTTCTTGTAAAAACTGATATAAGAATTCAGAGAGTTGTTCTTTTGTATTCCTGCCGTGCTCTTTCTATTTTCATGCATCATTTCTTCCACAAAACAGCGATTCTCGTACTGGCCGACCTGATGTTCAAATACAGTGTGCATGCGACGAAAGCTTTTGAGGGGATTGAAATTCCCTGGGTGAGTCCATGCTCAGACTGTGGCATCATCCTCAGTGATATTTAGTCTTGCGTTAGGATATATTAAATGATTTGGCTGTGATTACAATTCAACTCGTTGCTGCATCTCAGGCTCTCTCTCCTCTCTCTTCCTGCGGTCTTCAAGGTCTCCAACAGACGCATTGGCAAACAAAGTGACAATATATTACGTAAATAAAAGTAAGCTTCGATTAACACACAGCAAGGCCATACCTTTCACCTGTTAGCAAAAGCAACGCACTCCAGGATTTAGATGAAAAAGATGAGCCCAATATTTATTTGAGAGTCTCACTTAATTTTTAATTCAAAATGCACAATGCTAAAATCACCACATTGCATAAGTTCTTGTGTAGGTTTGCATTTAAGCAACACTGGAAGCATCTTATGGATGGAAACGGCTAAGAGCCACAGCCACGGCGCATGTACAGTAGGTTCAGTGTTTTGCTTTTTTTACACGGCGGGTTATTTTCTTTACTTCAGCTGTTGCAAACATGTGCAAAGCTCCAAATGTGGTGGTTTGCCGGGGAACATCCTCATGGACAAGAGGCCTCTTGCAAACTGCTTTTAACACTGTGCAGCAATTGTTCATGCAGTGCTGGTGGGTGGGAAGCCAGGAAGGATGCACTAGCACGTTGTTAGTCAAAGCATCCACGTGCAGAGGAGAAGGGAATCTAGAGTGAGTCGTATGAATCTTTGTACACGTAACTGTACTCGCAGCCCTGCAATTACATTAGTGTCAGGGGTCCAAGTGCTCCATAAAACAGGAACAACTGCACACAACAAATGCTAACAACACAGAAATAATTTACAGTTAAAATGTTTTGAGAATGTGCATGTCGTGGTTTAATTCGCCTTCAAGTACGTACTTCTTTAGTGCTGACTCTGGACGACAGTGGGTGAGTCAGCAGGGAGGAGTCAGCTGGTCTGCATCGGCTAAAAGCTGCCTGGCCCTGACTCACACATATAGGACCAGTGAGTGTTGTCAAACACACCCTGTCCACACATCCTCACACACACTCAAGTACGCTACACACAATATAGCCGGAGCCAAACAACACAGCTCAGGCACAGGCCTTGATGGCAGCCAACACTAGAGGGGCGATGTGACAAGACGTCCGGCGACACTCCCATCCCTAAAAAAAGTCACCTTGAGGCACACGCTTAAACCCCCCAAGTGTCCCAGCAATGTTGCTCAGAGGCCAATCGGTAAAACACTTTGATGGCTCAGTGATCAGCAGTGTTGCATCATAGTGTTGGTTTCCTTCCATGTCAAAGTACAGGCACGTCAGGCGTTAGATATTATCAATACTCCAGCTGCTGCCCTTGATCAGGACATGAGCTCCAGAGCTGGTCCACAGGCACTGAGCTATGATTCTAGTTTGGATAGGTCGAATAGACAGGGCACATTTCCCCATAGCGGTATTGAACAGTTTGAGTTTCACCTGAGCTCAACATTTAACAACCCAACCGCCATAAGAAAAGAAGTCCACCGAGTGACTCCCTGGTGTAAAGATGGGGAATTGCATGAACAACTGTGCTGAGAAAAACAACATGGGAAGAGAACTGCTGACTGTATGCGCTATAAGTGTTGCATTGGACGGCACGTTCTGCTAAGCCTTCAATTACAGCTGTGCAGCAGCAGAGAGGTCAGACGGTGGGAGTGCCGCAGAAGGAGCACAGAGGGATCTCATTACCTCAAATGCCTCCTGGGAGCTATGGATGAGTGGAGTGGTGGGAGCCAGAGGATTTAACTAACAGCATTGTTGTCTCTCTACAGAGTGTCTTCATTTGCACTCTTATGTCTCTCTACTGAGTGTCTTCATTTGCACTCTTATGTCTCTCTACCGAGTGTCTTCATTAGCACTCTTATGTCTCTCTACCGAGTGTCTTCATTTGCACTCTTATGTCTCTCTACCGAGTGTCTTCATTAGCACTCTTATGTCTCTCTACCGAGTGTCTTCATTTGCACTCTTATGTCTCTCTACCGAGTGTCTTCATTTGCACTCTTATGTCTCTCTACCGAGTGTCTTCATTAGCACTCTTATGTCTCTCTACCGAGTGTCTTCATTAGCACTCTTATGTCTCTCTACCGAGTGTCTTCATTAGCACTCTTACCGTTTGTGTTCCTGTCCTTCCCTTTTCTTACAACTCACCAACTGGTGTTAGTCGAGCCTCCTTACTCTCACCTCCCGGTGGTCGCTGGCCTGCTACTCTACGTGACTCTCAATGGAGGCCTTGTCTGTGTCAGCCGTACAGTACGGGGCATGACTAGAGTTGCACGTTTTGCAAAAGCCACCCCCCACCTGTGTTTTGCCACTGCGAGCCAAGGAATGTGCAGGAAAGCGGCGGTGTCGAAGAGCCGCACAGCTACAGTTAGGAATGTCTGCAGGCAGCAGCACCCTTCCTGGGGTTTCTGTAGCTGAGTGGGAAGAAGAGCTTTTTTGGCTAAGTTGGGTGAAGGCGACGTCACTCCCACTTGGTTTCTCAAAAGGAACTGTCTGGAGATGACTGGCGTTTCACTGCAGCCCCTCCCAAATATGAGTCACAGTGTCTGTGCTGCGTATAGAGAAAGTCATCCAGGTGTGAAGAACTCAATCCTATGTGTTGAGGATATGACCCCAACAAGAACCAGAACAGATGATTTCATTTGTATATTTAACAGAAAGAATGGATAGTTCTTTGTAACGCCAACACAGGCTAACAGATAGATTTCAAATTGTAACCAGAGCGATTACACTCGCTAAAAACAATGCAGATTCAAATCGTCTAATTGTCTAAAAATCCAATGAAAATACTTCAAACCTGGGTCCCCCAAGTCTTCCTGACTCGTCTGTGGCTGTCATTTGTTCCTCCTGAAGACATCAATGTTAAGAAACAAAAGGCTAAAAAAGAAGGCAAAAAAAGGCAAAATAATTTCCAGCTGTATGTTACTCAAACCGCAGTAAAAAGTGCATTTTATATTGTTTTCAGTCATATATTTGGAACGCTTGTGAGACTTCACGGTGGCTGAACAGTGTATGTCAGGTAAACTACAGTGCTCGTGTTCATTGCAATGAAGGTAAATGTCCCCGAGTGCAAGAGTGCGACTCACTGATATGCTTTGAACAGGTTTTTGAACATCAGGCTTTGGATACAGACGATACTTGTTGGGTCGATTTACTGTTGGTTTAATTATTTGAATGGGATAAGTTGACAATAAAACTATACAATACCACCAGACTCATCCTTTAGTTCCCACAAAATTAGTTCTAGACTGTATTTAGTAGAAGTTAGTTAGATAGTTTCAAACCTGCTGCTGAACGAAGTGCAACCACTGCCAACAGAAACCATCTTCATCAAATTGAGCCACAGAGAAATCCAAGGAAAGGCATAACTGTCAACTGATTGTTGCCTACCTGCATCACCCTTAGTTAAGCCCCCCCCCCCACACCCACACACACACACACTGCTACTCCATCAACCTGTCAGAGCTACCATGGAGCCCACTGTCACTCACTGCAGTAACTGAATCCCTAAACAACAACTAATAAGCGATTCCAGAGAGAAGCAGACAAACACAGGTTGAACAGATAGAAGATGGAAGCTGAAGCCTACAGATCAGTCCAACAGTGAACCACCACATCACCTGGCAACCGGGACAGAAGACACAATGACATTGATGAACAAAATGTAAAATCAGGTATAGGTGGATCTTTATTCACTGCTACGATCATTACAAAGCATGTGTATACATTCAGTATACCCTAGCTTGCGTAGTATAGAGGTGCTAACGCTGAATAGATTTGCTCTGGATTACCGTCTAAAATAGAAAACGAACAATGTAAAACGTAGCATGTCTAAGCAGCCTCTGCAAACTTGCTGCAGAAGTGCGTGTGTCTGACTGTCAGTTATTCTACAGCAGATTGCGCCACGTTTGTAAGACAGGAAGTTTCAGAATATTTTAAGTAAATGGTACAATTTTATTCCTCCCACACTGTTTGCACTCTGTGCCGGTGTACTTTCCTCTCTCTTGCTCAGTTTTTTCCTCTTAGATTTCTCCATTTCTACAGAGCTCGAACGTCAAACGAGCTCACAGCTTTTCAACGCTCCGAGAGCGAAGGCCAGCCGAGCCCTGCGACACGCAGTCGACCGCACACCGCCTCACTTCCTTAGCGACGGTGACTCATTTCCCGAACAGCGCAAGCAAGGACGGCTTCATAAAAGGGGAACCTGCACAATTAGTCACAGATGGATGCAGTTATGAAAGCAACCCCTGATTTGAAATTACGACAGGGCAAACAGTGCTCTAGTTAGGACAGATAAGCACAGATGCAGATAGGAACCAAATGTGTATTGTTGATTCAAGGACACGTGGTCTCTGCCCTTGTGATGAGCAGTAAGTGTCTCTTAAAAGGCTGTGGAAGTGAAATCCTCCTCTTGTATACCGACATACTGACAAATGAGAGGGATGTAGCCTCAACACGTACATTTCTGCTTGCAAAAGCTGTTTTTTGTCCAATTCTTGCATCACCTGGAAGTGAAGAGTGGCTAGCTAACCATGATTCATTCATGAATGAGCATCCGTTTGACTATATCTGAGCCTTAAGCTTTGGGTCGCTCCACTGGACCCCTGCCTCCAAAATGGTGACAGCAGTAGCCCGTGTGACAGCCTCACAAAGGATGCACTGACTGTGTGTGTGCGTGCATGTGTGTGTGTGTGTGTGTGTTGGGTGACACAGCAGCAGAAACCAGATCTTTCAAAGGCAGCTGTTGCCATAGCAAAGCCAAAAGGGTGCCTCAGCAAAAGGAGGAAGTGATACAATTTTCTTATAATTTTCTTAAATGAAATGATGAACCATCAAACAAACAAATCCTAATGCAATTCTACAACTCTACTCGTAAATGTCACGAACGCGTTCCCTGTAATCAGTGTGGGCACGTCTGCACTTCAATGATAAATTCGACAAAAACAAGAGGACTAGTAGTAAAAGCTGTCGTGTCTGGGGTTACTGACACGACACCGTTTAAGATCCTCCTAAAAGAACCAACTCAAGACTATATATCACCAATACCGCAGGGCCAAATGCTCCTCAAACAGGATGATAGTGTCATAAATTCATGTATTTTTCTCCATATTGTGGATGCAGTATAAATGGTGCAACAGGTTAGCCAGCAATTCTTCCATAAATTGTAAAAATTGATGCCAGTAAACTGCACATGTGCTCAGATTCAACCACCCTGTGGTGCTTAACAGCAATCTGACAAGTGAGACAAAATATCTGCCTTATCGGTTTGGTAAACCCAGTAGCCCACGGATGAAGGACGCACTTGCAGCTGTTGAGGAAACAATTTTTGTTTTGTAGTCTAAACGTGAAACAATTATTGATCTCAATCCTGTGGCGGCCATGTTCGGGGCAGTCCCCGGGGACAGAAAAATAACCACTAACCAAGCTATCGACGACTCGCCTCATAAACACAGCTGTCATTAAGGAGGGCAGCACTGCAGCTCCAGCAGACTGAGGTCGACAAAACCCAATAAAGCTCGGTGAAGAAAGGAATTTCAAATCGGCTTCATTTTAGCCGACAACCAAGCCATCAAAATATGCCGGAATCGAGCCCGACACCCATTCTTACGGTCGGCTCGGGACATCCTGTATACGATTATAGTGCAGTTTGAATTGGGCCCTCCAGCCTCTATCCAGCACATGCCCCTGTTATCTTAAGGTCTCCACTGTATTCGTTTGATAGGTCATCTATCAGAGAGCCAATCCCGGCTAATCACACATTAACCAGCCGAGCACAATGAGTGGCTTGTTGAAGCGGCGCAGTGACATGCAAACGGACACAACACAGCGTCCACTGAGTGCAGACCATCTATGTACCAGTTAGATAAATGAGCAGTATGTCCTCGAAAATCCTTAAAAAGGGACAAAATGGAAAAGACTCTTCATGGCCGGGAGCTGTTTAGCGGCTGCACTGCACATTCCTCTTTTCATCGCGTGTCCTCGGTTACTAATGTCTTCTACAGGTAAGCTGTGTGGTTTCTCTTTTGTTCTAAAGTCAGTTCTGCAAACTCTGTCTCAATGGCACTTCTCCAGATGGGGTGCTCTCATAAGCCTTGCATAATGTCCTTGAACCACAGCAAGCACAAGCAAAAAGAAATCAGTGGAATTGAAATGGAGGTGGGGGGGGGGGAGCAAGACACCCACACATCTGCACCATCCGTACTCAAACCGGCTGCAGGGTGTTTCAACCGTCGACACAGCACTCGATCTACAAGTGAGCCACCCGAGGTTACTCCGTGTGCTTCCTCGAGGCTCAAACGCAGTGTATATATCCGATCCCAGTGCATTATGGGGTACATCTGAAGCCGATGTTTGATCGATTGCATCTTGTTGGTTATAAATAAATGATTCACATCGAGTGTGTGCAGACACTGACGTTTTCTCACCAAGCTGCTGAAGGCAGATTGTAATTTGTGTTTTCACAAAAGGGGGCTGTGGGCGGGGTATGGCTCCCAGGAAATGGAACAATTTAACGGACAATAGGCTGAAGAGGCATTTCTCTAATGGCACTCCACAGCATCCCATCTCAGTCAGTGCCACTGAGCCTCGGGCACGGCCTTTTATGGCCCCTTGAGAGCTTTCCTGAGCAGAGACACATTAGCAGTCTTGAAAAACGTGGGACTGAAAATTATAGTTTACGTGGTGTCAAGAGAATATCGGATGAAAAATACAATACATATATGTTATGCATACACATACAGAGTGCTACCATTTTGTAGCATAAGACAGCTGCCTAAAACAATGAAAACTTGATTTCACATAATTTCCTTAATTGGGCTTCCATCTTGTTTTTTTTCCTGTTTCCATGAACTTGGAGGGGTAAGAAAGTCACGATAAATTCAACTAAACACATTTATCCAGATCGGCTCACTCATAAGAATATAACAATGGCACTTGAACGGACAAGACTGTTGTTGTGAGGCAGTATTTCTCCTCAACGATCATCATTAACACTCCATACTCAGAGCGTAGCAGAGGACACACAGGTGAAGTGAAGACAACGTCGACAGTATCAGTTACAAGAAGGCTCGCTGATGAAGGCTAACCAGCTGACGGATTCTGTGTTTCCAGCTGAGAATATTAGGTTAAAACCGATCGGTGGCGCCGTTTTGGCCTCTTTGTTTTACTGGAAAGTGACGTAATGTCGCTCCGGTGTGTTTTACACGGAGTGCAATGCGCCACACTCTGTTTAAAAAAAGCTCTGATTGGTTTGGCAATTTAGTTAACACACCAGTCATTTGGGAGGAGGAAATAACAGCAAAACTGCTTTCAAAGGGGTGTCGCGCAGCGGATCTAATTCATGCCGATGTGGAAAGTGGTGCATGTGGATTTCAAAGAGTAACTCATAAATATTTGGGAAAGTAACTGATGTTAAATGTTAAATTTGAGAACGAAAATGTGGTGTGGTGGTAGGTATGAGCGAGTCTGTCACAGGACTAAGGCATACAAGTACAGTCCATTCACATCCGCACCTAGGGGCAATTTAGAGTTTCCACTTGACTCCCACCCTGTGCACTCGAAGAAACCCCCCACACACACACACACACACAAGATCCAATCTCCACACATGCCAACCACTGAATCACTGTACTGCCCCAAGGGATATTCACTTCCTTGGAAATGTGGTTTATACTTTCTCGAATTGGTGCTTTCCAAATCAAGTAATGGATTTGTCGAACAATATGGTCAATGGAAAATGACAAGCCGGGTGTTGGACCATCTAGACAACACTTTAATAACAACACTGAGATAATGAGACAACACTTTGTAACACCTTCATTTCAAACAGGGGATGTCCTTTTAACATATTTCGAGACCTATTTTTAAATAATAGGATGACTAGTGATAACTTGTGTGTTAAATCAGGAGGAGCATACTCAATCATGTGTTTGTTATGAAGACATTTGTAGAGATTTGGTTTTACTCAGGGTTTTAGGACGGGACTGACTGTTCTTTCCACACTTAGTTATGATTCTATCGAGTTTAAGTTGCTGATTTTAGCAGCATGAATTTCCATGGTTGCAAACTGACAAAGAGTATTGTATGTAAAGAGGTCAGAGTAAGAAAAGAAAGCCTTCAACAAAGAGAGAAATAAAACAAGTCTGCTCACAGACTCCATTCGACAGTTGAAACAGTGAGATCGGGTCAACGACAGAAACCTTTGACCTTTGAGGGACTTCAGAGAACTCGCTCCCAGTGGCCTCCTGCTCGTGTTACTCGTGTTTCTTCTGTACGGATTGGAAGCTTCCTACAATTTCACAGCACAATAATGAGGGAGGTCCTGGGAGTGAGAGAAGGAGAGCGGCATCACCCAAAATAAAAGGTCATCTCCAGCCTACACCCAAGCCTCACACACAGAGACCAGCGGGTACTGGCACGAGGTGAGGCTCCCTTTAAATAGATCAAACAAGCTTAAGCAGTGTAAAAACAATCGGTGGAAATGAATCACTGACCGATGATCAATGTTTTTGCTCCGTTTCTACACCTGTATTTACATCCTCGCCACGTTAGAACTCTGACGAGGTGTTGTCAGCAGCGCATTGTGAACGTTGCGTCAGAAATAATTTTGAGGTGATGCGTGTAGCTAAAAGTGGACCTCTGTGTCTTCTTAAAATGCTTAACTACGACATCTCAATATCACTTTGTACAGTTTTTGTTAAGTTTGATGTCTCTCTTAAGTTGCATTGACAAGGCAGCACCGGTAAAGAGAAACTTTCTAACATGCATGTCAAAGGCTGTGCCGAGGAAGGATTAGTGCCGATCTCTGGCTGGAACCACCAGAGTCTGAGATAATGAGTCCGATTAGTCCCCAGCGAGTGTTCCAAGGATTAGCACACTGTCCACCAAGGGGAACCTTTCGCATGTCAAGCCCGAGGATGAGAAAGAGAGCACAGAGTCTGCTCCAAAGTGGATGAGAGGAAGTGAGGATGAAAGATGAGACAATTAGAGAGCTGATGGGAGAGAGGGGAGAAATAAGTGAAATCATGAGCTTTATGAGTGGCTTGAAGCCTTCGCAAAACATCGGCATGGGGTCTAATAACAACAGAAAATGGCTGTGATGCGAGCAATCCTACCTCTGTGCGTGAGAGAGTTTAGAGAAGACAGAGCTCGTCTCTTCAGCAGGGGAGCAGTTCAGTAGGTTTGATTGTGTGACGCAACACCCTGATGCACACGCGCCATCATCCCTGACAGAGCAGATAGTCAGCTGAAGAGCGCGAAAGATACTGAAAGCGGTACAAGAGCGCGTGCGGGTCCGTCCGCCTGACAGCTGGTGTCAAACCGTACTTCTAAAGAAAACCGATAAGAAGTCGCGTGCACATTTCCTGTGGAGGTTCTGCATATTTCCTGTCAAGTTCACCGTAATTGTCAAGCGCAGATCGAGACTGTGTGTGCACTGAATGCATGCGTGTTAGCAGAAGTGTGTGTGTGTGTGTTTAGGTAAGCCACACAAGTCAGCAGCATTCTGTTGAGCACCAGTGACGGTGTACAAAAGTCACAAATTGCAGGAGTTTGTTTCGTATAACTAACAGAAAATAGATTTATTTATATATATTTTTTTTTAAGTCGGTCTAGAAAAGAAAAGTATGTTATTAATCAAGGCCAACGCCTGGTGAGATAAACAATGCACCAAAAGGATAGTGATGACAACGACTCCTAAATCAATGCACATAAGTCCACAAAAGCCAAAATAATCCGATTCATTTTGTCCCAGGGACAAATGCGTCACATTTATTTTACTATGGCTGTGACATAACAGTGCAGGCAATTAAAATGTGATCTGAAAAAGGAAAAGGTCCTCTAAAAATAGACGCTCCAGTTTGGACAACCCTACTGACAGACCCTTGAAAGTCCTCAAACCTCACTTTGGGAACCACTACTTTACGCCGTCTGCCCGGTCCGCTGAGGCTGCATGACGGAGGCAAAAGAAAGAACAAAAAAAAACAACTCCACCACTGGTTATTAGGAGACTCGTCACACAACAGCGACGAGCATAGCGTCACTCTAAACACTGCAGATCTGTCCCAGGGTTTTGTGTGTGTGTGTGTGTGTGTGTGTGTGTGTGTGTGTGTGTGTGTGTGTGTGTGTGTGTGTGTGCACGTGCGTCTCTGCTGCGCAACCCCTGAACAGACGGTCCCTGTCCAGATCCATCAGTCTGTGAAATGAATCTAATAACATGCACAATCACATCATTTCCGAATGACATACATCGCAGCGTCACAATGGATAATTGCACAACGATGGCAAATGCCAACGTATGATGACGGCTTTACTATGAAAGGGCTGATCAGCTGATCCACGACCCAGAACATGTAACCCCAGCCTCCTGTAGTGTCGCTCTGTAGCCTATTATACTCAAAACAAACGCGCTCCATAACTCAAAATCAATGCCCTGTTTGCCCTCTCACTTGATTTTTAACCCAATGCATTTATTATTATATATATATTTTTTAAATCATAGATATTTTTGACAAGCCAGTTATATTGTACTTGCTACTTTAAGTACATTTCACTTAATATTTGGTGCCGGCTGGAAAACAAAAGTGATGAAGCTCTGTCCACATCACAGAGCTACTGGGCCGATAAGCTACCTCCATTTACTAGGGCCGAACTGACAGAGGGATTAGTGATGCAATCATCCAAATGATAAACACACACACACACACACACACACCACGGCTGTCATCCTTAAGAAGATGGCGACACTATGACACATGCGTGTATCTATGTGCCGTGCGTTACAGTGGCAGGAGAACACTTATCATCTAATCCCAGCATTTAAACATTTCTCATTCTTCTAGTCTCTCCAAATTTGAAAGGAGGAATTTAGCGCAAACATGCTATTAATCTTGAGCAAACAGCTTTAATCAGCAGAACTGCATTTTCCAGTGACGAAACGGTACTTCTTTCCACAAGATATTACTTGTTTCCACAAGATATTTGTGCAGAAATGCAATCTCTTGTCCCCCCCCCCAACTAAGAGAAAACCCCAAAGACTTCCTTTCATCCAGTGTTTAAACTACACGATGATATCAGGAACGCTCCACTTTACAGCCCATTTAGGAAAAGTTACAGACAAGGAACTGAATGGGAGAATCGCTGGTGTTTAAACTGGGAGCGAAATCGACTTGTACTAATATTTAGCCTTCATATTATGCCCCACATTATTACATTAGAGCCGCAACGGTTGAGCAATCAATGTGTCTATTTACATAAACTTAAATCAGCAACTATTATCTGTTAGTACTTTGTAGTATAATTTGGTCGCATGCAGACACAGCAAATGCATGATTGCTCTGCAAAAATCCAGCCACAATAATCTCTGCACTTGTTGAACAACATGACTGAAGGAAAGACCAGCTGCAGTAAAATACTGTCATTTCTATTGTTCAAAACGTGTTGTTTCATGTGGTACATTTGATTTTTTTCGTTTTAAGAGACTACCATATGTGAGAAGTGAGAAGGTACAGACACTCATTGGGAGGTGCTCGTTCCAGGAAGAGATATGATCTTTAATTTAGCATCTCAGACAGTACCGCAGCACTTTTGCATACTTGTTAAATATATATATATATATATATATATATATATATATATATATATAAAATACCACGTCACTGACTAAATACAACACAAGATGAGTGATAGATTTAACCTCAATGTCAGTGTTTCAGCCCAACACGAACATCTGAAGAAAACACTTATTTGCATGAATACAATGAACATCAACATTGTTTCACACGTGTGTTCTGCTCAATCAGTGGGTGAGCTATCTCAGACAACGTATGTGATTCATTCATAAAATAACGTTACATAGTTACGTTACCGTCAACCCGATGAGGAAGAGGGGGGAAAAAAAGAAGACAAATTGACTGATTTCAACTCTTATACCAGCCTTTTGGTTCCAGCTGATTGCGCACAGTTGGGCCACTTATCTGGTGGCAATATCGCCACACATTGTAGGTGAGAAAAGGCAATTCCTCAACTTCCAGGCTCCAAGTTTAACTTAACGACAGCTCTGCTCCAGCGCGTCAAGACTCACGTTCAGCAGCCTCGCTTCGACGTTCACCCAAAATGCACCACATTCAACATCAAGACTGTGGATGACGAGAGCAGCCAGGTGGGGGGAAAAAAGACGACACGAAAACAGAGAAAATTGGGGATTTTTTTTTCGCACTAAAAACCTTCGACTCGTATGTGTAAAGAGAAATCTGTCTTTTAACTGTTTTTTTTTGTTGTTTTTAGCGAAGCAACAATTAATTTCCTTAAACGTGTTGACTGCTGCCACATTGGTTTCAGGTTCTAAACGTTCACCAGGAGCCGCTAATTTTCAATTCAAGGGAAGTTTTAGTGTCTTACCTGAGATTTCCGTAACGTCCCGTGGAAAAACAAATCTGCATAAATGACCCGGTAGGTAACAGGCTTTGGGAGCGCGTGTTGAGGTCCCCGCGCGCGCTGCTGCTGCTCCAAAGTGAAGATGCTCCTCCTCCTCCTCCTCTCTCACGCGCCTACCCGCGCTCTCAAACACGTTTTTTCATTTCCCTACAACGCTTTCCATATGTGGAGTTTACAATGAACCATTAACACTCAAACACAGAGATTAAAATCAGAACAAAGGCTTTAATTGTATTTTTTATTGCATGATTTGTAGTAGCTGCAGAGAAACAACGTTCCAGATATGTACAGTAGTGGTTGAAGGTTTGAAGCCTTCCTGCAGTGAAGAGAGATGGTCAGTGGACATTCAAATGGCACGGCTAAACTTTATTCACCTTCCTCTTTGTCCGTCTACCACAACACCTGCAGCTGTAACACTGAGGAGGGCCCAGAACCCGCACTTTCAACGTTTCGCCATCAAATATGATCGGCTGTAAGAAAGTGCACGGACTTATCAAATGTACTCCACTGTCTTACGCGTGCTCATGTCATTCTGTGGCTGCAGCCGCTATTGCGGGGTAATAATATCTCATGAAAGATGGTTGTTATTGCTGGCTACTTCTTTTGTTTGTTTTTACTGTGATTGTTGTCACATTAGGGAGCGAGGCAATAAGAGGATTGAGGTGTGCTTTGGTGTGTAACTGCCTCGAGCAAGCACGCGACAGGTTGTTCCATGTGCAGCTGCTCATCAAGTCGAAATATCAGAATGACTGTCAATCACAAAAAAAATGAACGCAGAGATGAAACATCCACAATGCAGTATTCAAGCCCCAACTCTGTGGATTCAGACTCGGAGCAGTGACTCCCTCTACAGGTGAGTTGTTGTACTGCAACGAAAGAGGGAGTTTGTTGTATTTGTTGATAGTTTATAAAACAAAATTTAAAAAAAACCCAGCTCCCTTTTAAAGTAAGTAGACCAGCCACATATTAAAACAGAATTCGCACCGTAGGACTTGTAAAATGGTCTCTCAAAGTCTTCTAAGGAACTTGGTCACTCAACTGTCACTGGAAACAAAACAAAAAAACCAATGAAATAACGAAAGTTGGTAATTTTACTGTACCTGAAAATAACTGTTTTCACCAGACCCTTTCCCGCAACTTCAATATAGGACTCAGATATGGGCTCTAATGTCAATAACACATGTATCCATACTATGTTCATATAATTAATAAAAAAATAAATACATTTAACAAATACAAAGTATTTTTTTGCAGTGGATAGATTACCAAAGGAACAGATTATCACCCACAGTTGTATTGTTAACATTTCTTTTTCAAGTGTAGGATTTCTCATTAAAACCACTATTCCTCCCTCCCTCCCCCCCTTACTAATCTAAACCTCTTAAAGCCTCTAAACTGGTGTGGCTGTGCTGTTGAGCTGGGTGAGATGTGACCCCCTCCAGTCACCTATAGGGCTGTGTGTGAGCACCGGCTCACTGAAGGCTCAACGTTAACACTGTAGCACGCTCACAGAGAGCAACCGGAAGTAAAAGTTGATGCTGATGATGTATGTTGGCAATGGGACCCGAACGAGCTCCTGGCTTTTTTGGCCAAAGAAGCAGAGGGCACAAAGATGTGCACGTTTATGTCTTCAATCGGTATATCTTGTAAAAAGGTCATATGAAAACATTTTCTTTTTACTTGTATTTTATAAGTTTTTCAGTTTTTTTTTTTGCTTATGTGTTTTTTTTGTACAAATGTTCGTACAACCTGTTGAGACATGAAACAGATTAAACAAACAGAAAAATCAACCAAAAAAAAAATAATAAAATCCCATGCATAAGTTATGTCCCACTCTTACTGATTGCATTTGTAAGTTACCATCTTATTAAAATCGGTGTACATGTTTGTCTGTTCATCAACTTGACATTTTTGATTTTGTACATTTTCAGCCTTTTTTTCTTCTTTTTCTTTTTTTTTGGGGGGAGAGGATACAATTTCTCATCTTATTTTCCAGCAGGTGGTTCCAGGTATTGCTGCAGAGTAGATTCCAGACACCGGACCTGTCTCTTCCTGTACAGCAGGAGGCGCAAGAGGCGTGTTGTGTAGATGCTGGCTGCAGGAAGGAAGACCACTCCATAAAAGAAGCCATCAGAAAGCAAATGAGCTTTTATCCATTGTGATTTCAGTTCAAGTTCAAGAAATTAAACCCCATTTCCTATAACAAGTCTTTTTTTTCTTCTTTTTTTTTCCTGCTCGAAATTGTTGCTTGGTGACCCCGAAAAGCTTGACAGAGACAGATACTGTAGCTGTCTGAATACTTCTAACAACCTCCCGAGGCTGGAGTCTGGAAGCAGAAGTGGGACAGGACAGTCGGTCAGTAGCAGACGAGGACGGGAAGAGGGAGGGAGGGAGGGAGGGAGGGAGGGTGGGTTGGGGGGCACAGGCGAGGTCACCCCTATCTGCAGAGGTCTTCTTGTGTAGAGTCTCGCACATTTTTCCTCTTCTTGCTGTTGCCCTGGTTGTGTGGCTTGTTGCTCGGATGACTTTTGGTGCTCGAGGAGGAGCTCTGCTGCCCCTGGTGGCCGCTCTTATGGTTCGAACGAGACATCCTGGCCTGGGGAGAGAATGCGAAGATAAAAGTTCAGAGTTCACGCAGGACGTCCCATGGGAACACTTCTATGTGATGTGTTGGGTTATTCGTGGATCATGTGCACGTGTATGTAGAAAGGTAAAGCTTAGTCCAACCTTGCCACCCTTTTTGCTCCCAGCCGGAGTGCTGTTCGCCTGGCTCTGTGTTCGGTTATTGTTGACGACAGTGGACTTCTCTCTGTGGGCGCTGGAGCCCCGGACAGACTGCTGCTTGGCCGTCTTACACGGCGTGCCATCAGAGTCCTGAAGGAAACCGGCAAAATAACAAATAGTACGTCATGAACATGTTGTCACCATGAAGTTTTACTCATGAAGCACAATATTTGAAGGCTCTGTGTGTGTGTGTGTGTGTGTGTGTGTGTGTGTGTGTGTGTGTGTGTGTGTGTGTGTGTGTGTGTGTGTGTTGCTAGACTGACCGCATCGCTGGAGGTTGAGATCGTGGAGGAAGGAGACAGTGGAGAGGACCGCAGTGAGGGCGACGGAGAGGAGGAATTGGAGGTTTTTACTACAACAACATCGCTGTCATCTGGAACGTTGTTGTTGCACTCATCGAGCTGCTGGGACTCGAACAGCGTGACGTCATTTCCTATTGAAACGGAGAAAGGAAAAATGTAGACACGAAGTCCAAACTCAGTCCAAAGTTAAGCTTACAGACCAGGAACTGCAGATCTTGACCTATCCTGAAGATGAGAGTCAAAATGTAGTTTCAAGAGGACTTCAAATGTTCTAGACATTAAAGAAAATTGTGAAATACCGAACGTACTGTTGAGTGGCTCATTCTGAGACTGGCTCCCCCAGTTCTTTCTGATCCATTCCCTGTACTCATCCACTTCCTGTGTTACCCGGATTATTCGGCCAAGTACGCTGTGATGGGAAAGAGAGTATTCCTGTTACACCAGTGTTTACTCAGATGTCTGGATAAACAAATGTTGCTCATAATGACCTCGTAGTTTCAGTGTGATGAAATAATGCCAACAACAACAACAACAACTGAAAATACTCAAATTTGATGATTGAGAATAAGAATGAGAATTGACAGAACATGACTGAATATTGCGACAACAAACCGATCAACCAACCGATGCAAATCTTACCTCTCGGTCTCGTTATTGGGATAGTACTTGGCGATGGGTGACACAGCGTGGCTGAGCACCACGTAGGCGTAGTCAAACGCCTGCTTCACCTGCATGGCACCGTATGAACTCCGACCGACATCGTTATCTGGCGGAGGCAAGGCAGACGGTCGTTTGGTGTTAATACTAGACGTGGCAAATACGCGTCATTCCCTTTATCCTTCGTGTTCAGTGTTCCTACCGGGCTGCAGCGGGTCCTCGATGTAGAGCATGGAGGGCCGGTAGCTGTCCATCATGTTCTTCTGAACCTCGTCTTTGGCAACGTAGCAGCCTCCATCTTTTATCCTGATGCCCGTTTTCAGGTAGTTGAAGTGGCGGCCGTACAGCTCGAAGAACTCAATGAGCAGAACGCCGATGTTGATGTTGGGGCTGCACACATCCTCCCTGTAGTGAAGCTGGAAAACACACAGTGCCCGAAGAGTTATTGAGAATGATTCAGGGAGTTTAACGAGTCACTTTTGCAGAGATAGCGTGAGAGGCTTTACATTGCTTGCTCTGAATACTGTATGTAGTGCTGTCTCAGACTGTTGTTTTTTGTACAGAATTGTAGATATCTTTCTAACTCGGGTGGTCAGGAATCACTTGTCGTTGGAAATACTGACCTGCAGGAAGCTGACAGCCATGAGGAAGAGACTGTAGGAGCCAATTCCACCGGTAAAAACCTCATTGAGGTCCCTCTGCAGTAGGAACTGCTTCAACACCAGGACCAGGTAAGGCAGCACGGGGTATTTCTACGGGACAAGATACAGACAGGGTGAGGATATAGTGAGGATTGTGACGCCTACAGCACCCTCTGGAGGACAACAGGGATTTAGACTTTTGAATCAAAAGACTCCCTGTGATGTTACACGTTTGTTTAAATGATACGATAACCTCCCGTGGTAGTGATAGCAGGACGCTACAAGTAAAGTCTAAGTCAAGCTGCACAAATTATGTTTACACTTCAAACAGCCACAACACTGTCCCCAGGTCAGAATACAGGACAGACAGAACTCTACCTCTTTGAATTCCTTGATGAGCCGGGCCGCTTTAACGCCGTTCTTCACATTGAAGCTGATGTCCACTTTGACCTCAGTGAAGGAGTCCGTCAGTTTGATGATGGGAACCTGGAACACACACACACACACACACACACACACATACAAATGCTGATCCTGAGGCAGTCGAACAGGAAACGATCACACAATCACTGCAATCAAAGGCTTGGCTCATGACATCGTGCAATCGTACACAAATCCACGTTTTCTGATCTAATCCTTCGCTAAAGTACTTGAGCAAAGATTTAAAATGCTGAACTGCTTTTAGAATCCCGAACAAAAGTGAGAAGTGAAACAACCAGAAAAAAAGCTTTATTCAAATCCTTTAAGTCCTGAAGTAAAACAAAAAATCAAATCAATGCACGGTTTAAAAATAACTCAAATAATAGGATTTTGAGAGCTAGTTCCAAGCATACTACTCTAGCAATACTGTATCTGTGTCACACGCAACATATGACCTTAATTTGGATGAAATTACACTTTCCCTTGGACGCACGTGTCTGAATACAAGACATGTGCGCCAAGCAGTTCAGTCACGGTTGTTGAACCGTCAACACTGTTTGTGTGATTTACAGCTTGTAAAACTGACACTAACACCAAAGACCTGAACATGACAGTCAGCGTCATACTAATTAATGACTGACAAACGACGTACAACTCTACACTTGATGATTGGTCAGCGTCTTACCGTGGCCTTGTCCAACACTTTGACAGAGTTCTCATCCGCGATGTTCCTCTTCCGGAGAGCCTCTTCCAGCGTCCAGAGCGGGAGTGTGTCCCACTTCCCAAAAACTACCAAGTCAATGTCACTGGTGGAAGAGAGACATGACAGGTGTCACTGAGGTCCACTACATTACATACAGCTTTAGCTGTACAATAACTCCATTTCTCTCATTTCTTTATGTACAAGAGCAACGGTAATGTACAAATTTCTCTTCCGCTCGCATGACAAAAGGTTTCGTCCAAACTTTGTAACGCAACCCTTGACTAACAAATAGAAGCACAGACCACATGTAGTCCTAAATGTACACGCATGAACAAGCACTCCAACAGCTGATGTACTGATAAGTCTGGGACTAGCCGTGTGTGACCGTGTAACTTGTGAAATGGGAAACAACACAATACTTCCTCTTACAAACAAAAAGCACACCCTTGCACATTTCAGCCCACTCGGAGGTTTTGCCGCTACGGCCATCAAATGGTCTGCTATGACCAGCAGTTTATGGAGGCTAATGCAGGTTATGGAGGCTAATGCTGGTAAAGAGTGCTGTGTAACCGACATAAGAGTCAGCTGACTTTATGACTGCCCTCTACTTGTGCTCCAGTTACATTTAGTTTCAGTATTTACTGTTGTACTGTAAGGCAAGACCCCCTTAACCGATAGCTTACTAATACAACTACCCACCCATTCAGAGGTTTCTCTGCACTGCATTGTCATAGGTAAACATAGGCATTATACAATGTTGGTTTTCTTGGGTTGGAGCTGATCTTAAATCGAAGGGAACGCTAAAACAGCCATTCTTAAATATCCCCCATATGGTAGCTTACAGCAAGCAGGTGGCTTTGCTTCCCCCTTGTGGATGAGCAATGTGCAACTTCAGACAGCTTACAGAAGCCAACCAGTGTGTGTGTGTGTGTGTGTGTGTGTGTGTGTGTGTGTGTACTACTTCAGCAGTGTGTCCACTACATACAGAATGTTACACACAAGCATATACTACAAACAAGACACGCACACAAACACACATGCACTAAGTGTAAATGACCTGCACCATGTGACTTAAATGAGGCAAATGCACACTTTTGTTTCCAGATCAACAGAAGCGCACCAAAACAGATTCACACACATGCATCCATTAACAGCTTAGTTTCATTTAAGTGCTCAGTGTCGGGTGAAGAGTCCACTCATCCAGGCGACTTGTCTGTTTCCGGCATTTGTTGTGTGTGTGTGTGCGTGCGTGTGTGTATGCGGTTGTGTATTTTTGTGTACGTGTGGTGTGGCTGTGTGTCTGCCGCAAGCCTTTCTCAGAATCAAGTCTTTAACAAAGATCCAGGATCACCAGCACTAATAATCAGGAAACCACCGGATCCACAAAACAAAAGCAAATCATGACTTGCTGGCTGGATGCAACACTTTATCCATAACGGAGCAAAGTCGTTTTGGTAGGGAGCCAGTTCACAGACATGGTTTGGCAAGCGTGAGTTTAAAAAAGGCCGTTTAGGAAACAAAGTGGCTCACCTTGTTGGCAGATAAAGACCAGTGCTGAAACTCCCAAAGACTTGGACCTGGAGAGATCGGAAACACAGTTACACATGGTTTGTTTTGTGGACAATATATTACATTGATTTATGCATCATCCTGCAGATCAAAACATTCTACACCTGAACTATTTTTTATCATCATATTCGACAGATTTGACAGATTCGACAGGCACGGGCTTGCCTGAAATGATCCCACCAAGCTGGCAACAACTTGCCGTCTGATTTCCCCACGCCAAGCTACGCTCCTGTAAAAACCTGTTCGCCAAGCTGTATAAATGTCACTATTCTTCAGTTTAACATAATCTTGATTGAATGACAAGCCCAAACAAACTGCACAGGCGTGGTACAAAATCTACCTATCAGGGGCAAACGCAAAGAGTGTGTAGTGTGACTACTTTAAACCACTTCAGTTGCATTTCAAGAGGGGGATTAAAGACCAGGGTGGCTTCAATGAAACAAGCAACTCCTCCACTAAATCAGATCAAAACATGCATGAGGTTTACACACAAAACAGTCCTTTTAGCCACTGGTATCTTAACCTGCACACCATTGAGGTGACTAAAATATCTCCAACATTTTATTGGCGAGTGTACAGAAATAGAGTTAAGCCTTGACCCGACCGTTACTCGCACACCAACCAGTAGTACAAACTCTGCTTTACAGCCTAGTCACATGACCGGGGCTAAGCCGATTGCAGGGCCATGTTGGTGAACGAGTGTGTAGCCGGTCCTGAAGAGGGGGGGGAGGTAACTACAGGTGGTCACCAAGGTGAGCTTTGTTACCTCGACTTCTCCGGTCAAACGTTTGCTTACAGCTGACGTAGACTACCTCTCGTCAGGTATATATGGGAGGTTTACGCATCCAAGTTCATCGATTAAACAGAATCACGATGTGCAGATGACCAAGTTGTGTGTTCCACAGCGGAAAAGGAATAAAACTAGGCAGGCTGGGGACGGCATTGTGCCCCTTCATTTAGGAACAGCTGAGCTCACTTTGAAGCATGCTGCTCTATCAGCAGGATCAGAGTCAGCGTGTAGTAGAATGCCTGAGGGGGCGCTGATAACATGGCCCAAACAGAGTACTGTGCAGCGGGGAGATAACAGAAAACAGGATGCTTTACGCCATTAACTGACTCGTATGTTAACCGTGTTGCAAATTACAGAGGCCACCGTGTGCAAAAGGAGCCGGTTCACAGGAATAAACAAGTGCAACAAGCCCCGTGTTCAGTGTTTATGATTGGCCAACTGTTTTCACTGTTACACAACTTCATTTTGTTTCTGCCAAAACTAAATAACCTCTCGTGTTTATGAGTAGCTTTCAGATTCCAGCAAAGTTTTTCCAGTCAACAGCTGGCGGCAGTTCTCAGCCTGATTATCAGTGCGGCGCGCTGGAGGATCTGGACCGCCACGCCCTACAATCCAAAACCACCACCAATAACAATAAATCTCAGTCGTTGGTGTTGGGGGAGGATGTGTACCTCAGCACTGGGCCACAGGTCGTGGATGACACCCTTGATTCTGTCCACCACCTCCTCTCTCATCTTCTCCTCCTCCGCCCGGGGGGAGACGTAGTCATAGAAGTCCTTCACCTCCTCGTGTAACCTGTGGACGACAGGACACAGTGTTGAGAGAAGAGTTTGTGGTAATCCTGTGAATTAAATATCCAGAAGAAACATAATTGCCATTTGCATTAGTTGAATTATCGGTCCGATACCAACTCAACTAGCTGGATCGGGTATCAGCGACAATAGGCCAATCTGGTGTTGGACACCATTATTTTAATAAATAACTATTCAGTACATTTACATGTGTATTCATTTATTATATCTTGTTTTACAAAGTCAGGAAACAAATGTTTACGTCAAGCCTGATGTTGCCTTACACATCAAAGACTGACCCCAGTCACTTCCACACAGTGAGGCATACAGTTTATGGGTTCTCGGTCCTTGATATTGGTCGATACCCAAAGCCCAAGTATCGGTATCGGGACTGAAAAAGTTGGATGGGTGCATCCCTAATTTGATTGATTTGAAAATGTTTGGGGCAAAGAAGGCTGCTAAAAAGTCAACCTTCCCATGGAAGTCATCTCAGTCAGGGCAAGGTCCTAACGCCTCTGTCCTTGGATCAGGTCGCTCTGCCACGTGCGCTGACCTTTACACTGACCACTTTTGTCCACAAAAACATAGATGCAGGGACAAGGAAGAACACACACATGAAGGCAGACGTGCGCAAACAACCATAAAGGGCCAATAATAGAAACAATCCTCTTGGCAGAGGACAGAGAAAGTGATGTTTCTGCTTTTAAATATAAAATAAGGCAGCAAAGTAAAGCCTGCGTACACCACAGAAAGTTGGACAAGACAAACACGAGCAGCTCCCGACACTGACTGACTGCTGTTTGGATAACGCTCCAAAGAGCACCGCATGTGCATCTGGTGTCTGGGTTTTACGCAAGAAGAACACTTCACCTAACAGCTGTCGCAGTTCACTGGGTCTCACCGTTATTATAGATTTTGGGGTCTAGTAGAAGCCCAGGACACGGAGGCAGCACCGAAAGGTTGCTGGTCAGCTAACCATGAAGAGAAAACACGTGCACAATTCAACATTTCTTCTCCGGACCCAAATACTATCATTCCTAAAGCCACACTGCTAAGAAGCAACAGTACAGTAGGGCCATGATCAGATGGACAAAAACGTTGCATTAAAAACACAAGATGCTACTTTTGTGTGTGCTACATGTGAATATGAAAAACAAACCAGGACAGCTAGCAAGACCAGAAAAAGTTATTTGGTATTTAGAGTAGTTGGATCCATTATGATGATGATGATTTTATCCTGTATCGTCTCCGATGCAAACTCTTCATAATGGATCGGGACATCCCTAATTTCAAGACTGGCAGTCAAGCCAGAGCCCGTTGAGGTTGTCATTGAAAAGAAAGATACTGTGTGTTTAACGAACTGCTATGTTGGTATGAATGTGGACTAACTGGCTGCTCACAACACTGAATGTAGGGCATGTAAATGTGGTCGTTACTTAAATGCGGATATACGGAGAGGCTGAACAACCTGAAAGTCCCAGACAACACAAGTCCTCTGTGTTGCATATTGTATCTGTGAGTTCTCAGACATTTACTGAAATTGTAGTTTTATCTTGAGGCCCAAGACTTCTACCGTGTCCGCGGTGTGACCGAGCCGGAGCGTTAATGCACCACCCTTTTATCTCTTTCTGATAACGGCTTGTTTTCAATTTCATTGTTGTTAAATTTGTTTTCTGTTCGGGGAGAAGAGGAAAACAGTTTCAGTTTACATTTGCTGCACCTCCTCCAACACGGCTGGCAACCGACGAGCACATTTTAATGACCTAATCTCTTTTCCCCGTGCACATCGCAGAGACTTCCGCCTCCATCACAAACACGTTAGGTTTCATTTTAGGGTAAAAGAAACAAGAGCTACAGTCTGCATTACACATACGACATGAGTTTTGATTTCAGAGAACACAGATCTCATTTATGTATCATTAAGACACCACAGCCCAAAGACCAACACTAATCAAACTTCATTTAAAGTGCAATTCAACTGAAGGATTGTATAGGGTTGGGGTTAAAATGATTCCTTTTAGCTTTAATGTATTTTCATAAACATAAAGCTTTAAAGACGGCATTTATCTGCCATGATCATTTTGGTTTGTTTCTACAAGGGTACAAAAAAAAACACACTATAAAAAACATAACTGGTATAGATAGTGAGCACCAGCAGGTTTCATTTCACAGGAAACCGGCTGCTGCTGCTCCCCCGTCATCACGTGTTCGGAGCAATCGTAGAAATCACATCTCATGCCCCCACCTCGCTGGATCGAGTTTCCTCTCAGCCCTGCGCCTGCTTAGGGAGCACATGGACCCGTGGCACTGCTTATCCGTAAATCCCACGTGCCTATATCGTCGTAATATTATGTAATCTCAAGGAACAGATTTCCAGAGCTGAAGTTGTTCTCTCACCTCCTTAGCATTTAGCAAAATGATAGCAGGTAATGAGATGAAGGGCTGCAACGGAGGATAAAAACGAGCACTACGCACAAGTCGGAGACACGAGTGTCGTGGCTCCAAGGACTTGTGGAATTGTGCTTCTTTGTTTTTTTAATGTTCACACCTGCAACAATGTACGGCTTCAAAAACAATTCATAACTGAGCAATGAGCTCACGATTCAGGGCAATTTACAAAATCGCTCAATGCTCATAGACAATTCCTTATTACACCTTTCTTTATTTTCTTATTGACAAAGAAATAAAAGGAGGGCCAGAAACACCCAGAAGGTGGAACAAAAACATGGGAGAGGGAGGGAGGATTGGGTGTGGTGCTGAAATGCCTTCATGTGAACAAGAGCCATCTGTTAAGTTGGGTAGGATGAAGGAAAAAGAGGTTATTGTCACATCACACTGAGCACTACTTACTGGCTGTTCAGATATCTCGGCACAACGGTACAAAAAGTGTCTTTCAAATCGCTTGTTGCATATCTTTAGAATGTAATACTCAATACCAGGCATGTTGGGACATAAACACCTGCATGAAGCATGATTGTTGATGGGTAAAATACAGTGAACAGTGTTCCAGTGTTATGGCATTAGATCAGGTTACTCATTGCTCAAAGAGTTCTGGCCATATTGTCCCAGAAAGCATCCCAACATCATAACCATTTTTGTTTTTGCAAGGGTTGAAATTTTGGCTCAGGACAATTTTTGCAACAAAAGAGGGTCGTGTGTATGTGTGTGTTATGTGACACTGCTGTGTCTATGTTGACAGGGTTACCAGGAGGCAAAATACATCGCATCCCACACTGTTTCTTTCAAAATGAGGACAACCTCAAACTGCGGCAGCAGTGTCGATGTCTCGAAGATGGCCGATTCATTAATGTTTGATCGATGAACTGATCCGGGGTGCTAAGTGTTGGCCACTGGGACAAAAACGGCTCAAGTTACCCAGAAGCCCAAACACTTGCTGGCTGCTAGTGGTGGACTTGAGTACTGTGGTCAAAACAGAAACGGTTGGACTGTAAATATGGTAATACCAGCACCAAATTGTTTGTCACACCAGTAGACCGTCAATCATCTGTTGATTGTCTGAGCTTTCTAGAAACATCAACTGATCTGGTACCTGTGTAGGAACTAGGGCGGTCGCTTTATACTCAACATCGAGCCAAATACATTAGCTTCAATGTAGTAGCTACTCTTTTTCTTCCCGTCTGTTATGGTAGCATGTTAAAATGAAAGCTGTAACATTTTGGTACCAAAACACCGACACTGAAAATGTGATTTTAAAAGCAACACTTAAAGCAGTATCACAAAAAAAAGGTAGGAAGAGAAGGAAATTATTAACTCAGGCCACGATAAAAGGAAATTGTCAAAGCCCAGCCATTCTGTACACACGCTGAGAAGGTCACAGTTTGACCACACGCTGTGAAAAAAAGAAACCGCAGAACACAGTGTGTCGCTCACTGTCTGGAGCACGGGAAGGCTTTCCATTGGACAGGAAGAAACACATTCCTCGCTTCACTTAGGAAGGCCGAGCTGCCCACACGGGCCGTTCAGACGGAGGCCCGTTTCACCTACAGTCCAAATGGCCAAGCATGGCGGCTTCTCTCTCCACACATCTCTTACACGCTTTGGCCGAGAGCCAGCGAGCTAGCTAAGAGAGGAGAGCGTGACATAGATGTCAAAGCCAGCAGAGGCTGGAACCACACTTCTAATAATGGAGCTTCAGTCACAGAGGTGCTATCTGTGTGCTGGGAATCATAAATCTCCAAAAGACAGGGGCAATAAAAAGGCAATAAATGGCATGAGCCAGGGCTACTCATCAGTGAGCGATTAACCACACTTTTCATTAGCCTGCAAGTGATGTTGTGCCTCAACGCTTGGAACTGGCTGCCAATGCCAGGCCCCTCTGAAATTAATCAAGTGTAGGCTGCTCTGTCATTACTACCATTTTGGGGCCACAGGAGCAAATTGTGCCGCATGAATAAGACATCCAACACAAGTGAGGACGTGAGGTTACAACAAAGATGTCATAAGGAAAAGACAGCGCGTGCACACACACACACACACACACACACACACACAGAGTAAAGCCCAAATATAAAAGATATAGCCCGTAAGAAAGATTTTGTAGTTGAACCATTCATAAACTAAAACACCCAAATCATTTGTGGGTAAACTAGCAAGTAAACAACATTATTCAGCTAGAACTGAAGAAGCCATTGACCCGGTAATCTAGACACAACCAAATATGTACTGTACATGACCCAGGTGTGCTGACAATATACATTTCCCTCACCATGAACCCAATGATAACAAACACAACGTGAAGATAAGACATTTAGAAAACAGAAATGGGCCACAGCTCTCCCAGGCTACACAGACTTCCTGTGCCCTTATAAAGAGTCTGAATAACCAGAAAATGAGGTGGAAACAGTCCCTCAGAACTGCCAATCTGATTGGACACTCAAGAGGGCTTGGGTTTCTTTCTGGGAGGGTTGGCTTTGTTTTGTGGAAGTGAGGCTGTGTGCAGCATGTAAACGCTGGTCCTTTTCCATCGGGAGGCGGGCCACAAAAAAGTGGAATTACAATCTTATTAAATGGGCAAAAAAAGGGTTGCTCAGTGTTTTTAAATACAGAGCGAAAGTGTTATAAAATGTGTATTTTTAAGAAAGAGCCAATCACACATGGGAAGGAAGCAATGTAGCCACAAGGGGCTTTGCAAATTTGACAAAACCCTGATGCTCATCAACAACATGCTCCCAACAATGATGACGAGGCTAAATACGGTAAAGGAGTACAAGTGTTGTAAATACGCTACTAACAACCGTGGAACAGCATCTATATTACTCTACACAGGCCGCATCTCCCAAGCAACAAAACATGTATTATGAGTGAAGACTTAACCATAGAATTAACATAACCTACCAGCCAGGAGCTCTTATATCCACATAAACACTGTGTGCGTTTCAAAATACAGTTCTTGTAATGCCATCGAGCACAGTGGCATTGTGTTTTAACAAGAGTGTGGTGGGACAGAGAGCCCTCAGCGGTGGTTAGTGTGATCAAGACTCTGAGGTTCAGGTTCTGGTATTAGCAGAGCTAATCACTAAGGAATGTCCTTAAGCAAACACAGAGCTTCCATATTGCTATAAATGAGGATCGGCCAAACGCTGCTCTGCTTGTCTATACATGTCAAACAGAGAAGGGGCCAAACTCTGCACCTAAAAAGGTCTTCAAAACAGAGCTCAACCCACCAAAATATTTCTCCAGAGTCATATCTAAAAGAACCACTGCAGGTCACTGACGTAGTTATAAGTTAGTAGGTGTATTTATTGTACAGTGTGACTTAATACTGTTAAAGGACCCGCTCTGGTACGAACGCTAACAGTACAGGCTCTGTAATGACTCAATTCTCACGCTCGCTGAGTGAAGCAGGAGTCTCCAGTTTGTGATTCAAGATATCGGTCGTTATGCAGGGGTTAATAAAGTTTGCATTAAAGCAAACACTTAGACCCTTTAGGTATGAATGACGACTGCAAATAGCTTGCTCAACGATGTGCAGCTGTGATCAGCTGAAATTCAGTTACAATTTATTAAATAATGACAACTTTTCATAATTTTCCAATACGATCACTGGTCACCATTGAAATGCAGTACTACCAACTGAGATGACCACAACTGCTGTTCCTCGCTGACGTCGAAACTACATTTTATAGTCATTACTATCGACGCAAGAGCAATCACTCTGCCCTGTCATTAAGGCACGCTGGTTGTTAAAGCTTCTCTGTGGGCATGTGTGTGCCTGCAACACATATTGTGTACATACTAGCATGCATACTAATGCCATCTGAAACCGTAGCGGGTGCTGTGGCCAAATCTGGAACAAAAATGTGGAAACAAAGAAAGCAGGAAACACTGTGCATAAAGGTGTGCTGCCTGTGGCCAAATCTCAAAGTCCATTTACGCACTCAAAGTCTGTGGGGGCTTAGGACTGTCCAACTGTCAGATCCAGGAGTGCTTGAAGGCTCCATCGCAGACATTTTCAACTGTACACCCGGAGGCCTTCCAGTGTGTTTTGAGATGAGGCGGAGGAGAGTGGGTCGAGGGTACCACAGACCAACGAGCCAAGCAGGCCAAAGACTAACACCATGTCAGCAAACTGTGTCAGGATTCACTTGCCATCCTTCAATATTCATACACCTGCTTTTAACCACCAGTGTCATGACTGTACTCTAGTACAGTGAACACACTGACTGTTGCTGCTCACAATAAGCAGTTTGTAAAGACTTGGCAGACTCATCAGCTCTCACTTCCTCTGAAGTACAGCCAGCTGAATGTCTGTGGACATAAGGAGGAGAACCAGTGAGATGGCTCAATCATCCAAAGTGCCACTCTTGTTTGGGGAAGCACCCCGTTACCCCCTTAATGCTCTCTTTTGACCTAAGAGTAGTGGGATGCATAAGCATAATGTGCACGTTCTTTCATACAACAGCTGGTTTGCAACCCCCCTAATGAACACCACAATGTTTGCAGGCCAGGATAGAAACTGTTCAGTGCTGCCGTGTTATGTGTCTACAGTAATACCCAGAGACATCCTGTGTGTTTATTTCTCCATAAGATTTGTTCAAACTTAAGAAAAGTATTAAGAAAAAATAAAAGGTTAAACCTCCTGTGTGTTTCTTAGGTTTACTTATTGACTTAAAATGATCTGCAGCTTTACCTTGCTAACGCCTAACTTAAGTTAACGCCTTGAGATGTGAGCGCTCATTGGTGGACAGACGCACTTCCACAAATCATTTACTCTCCAGCAAGTCATCAAACTTTGGGTGGGGGTGAAATGTGGGTGGGGTGAGACTGACAACCCCAGTCGTCTCCCTGCATGCCATTTCTGTGCGTTTGAAATAAGAAAATACTAGTCCATCAACTCCTAGTTTACGAGTTAAACTCTCTCTTACCCGACAATTCCTTCCGAGTAGTTCCTGACTTTCCACGGCGTGCCCGCGTAACCATCGTAGCCTCCTGTGTTGGAGCTGCTGCTGCCACTGTTCAAGAGGCTAGAATTGAATCCGAAAGTGCTCGCCTTGTTGTCTCTTTTCCTTTTGTTGGGGTGTCCGTCTGTCAGCCACCTCGAAAGCACCGCGACCCCACTGCCCTGCTGCTGCCCCTCTCCACGGACACCGCCCCTGCCACCGGCTCGGTTGTTGTGGTTGCTGTTGCTTTCCAGTGGTATAAAGTCCCGCTGTGCCTTAATTTCTCTGTCCCCTATTAAGGACGACATACTGATCCTGGCGTCCTCGCTGTTAGAGTCAAGTGTCCCGTTTCTGCTCCCGGCTCCCGACGCCCCGTTGACGATCGCTTTCAGACTGCTCTGAGGTCCGGCGGTGTAGCAGTTATTTACATGCAAGTAGCCGAGCCCCTGAGTCGTATCCCAAATCTGCATCCACAGCTTGTTAGCGGGTCCACGTTGTTCTGGTTGAAACCATGCGATTCTTGGATCCATCAAACGGAACTGTAGGCAAACCGCCGCCGCTCTCCCACCACCACCACCACCCCACCCCACCGAGCAGTGCTCAGCTCGTGTGCAGCTAGCCAGGTTGCTAGCTAACGTTAGCTAACGCTAGCCTGCTAGCCTCGTTATAGCTGTCGATCGCTTCCCCGCTGCTCCGTTACTTCTAGAATGTGGTTTTAAAAAGAAATCCGTCCCTTGGTAATGACGATACACAGTCGAAATTATCCACGCGAAGTAAAACAAGACTGTGAGCCAGGTGTTAAAAATTGTAGCTCAAGCCAAAGTTGGGTGTTGGAAGACTGGAGAAACGTGCAGCTGCTGCTTGTCGAAGTGCCTCTCTGACCCTTTCCCCTGATCGTGGGTCCGTCAATGGCGAAGTCTACGGTGCTACAGCGCATGCGCGGTGCGAGTGAAAAGGGGGCGGGGAGACAGTAGTTACGCAACAGACAACTGCTTCTTGTTACATAACATCTGATTTACTATTCTCTCATCAAAAATGAATTGACACGGTGTTGAAAGTACTACAACGTAAACACGTTTTACTTTTTTTTCTTCATAATACTACTTTAAGCCGATTTTGACTGTAATAATAACCCGAGGTAAAGATAAATACCACTGTATTCAACATATCCCATGGTTTTTCACACCTTTTTAGGGTGCATTTGAGACAAAACTCCCACGATGTAAATATACAGTACATGTTGTACTCGGTTAAAACGCTTGCAGGTAACAAGTGGCAATACAAAATTATACTTATGACTTCAGGACTTCATCACCTCCACAGATAACCAGTTCGGCTTCAAAGCCAAACATGGCACTGACTTGTGTATATATAAAGGAAATTGTAAACAAATACAGAGGTCAAAACTCATCACTTCTTATGTGTTTTATTGATGCCTCCAAAGCTTTTGATCGTGTTAATCACAGTAAATTATTTTTTCTGTTTAATCTGTATATTGATGATCTGTCCAAGCAACTGAAAGCCTGTACTACTGGGTGCATGATTGGAAATACTCTGGTTAATCACATCATGTGTGCAGATGATCTGGTGATCTTTAGTCCATCTAGCGCTGGTCTTCAGCAGCTCCTCACTGTACGGTGTGGAACATGACATCAATACAACGCCAGTAAGAGTGCTATCCTGATCTGTCGAACTAAAGAGGACAAATGTCTAAACTTCCCTGACTTCAAATTGTCTGACAATAATCTTGGTGTCTGTAGTGAAGTAAAATATCTTGGTCATTTTATAACAGAACACGCAAGTTTGGTCTGTGTACAGATGGAGTGAAGAGGTCTCTGTTCAGAGCATATTGTACTCCACTCTACACTGCACACTTGTGGTCAAACTACAAAAAAAAGAGTTTACAGACTTCAAGTCGCGTACAATGACGCCATGAGAATACTGTTAAAGAGACCGAGATGGAGTAGTGCTAGTGAAATGTTTGTGGCTGCACGAGTCAACACTTTCCAAACAGTTTTAAGAAATCTCATGTACAAATTCATCTGTAGACTGAATGACTCTGTAAATGGGATCACACTTGTTTTAACCAACATAAGGTTTAGCACCACACGCTACCAGTCCCAGCTGTGGCGACATTGGTACAGCTGTCTCTTTGTAAGGCATTGCTAGGCCTCTGTACTTTTATTGTTTGTGTCTGTCTTTTTATGTATCTGTCTGTATGGACCCAGAGTCTGAAATAAAGTCCATCTACCTATCTATAATAGGGCCATAACAATTATTGTCAATATCAATAAATCTGTCAATTATTAACATCTCACAATTTCTCAAGGGGACAAGTTGTTTGTTCTGCCCACCAGTCTAAAACCGAAAGCTATTTCATACAGAGCGATGTAAAATAGAAGCAGCATATCCTTACATTTTAAAAGTTGGAACATATAAAATGTATATTATAGGTTACTTGGCTGGAACCAGGAAGTTGTGTGAGCATTTGTTTTTATAATTTTCCTGTAAATCTACTCATTGATCAATCATCTTATCACCTCAGCACTAATTCCAAATACACCCATGTTACAAACACTCAAGGAAATGCTGAAGAAACCAGTATTTATTTCAAAAAAGGCCTTTATTCACAGCCTGATGACATAACCTCCCTCAGATTGATCTTGAAATTGTTGTTAATTACATGCAATTTTACCAACATTTCCCTGAAAGGTTGTGGGAACCCAGAGAAGCTGTGCCTGGCTCTTAAAACGTAAGAACTCTCACAGAGTTCATTTTGATGTTTTCATTTTTGATTGAATAGCATTTGTGGATGCAAGTCATTCAATATTTACCATTTACGGCATCAATGAAAGGCAATGAGTTAACTTTGTCAGCTACTCAAAGAGAGATAAACTATGGATCCTGGATTTACATATATATTTTAGGACAAGAATGCTTTCAGTAGAAAGACTGTCTTAGTAACTTGCAGACGGCGGAAGTCACAAAAATACCACCACAAAAGTCACCACTCCATGCAGAAGATTGCTGCCTGGCTGAGTGTGCACTTAATGCCAAGAGATGGGAAGTGGAGGGACCTCAGCGTGGTAGAGGTAGAGAATATCTGCGTATTTCTGAAGGCTAATGTCTGTCCTAATAGATTTTAATAGCATCACAACCTTGGCAGTGAACATGCCGACCCCTTTCAGCTTAGTATGTTACTGAAATTACAGTAAATTGTATTGTTTCTCTTTAAGCAAGCCAATATTAATAACTTCAAAACCTTTTTTTAAATGATGTCACTGATACTACGATCCTTCCATTTACGGGGCCTGTAATGTAGAATAGCTCGGCCTTGAAGTAGAACTGCAAACATCAATGTTTGGCCAATTCAACCATGCAACAAAATCATGGGCACATCTATCAAAACCTGGTGTCTGCTCTCCACACCTGATTAAAAATGTTACTGAGGTCCATGAACTCATGCCAATTCAAGTCTGACAACCATTTTGGTTGAAATGAAGCATAATTAACTAAGTGAGCAAAAATAAAAAAAGACTTGACTGTAACTTGCAGTGAATACCAACTCATCTCTGATTTTCTACACATCTTTCTCAACAAAATAAAATGTCACATCAACAAGTACAACAGTAAATCATTATTTAGAGAATATAAACATTGAAACCGAGCAAAAACAAATGGCATACTATCAACATGAAATAAATACTCGATGGTTTCACAACCACATTCTGTTTCGTTCTATGCTCCTGTTGGCATATCTGTCCAAACAGGTTCCTAATCCATTCCTACAGATGCCTCATCGTTATTTTTTCACCACCTTCTCCAGATAACCGATGAATCTTCTCAGGTTGACTTTGATGTTGTCTAGCACGCACAGCTGCTGGGGGTTGTACTTGCCTCTTCCTTCTTTACGAATCTAGAAGAAAATAAACGATTATAAGATCAGATAAGACAAGATAATCCTTTATTAGTCCCAAAGCGGGGGAAATTTGCAGGATCAAAACATTATTTTGAAAATCTCATACATTTTCATAAAACAAGGGGACACATGCACTTAAGTATTGTGGTTTATTAATATCCATAAAGCCATTGTGGGCGATACAAGACTGAGAAACTCAACTGTTTGGCAGTGGGAGTGGGTTGGGTTAATCCTCATGAAAACGCTTTTAGGAATTGTGAAAAATCGATAAGAACCGGTGGTTCAGTAAAAATAAATGAGTCTCTGGTACCTTGGCCTTGAATACAGGCTGAAGTGCCTTCAGTGCTGGTAGTAACTGGATGTTTTTGGAAGCAGTCTCCGCCTCGTCTCCATCTGCAAAAACGTCAAACAAGGCGTCCAGGGCTTCTCCGTTCACAACCAGGTTGGCGTCCTTTGTGGCAACTTGAAGTAAGGCGTTTCCAATCATCTGTGGGAGCAGAGTTTCTTAGAGGAGGAACACATTTTCCCAAGAGAAGAAACGGAGAGAAAGATTGTACCTGAATAGTTTCAGCAGTGCCCTTCTCTTTGGCTAATGTGCTGCCAGTGATGCCCAAAATGGCGACGGCGTTGACTCTCACACTGACAACATCGCAGCGGGTGGCAGCTTCGCTCAGACTCATCAGCTGCTGGGGGGTCATACACTAACAAATACAAAACCAACCATACGTGGTCAACAGGGTTTAGTGCCAACTGGCAGTGGGAACAAAGTCAAGCTTGCCTCTGTATATATTCAGTCAACGCTGTCAACAAACATTGACATAAGTCAAAGGGGCCCTCCATTCACTCTACACAAGCTCAGTTTTCTTGCCATGGGGAGTACTACTCTGAAGCCTGTAAAAAGCCTCGTATAACTTCTGGCTTTCTAAAGTCTAAAAAGAGAGGAACCCCTGGTGATGTCATCAGGGTCATCTCAGCCTGGGTGGCATCACAAACTACAGGTGTGGTGTTCAAAAGGTGTGCACATTGACCGGGCTGTAGCGTTGCATTGTGGGAAATGTAGGACCCAGCTGTTTTTTTTTCGAGGAGATGATACAAGGGACTAAAATCTGCCACAAAGATGTTGTCCATTCATTCTTTATTTTTTTTGTCAACTTTGCAGAAGTGCAATACCAAATTGATGGAGTAACCTTTTAAAACGAGCCATGAGTGCAAATGTTTAAAATGACTAAAAGAACCGCTGACGCTGCGGAGCACTCTGTACCCGCGGGATATTTTTGGAGGCAATCATCTGTAAAAGAGACCGCATGGCGCTTATGACGGCCTCCAGGAACTCCTCGTCTTTGGGTATCTCTGAAACATGAGAAAGTAAGTAGACCGTACTCAACAGATGCATTACATGCTTCAATGTTGCAACTCTATACTGCTGCATCTGATCACACTAGGAATACACATTCATTCGTCTACTGTGATTATATTGGGGTTTTCCACTTTTCACAATTTTGTCTCTAAATCTTGAATCAAAAGTTATCGGAATTTGTATTTCTGACCGATACGCATGTGTTTCAAATGTGTCTTATGTGCTGTATTATAAGTGATCAATATGAGACCTGCTGCACCAAAAACCAGCGTGGAAAGGTGCTGTGCTGCTGCCTGCAGGGCTGCCGCTCCTCCCAGAGACTCGGCGTCCATGGTGGAGAGGATGCTATGGAGGCACGTCAGCGCCCGGGACTGCACCCGCTGTATCCTTAAGAAAAGAAGAAAAGATGCCATTTGTCAAAAATTTTGATCCGACAGTTATGTTAAAGAAAGGATGAGAAGTGAGAGGATTACTTTTTTATCAGGCATCTCCAGGAGGGAATCTGTTGGCACACATCCATAGCTTCTTTTCTGGGGAACTCTGTCTTTTTAAGGACCTTGAATCAAGAAAAAGAAAGATATTACTACAATCATTGATAAACTACATAGTGTGGTTTCACAAAAGGTCTCTCTTAAACTGCACAGGTAGGTAACCTGTTCAGCCTCAGGTAGAAGATGGGTGAGGTTCATCGCATAGGTAGAGCTTGTCAAAACACTCTGACACTGTGATGAACTCCTCCATTCTCATAGCTATTGATTGGCCAATGTGAGGCGTTAATGAGGAAGCAGAAAGGTATTTGCCTTTTCTGGGATGCTGTGGTTGATCAAGGCCTCGTGCACCTCAGCTGACAAACACAGTGGAGACATAAGATTGGACACTCCATCACAAAGGCCGTCCGGACCCATGTCGCTTTCATCACTGCTCGACTCCTCCTCCCACTCGTCATCAGAAGGGTCTTTAAAAAGGCACACATACATCGAATTGATCCAGGAAAGCAAACAAATGCCACCAATGCAGGGTGCCAAAAGGCATTTCTATGCACTATAATAGAATAGCCTTTCTGATGTGCGCACACAGTGCAACATGAAATGATGATGAAGAGTGCCCGGGGTCAGCACTGCCGTCCATGTCCACAGCACTCACCGTCAGAGCAGCACATGTTGACGATGATCTCTAAGGACGTCTGCTGGGCTGTCAGCAAGGCCGTTGCCTCCTTCAGCTCCTCCTGGTCCCTCTGGACAAAAACAAGCAGCCATGCGAGTCAACATCCTCCCAAAACGATGACTGTTAGCACGGTAATCATACGTCCGAGTTCAGCCGCATGACACAATGAAGAGATGCATTTCTACGGACGTACTCGCGTGTACTTTGTGAACTGCAAGTGAAACCTGCTCCGAGGTCGTCACTAAAGCAGAACTTATCTATTCAGCTTGGGTTCGTTTAGCTGCTTGTGACAGATAATTACTTCCCATAATTGTCTTCTTACACTGCTTAACTAGAAAAAAACCAACAGCTTAGATCGAGGTAACCCATGTTGCGTAACCTACGATATAACAGGGGATTTTGGGAATGTGGTTGTGACTGAGATGAGAGGGACAGCTCTGTCTCGCCGAGGTCAGGTCTGGGGATCGTCAGCGTGCTGGAAGCCAGAAGCTGGTCCCCAGCTGAACCTCGCCGAGTGTCCCCAATCGTCTCCCCCCCGAACCCGACAGTTTGTCTGCTCAGTCAGTCTGGCTCTCACTCCAGGATGACTCACACGCCGGCTTTTCACCTCGCATTAACTCCTACAAAATACAAAGCTGGATCGCTTTTTCGGCATACACACGAACTGCCATACACGTCGCATCCTAAAGTTGACAACGTTACAGCCGAGGGTAAACTTCTTATCTGCAAGAGCCTCGGCAATAAATCACGTCAATTACGTAATTCATCACAATTTCTATCGTTGTTACAAGTTAACTGGGGAGACAGTGAATTTCATTTCCTTTTCTAAAGTGGCCTAATTTTGTCCTTGAAAAGATCTGGACTCTATATACACCACGTGTAAGAGATGGTCTTCAGAATGCTGCTAAACGTTGACTCTAAAAGCAACTGTTTACCCCAAAATAAAAAACACATTCTTCCTCTCATCCTGTCTGGATTGTTTTGGAGCGAGTTGCCCAGTAGAGACGTCTGACTTCCCTAGAATATAATGGGATTATATGGCACTGGGTGAAAGTGACACAGGGTTCATATAATCTCTCTGGCGGATGTGATTTACTGTGCTCAACTTGTAGGAACAGAGGGGCTCACAGCCCGACGTGTGCGTAAAGAGGAACAGCAACATATAGAGCGCTTAATGACAGACACCACTTACAGGCAAAAAGTCAGAGAAGTCGTTCTCAACCCTCACATCTTTTCCTTTCCTGTTGCGTTTCGGTGCTTCCTCCTCCTCGTCCATCTCCGCCACAGCGAGCTCTCCCGCAGCCTGGTCCTCCGAGTGTGCCGCAGGTGGTGCATTTCTGTGACGAACCTCTTCTGCTTGTCTGAGCTCAGGTATCAGTGTACCCAGGTCCAGATCCAGGCACTGGGACAAGGTGGCCACCACGGCGTTGAGGGTCTGGGCCTGACGGGCAGCCGGCAAACTGCCCTTCATGTTCCACAGTGTCCCTGAGCGACACAGCGGGCAGAGTTTTTCATGTCACTTTCAACCTGTGTCATGGTAATAAGTGAGAGTTCTGAACAATGCATTTAAAAAAAAAAAAAATGAAAAAGACAAACTGTACCTGCAGCCAGTGTCCTGAGGAGAGTGTGTGCCATGTCTGGCTGAGATGTCAGCAACACGCTCTCCAGGACTCCGAGCACCGCAGCGTTCAAGCTACAGAGCAGCTCTGGGTTATCCTCAGTCACAGTGTGCAAACAGTGGGCTGCCCGAACACAAAGAGGAGAGACTTACCCACCTGAGAAACCCCAAAAGTTAGAGTTTTGGCCTTTCGTTATTAAAATAATATTAAGATTTCTGAAAGCCCTGTTTGAAAGGGCAGTAATAACTATTATAGGACATTTGTAATGTGTGTAATTTGAATGACCAGTTCCCAAGTTGCAAGTCATTTCGGAGCTGGGAGGAGTAGAAACTCCATTTACACATTCTCATCACAACAAATAGGTTTGCCACATCACACATAACGTCTCTGAATATTCACAATAATATCACATGCAACATGTGGCCATGAGTTTAGACTTTGCAATTTACTAAAAAAAGATTTAAAAAATATTGCATCCGTTTTTTTTTGTTAATTCTTCAGCCTGTGGTGGGAAATACACTCACCGAGTGAAATGAAAAGGACGGTACCACTGTTATGCCGGTTAAATCTTAAGCTCGAGCCAGAAGCCGGTTATGCCGAATGTACACAGCATCCGGCTGACCGGAGACGCTTCAGAAGTGGAGCGCCTGTTCTTCAGCAGCCACGTTTATAACATAGCTTAGCGTTGTGTGTTGACATATTTTGTGTTTCATAAGCATAGATATATTCCTTTAACGGTGCTTGGAGGTACATTCACAGGACATGTGCCTGCAGTAATGGAAAAGTGTATGTCCTGTTCTGATATTTGGAAAGAAACTGAGGTTCGTCGTGATCAAGATGCGCACACGCCCACCTTTATTAATCAATTATGACTACAAATGAACAGCATATTAACAAGCCCTACCAGCAGATATGGCCAGTTCCACGTTGTGCGGGTGTCTCTCCAAACACTGGACCACCAAATCCAGAAGACCCGCCTTGTTGAACACAGACAGCGACTGACTGCTGCTCTCACTGAAAGGACAACGCAACATGGCAGTCAGACAGAGGCACACAGAAGGACATCATCCAGCATCATTGCATGACCGGAAATGGCACTTACAGTGTCAAACTGCAAGATAAATAACGTTTTCTGGACGAGCGAAGACAATCGAACTGGGGTGAAGTATAAAACGACGACGCAACCTCTCAACCAGCTTGCACAACCTCTCAACCAGCTTACACAACCTCTTGGCTTACCACAGGTTCCACAATAGGTTCACAGCCTCGTTGGCTACATCCTCCACTGCGTTTTTCTGGTCTTTCGTCGCCACAGCGGCGCTCTCAAAAGCAACACAGCTCTGAAAGGAAAACAACACAGCCACGAGTGAAACAGGTACTAACTTTGCCCATCAGCCAGCCGAAAATGTGTCGACTCTGCATCATGAAAATTTTGCTTAAAAAGTGGAGGATCACATTTTAAATGAATTCAGTTTGTTTCAAGGAATTTATTGACGTCACACAGTTCAACAGTGAGCTTGAATCTGATGCCAGAAGGCAATGTGTTCCGAGTGTTAGTGCAGAGATTGTCACTAACGGAGAACGTCTGAACGTCTGTGCTCTGGAATTAAAAGCTAATTGCTGAGGATATGGTCGCATGCCGTAACAGCTGCTGATGAGGAGGAACTGAAGTGATGGGGTGAGCTAAAAGCAGCGGCCGAGTCTCACCTCTCTAAGCAGCGCTGTCAGAGGAGTCATGACGTCGTGCTTCACCATGTCCTCGCACACCTCCTGACCGCCACATGCACTCAGATTCCTGTCGGGGGAGAGAGAGACGCACACTCATCGTACAGTCGGGAGGAGATTCGCCGCCGGAGATGCTGTTTGTGTTTGTGTGAGAGAGAGGGGCGAGTCTGGTGGGTGTGCTGTGAGCGACTGTCTCATTCTGATATCCAGTACGTGAACCCCCAAGTCCAGGTTTACTGGAGGGCGACAGTCAGAATGTGTGTCACGGTCGTATTCTGATACTAAATAAGTATCGACTGTGAAGAGATGACGACTAACTGCTGTCAAATGTCTTCACCACTGATGACGACTGGCTTTGTTTGCTTTTTTGGAGTTAGTTTAGTGTTGGTTATTTGAGCGTGAAACAAATGTAACATGTAAATGTGATCAGACTCACACATTAATAAGTGTATAATTGTATCTAACATGTCATAAGAAAGTAATAATACGAGTCCTCAAATCACAAAAAACAAACGGCACTTTCTTCTTACAGCCAGACGTATTATTGTAGCATGGTGCCAGCTGCAGAAGTGACATGACAAAATATTTGAAAGTATTCATATGCATATAATATAGGCCCTGCAGACAGCATCATTTGCATAATTTTGTTCACTCAGTAGCTCCAGGGTGGCAGCTGGACTAAAACCTACCAATACTACAAACTAGTCCAGCTGTATTTCAGGACTCCGAGTGGACCTTGTCTCAGTGAGTGACTACTTGTGTTCTCTGGCTAGTTGTTTTGTGTGCTTCAAACACGAGCCATCAGATTGTTTTTTTTGTTCCTTTTATTTCTTAATGTCGCCTCTGTGCGCGTGGAATCGAACCCTCATAAACTGCCAGGAGGCAGGACGAAATGAGCTGCAATACCAATTTGCCGCCACAGCACAGTGAGAACGGGCTGATGGCGCAGTTTCATAGTTTAGACTGCTGGAGAGGGAAATAGTGAAGAACTTTTATCTAACTAAAATATGTTATGATGACCCCCCCCTCTCTCTTGTGCTTTCGTCACAAATTAAGTCCCTTGCAGGAGCTGTATGGAGTAGCCACATTATTAGTGGGCCCTGTTTCCCAAAACGACTAGACCTGGTTTTGTTGGTAACAGACCAGACCACACCACAGACTCACCTGAGCGCCCCAGCGGAGGTCTCCCTGACAGCCAGGCTGTTGTCCAGCAGCATGGGTCCGAGGCGCCGGACAGCGTCCCTCTGGAGGAACACCGGGATGGTCTGACTCTGCTGCACCACCCGAGAAATGCTGGCACATGCAAACTCTCGCACATCGGCACTGGGACTCTGCAACTATGGACACACATACAGAACATGACACCAACGACATGAACTGACTGAATTATGATGCGTTAACTATATCCAGCTCACGTGAATGAAAAGTGTAAAAAACAAGTTAAACACAAGTTAATTTGGACTGAAAAAGTTGTTTTTCATTGAAACGTGTACATGCCTAACGACCATGCAATGATACAACATAACTCAACCACAGATATTGATTTTAACTGAATAATAATGATCCTACTTTCTCCAGCAACTCCGCAGCTGGACAGCAATCATCCCCGTGGTCTTCTTCCTCGGCGTCCACTTCATTCACAGCATTCGCCGGCAATCCAACCGCGTTGAACTGCGGACGTTTAAACTTAGTGGTTTTACTTTTACCCATTTTCAGTCCTTATTTAAAGTGCAAACTGCGCATGCAACGTGATTTCTTTTCTCCAACTTGTACACTCAAGACGTGGCGATCGAAAACGCACCACACACACACATTTAAGCTCCAGCCTGGTTGGAGGCCATGTGGAAGTGTTCCCTGCCGTAAAGCTGTCGTTGATAACAGAAAGGAGAGAAGCTGTCGCAAAATCATGGGGACGCAACAACGCGAACGTAAAACGATATTAATCGTTGATAACATACAGCAAATAAACCAGACAGATACTTTCAGTGTAATGAGACAAAACAATGACAGTTTTTACAACTCATGTATTTATTAGGTAAATTATTTTAAAAAATAGAAACATTTTGTTAAAATACATGCTCAACATCAGAAACAGAAATAAACACATCTGAGCTCTCGTCTTCAATCATGACATCAGCACAGTGACACAATTAAAAGACTCTTAGTTAATTTCTTCTTTCTCCCAAATGCATTTCCACTATGATGACGTCTGCCTCGGTGCTGATCGGACCAGCCAAAGGACTCGAGAGTGATCAGTGGCTATCAGCAAAGACACAGGTACATCCGACCGCCCCACTCAAGCGTGTGGTTACTGGATGTTCGGTCGAGGCTTGAGAATAAGTTTCCCCGTCTGTAAGAAGACAGAAATAACAAAAATAATCTTCACAAAAATACAAGTTGTCGGATGCAGATTACAAATCACAACATGAAAGAGATTTGTTAACTCACGTCGTCACAGGACATGTTGTATTCTGCTAAAACTGTTCGACAGCGGGCAGCAATACTGAAGGCGCAAATGTCAAAGAGCTCAACTTGTCAGCCAAAAAAACATGAACAATGATGAATTTTTTTTATAGAAGTGCAATCAGCCAAACATTTCCTGCATGCTCTACGATTTTCCGTCCATGGCTGAGATTGGATGCGTGTTGACGAAGCAGATGCTGGAATTATATATATATATATTTTTAAAACATGCTACTTTATACGAACTGTAACAGACGTAAGGATACATTGATGGTGCCACAACTCGTTTGTGTATCCCAGCAAAGAAGAGCGCTATAAGAGTGATACAGCTGATGGTGAAGAAGGGATGATTCCACAGAGATGAAAAGAAAGAGACCTGCAGAACAAGAGGACCAAATCAACGTTAATTATCAAAGACAATAACACAACTTTCACTTTTACAGATTATTATATTACTGACTTATTTATATTATAGTCAGTTTAGGAAATCAAAGTTAACGGATTAAGTTACCTTTAAGTCATTGAAAGGTTGCTACATTTGGAAAAAGCTTTCCTAACTAGTTGACAAAGTGTACCTTAGTTTCTGCAGGAGGAACACATTCCCTTGCTCCCTTAGCTACATTTCCAATGTAGGAACCTTTTAAGATTTCCAGGATTGCAGCAGTGACTTTCTGGCAAACAATGTTGAAAGTGAAATAGTCTGAGCCTTAAACCAAGTCTTCACTCTACCTATTTCCACAGTCCTGTCTGTCTTTAAAGGGTCACTTCACATGTTTTTTCAACATGAATCCTGTCATTCTAACGGGGTAAAGGACTAGCATAAAATATTGCCTCTGCATTCAGTTTCATTTATGGTGGCGATATGAGCACTCAAAGCTCAAAGACGAAGGCTACACATCAGGTGTTGCTGTTCAATGAGCGGGAATACAAAGTACAGACCGATACAGTGAGGGACAGTTAATTCTGATATGGTCGTGCAAGAAAAACAATTTATTGGATGCTTTCATTGGGCATTTAATTTCGCAATTAATTTCAGCTGAAACCTGGATTGGTTTCGCTGGGATATAATTCACAGCTTACCCCTTGTATTCAAGTTGTAATATTCCATACAAAAAATTACAATAATTATGTTTATAGCTGTTGGCTATATTGTCATTGTAGTGGTCGATTTGTGATAGTTTCCCTTAAAGTCAAAAATTGACACACCTCGACATGTTTGTCCACTAATACTTACCTTCTGTGTGTCCGGGTCTATTAACCAGTTCCAAGCCCCAGTAGCCGTACAAACAGACACCACTATCAGAATCACTGAAACAAGAAAAGGGGAATGACACCCAGGTTAATAACATGAATCATGATTTACCAAAATCATTACAACACTGTTGGTGACACAAGTCAGTGATCAGGCTTGCACCAACTTCTATATTTAACCACCAGTAACAGGGACTTACTTCTCCACCTGCCTGTTGCAGGTTGCAAACAGGAGACATACTCTGTCAATCTTCTCTCAAAGGCCTTCAGGTCTGAAACAAACAAAAAAAAATGGGCACAATCAAACACTGTATTTGGACTTAACAGTATGTTTGTATGACCTAACAACACCATCTTTCCAGTCGTGGGATTCATACAAAATTGTAACATTACTGATGTCAGTATATGTCACTCTGTAAGTAGTTAACGTTACTGTAAATATGTAACGTTAAACTGAAGCGACGAGGAGAGCAAAACGTGACTGAATATGCCGGTTATGTCCGCTAAACGACTGCGATCGTTTAAGAACATAACTTAATAGCGGAATAGTATGTGTTAGCTAATACACGTACAACCGTATGAACAACTGCTGTGTGCTGAGCTAGCAAACATGCTAAGTGTCGTCAGAAGACTAGCCCGCTAATTCAACGTTTCAGCTAACTTTGTAATCTCCTCTCAAGACCTTTGTTTGTAATTGTTCTGGTGATTATAGCTACGAGGCTAAAACATGTGGTAATGTATTGTATGTCTTGCTTACCTTCGGCCTGTTCCAGGGAGTTCATATCTGAGCCTCGTCCCAGCAGCCTGCTGATGGGCGACTGCCGTCAAGTGGAGCCGTGCGTTTTACGGTACGGGTGCTCGGGGCGGCCAAAAATAACGAAGAGCGACCCGTAGTTCAGAATTCTGCAAGAAATTCTCCCATTTGATAAAACAAGTAAACAACGACAGTATATTCCACATTATATCACATAACATCATTCTACTGTACTGTTTTAATTATTAATAAAGGTAGCTCCAAAGTTAAAGAACCATAAAATAATGATCTTTGACCTGCCATTAAAACAAATTCAACAGTTTATAAGAAATGTGCAATGGATAATTCCTGTTCAAGATGACCCTGTCTATGTCTATGTCAAATTACATGAGATTTTACTCTACACTGGAGAAAATGCAAGGATGAGAACAAGAAAAAAGAGAGGGACCAAGGATCACTTGGTGATGTGGAAGAGGTGATTTGGCAATAAGGCAGGATCCAAAACCATCCACCGTCCCTTACCATACTATTGTTTTTGTACCATAACATTGTAATTTTACTGTAATTATTTTTGTTTCAATTAGTTTACAGCAACATATTGTATTACTGTACTGTAATTCTACTGTTCTTTGTGTTTTCTGATGTCGTTGTTGAAACCGTTAAAACCTGCAATGGAGGAAAAAAAATAAGCCGTATTCATTTTTGCTGTATTTATTTTTTAAGCTTGAGTAACATTTAATTAAAGTAAAAGTACTTTCACTTGAGTACAATATTCTAGTACTCTTTCCATCCCTCATGATATGAAGCCTAATTTCAGCACAAACTGTGGTATATTCAGTGAACACATGGTGGCAGTATATTCACAATATATATTTACCACTCACTTGATCTGGGAAGAATCTCTTACAGACATCATTTTGTTGACGAAAAGTGTGTCCGCGCACCAAAAGTACAACCATATTTTCTGCTTTGCTCTTTGTTTGCAAGTCTGGAACAGACTTCTTTCAAAACATTCAACAAACAGTTTCTTACTCACTCACTGTATTGATTAAAACACCTTTATTAAACTTGAATTGTCACATACAGATACATTTTTCCTCTCCATTTACAGCAACCCATCCTAAGCACTTTGTATACCTTTTTATTTTATCATACAGGCTTCTATGAAAGATTGTTCCAGTACAGTGCAGAACAGAAAGGCTTCAGAGAAAAATATATAGAGCTTTTTTTGCAGGTTTTTGCAAAATCAAAAACACACTCTCGTCTTTATCCTCTTCCTTCTTCCTCTCACTGCCTCCATGTTTGCACACTTCTCCCAAAAGAGGTGAGCTCAAGGCCAAGAGTTGCATTTTGACATAGAAGTGAGACGTTTATCTCAAAGTGTCGTGTCTTATTTGGCAAGGATGTGATTCTTATTTTGATTGTGTTTTGCATATTTAGTACTGTCCCCTTAGTGCTATAGGCTACAGAGTCTGGGCACCTCACTTCTTTCTCAAACAGACGCAAAAAAATAAGTTTTGACGCACCTGACATGACTTGCTAATATGACAATCATTGAGGATGTGTTTGTTGGGAGAGGTTGCGTGATGCACTGTTGACAACATGGTATTATTTATTTGTCTTTTTCTGTTGTTTGTAAATGCCCTTTGACTCACTTTTGGGAAGGTCTAAACAGAGTCTGTCTCCAGAGAACAAGGCAGCAATGGAAGGACATGAATTTCCTCTTCATATCAGACTCAAGGGAAAATTGTTTGTAGGACTTGAAAGACCGGAGCGGTGACTCTCTGGAGCGGGGAAGCTTTTGCTTTGTCATCTATTTGCAGACTTTTTCAAACACTATGCAGAGGACGATTTATTTGTTCAGTGTTTTCCAAGAAATCCTGTGGTTATTTGGAACAAACAATCCTTATATATTCAGATTGCTATCTGTGGTCACCAGGTTTGTGTAAATCGGTCCCATTTGAAGTGTTCATTGTTCCTTTGGAACAGCAGTTTTGACCGAGGTAAACGGCCGTAACCTAATAAAATCTATTCGATAAACCTCGATATAGTATCATTTATAATTAGTTACATTGCTTTTTTGTGAACTCAGTGACGTAATAATCTGCGTGAGGAGTCACTTCACCACTAGAGGTCTATGCTTTCCTCTCAAACACAATGAGCTCAAAGAGAAGATGCTCAAACAAACAAAAAGTCAAAAATGTTAACCATCCTCTTATTTATATATTTATATATGTATATGTATTACAAATTTATTGAAACCTAGTTGTGATTAAAATTACTCTCCACATCTGTCACACTGGTTTGTAATGATCTATTTTTCCAGTTTTAGTACCTTTATTTTGACCAACCTCAGGCAGGTTACAGTGAATGGGCCAGTAGTTCTCTGTGTTTAGAAAGGTCACATGTCCTACTGTGGGACTCAAACATGTGTCCTGCCAGTGGTGTTATCTACAATTGCGCCTCTCTTTCACCAGCTGACATTAAGTGATGAAGCTGATCCTTTCTCGTCCTCTGACCCTTTTGATCTCTGCATCTCTGCATTTCCTCGAGCCTTTCCGTGGGTTTCCTGTGGGTCTATCTACGTGTCTCTATCTGTGTCTCCATGTGTGTCTCTATCTGTGTCTCCATGTGTGTCTCTATCTACGTGTCTCCCTGTGTGTCTCTATCTACGTGTCTCCCTGTGTGTCTCTATCTACGTGTCTCCCTGTGTGTCTGTCTACGTGTCTCCCTGTGTGTCTGTCTACGTGTCTCCCTGTGTGTCTATCTACGGTACGTGTCTCCCTGTCTCCTGCATACAGATAGACACATAGATAGACACACAACAATACTTACAATAAGGATGTGATCCTTATTTTGACTGCGTTGTTTTGCATTTTTTGTATCGTCCCCTTAGTGCTATCGTCTCCGTGTGTGTCTGTCTATGTGTCTCCCTGTGTCTGTCTATGTGTCTCCCTGTGTCTGTCTATGTGTCTCCCTGTGTGTCTGTCTATGTGTCTCCCTGTGTGTCTGTCTATGTGTCTCCCTGTGTGTCTGTCTATGTGTCTCCCTGTGTCTGTCTATGTGTCTCCCTGTGTCTGTCTATGTGTCTCCCTGTGTCTGTCTATGTGTCTCCCTGTGTGTCTGTCTATGTGTCTTCCTGTGTATGTCTATGTGTCTCCCTGTGTCTGTCTATGTGTCTCCCTGTGTCTGTCTATGTGTCTCCCTGTGTCTGTCTATGTGTCTCCCTGTGTCTGTCTATGTGTCTCCCTGTGTGTCTGTCTATGTGTCACCCTGTGTCTGTCTATGTGTCTCCCTGTGTGTATGTCTATGTGTCTCCCTGTGTCTGTCTATGTGTCTCCCTGTGTCTGTCTATGTGTCTCCCTGTGTCTGTCTATGTGTCTCCCTGTGTCTGTCTATGTGTCTCCCTGTGTGTCTGTCTATGTGTCTCCCTGTGTCTGTCTATGTGTCTCCCTGTGTGTCTGTCTATGTGTCTCCCTGTGTCTGTCTATGTGTCTCCCTGTGTGTCTGTCTACATGTCTCCTTGTTAGTCCAGCGATGCTCCTCTATCTTGAGAAGATACATATGTTTTTTCTTTTGTTTGTGTGGTCTTGTTTAATTGCACTTCTGAGAACAAGTTTGAGTTCAGCATCTTAACAACACATTTAATGTAAGAATTCCACTGATTGTACACATGAAAGGTCATTGAGTCGTGAGTACCCAGCCTGCGAAGACAGTTGTATTATGTCATCATCAGGGGTCATTTTTTTCAACTCTGAGAAAATGACCCCTAATTATGTCTCGAGGGTTATTTTTACTTGGGCTTGGAGACAGTGTTACAAACTTGGGGCATTGGGAATGAAAGATGTGGGTTTACCAGGCAGTTGGGTTTAAGGGAAATATGCATTGTGGGAATTGTAGTATCCAACGTTCTCAGAGCTTTAAAAAAATATATATATATAAATATCTATTGAATGCTGACTCTCTTTTGACCATTCTTTTTAAATCTTTAAGAATAAGGTGTGATTAGAGTTAAAAGAAAAGTTCAACACTTTAGAAAGAGAGCTCGCTGAGAAGATTGACTGACCAAAACCACATACGTGACTGACTACTACTTAATTCACTTGTGTTCAGTTTGCCTGGAGCATGGACGATAAAGAGACAACCCAACAACATCAAAAGATAAATATGCATGTGTGCATGCGTCGTCTTCTCTTCTTGTAACAGCTCTCTAATCAGAATTTATCTCCTTTATGAATTATGTGTTTGACACATTTTATCTCTCAAGCTGGGTATTTTGTCCAACAACAGTAGGAGACAAAAAGAACAAAGGCCAATAGAAGTAAATGAAGTACATTTATACATTTCTCTTGATGTCCAATAACATTTAAATTGATAGAATAACTAGACAACTAACTTGAAGTGTGAGTTTAAATGGAGGCTTAAATGGTGGGTGGTCTCTCTGTTTTGTGTTTCCACGAGGAGCCAGAGACATAAAACTGGACTTCTCCTGTTCTGGCTGCCAAAATAATTCAATTGGAGTCACACCAAGCCACCAGTAAGATGTTTTCCTGGACCGGAGAGCAGAATAGACCAGACGGCATCTAATGAACCAGAAATGACAAATCAGTGATTTTCCTGCTCATTTCAAAATGATCGTTGGCAAATTTATGCCTGGCGTGCATGTGGGTCAAATGGACGGGGAAGTAGTACTTTAATGCACCATTTGTGGCTTATCTTCCAGAGCTGATCCACCCATGCATTTTCTGTCATGGCGGCAGCAAAACCTTTAGATATTTTAGTTTTAGTCAATTTGAAGCATTATTCTGAAAGTTGCTAGCAGGCAAATCATTGTTTTCCTTCACACGTTGCCAAAGAAATGAGTCATGAGAGAAAATGATCATTATGACTGCCAACACAAAGGAACAAACCCATCTTTCCTTATTCAACTTTTTCTAAGTTCACGTGGAGGTTTTGTTGTCAGAAGAACGGCAAAATAATGTTTACAAGAAATCTTTAATAAAAGACAAGTGTTACACCCTTGTAGAGAAGATTGACACAGATACATAATACACACACCATTGGTCTTATGTACAAACACATAATTCAAGCGCATCCCATACAAGCACATGTGCACACACACACAGACACACACCCACAAAGAGAGAGGAAGAGAGACTTACTACGACTGATTATCTTCCATATCCAACTACACCTAATGTATGTTTTTTGGCCATTGGTACAGTACACTTTTGCACACAAAGAGGGTGACTGGTAATGCTATAATACATACAACATGATACAGGCTGTCCCAGTGTGCAGCAATGATCCGTTGAGGGGAAAGACAGTCTAAAAAAAAAAAGAAAATCCTCTCAAATGAACCAAAGCAGCAGGATGTTACAGCCAGCTTCAGGGAAATGCGTGAAGAAGAAACAGGAAGACGAGAGCGAAAAGAAGGAGGAGGATGTGAGCAGTCGGTGGGGGTGAGCAAGTGAAAAGGAAATAGAAGGAAGCAGGAGAAGGTGAAGGAGGTCTGGTGTGTAAGGTTAAAGCGTCCCTTCGTCCAGCAGTTTGTTGATGCCGTTGCAGATCTTCCTCAGGGAGAGTCTGTACTCCTCTCTGTCCCCGTACAGCTCGGCCAGGAACTCCCCGTGGGCAAAATGGTTGAAAACGTGGTCGATGCGTGTGTGCGAGCGCACCGTGAGGTGCTGCTCGACCAGGTTGTGAAGCATGTCCCTGCACTCCAGCAGGAGCTCCGACAGAATATTCCTGTCAAAGGTGTACTCCACTTCGTAGAACGACACCGCCGTCATGGCCGCCTGGTTCATCTTCTTCTTGAAGCGCTCCACCGTGTCGAGCTCGTCGGGGCTGAACTGGTGGTTGCGGTACAAGATGCCGATCTTCAGGGCGATCTTGATGACGTCCTTGATGATCTTGTGGGCCTCCTTCTTGCTCTTGGTGAACTCCCGGCTCGTCTTGTAGAGCTCGTCCAAGATCTCGCTGCTGGTGTCGTCCGTCAGCATGTTGGCCACCACCATGGTCGCCATCTTGCTCAGGATCTTCTTCTGGGCCTGCAGGGCCAGGGAGCGGGAGTTAAAGCTCTCCTGTCCTGAAGGGAGAGAAAAGAGGTTTTGGGGTTAGTGCTAAAGGTCAGAGATCCCCACTCCAACGTAACCCTTTTAAAGAAAACAGTGGACAGAAATAACAAAACAGTAAAACAATGATCTGCTGAAGTCGCTTGTCGTGCACTTACTATTTTGGACAGTTGGTGGCAGCAGAACAAGCTGGAAACACAACACTGACATATTGTCACCTCATAAAGTTGTTGTGGTAAAGCAGACTTGTTGCCTTTGACATGTCAAGCAGAAACTGAGCAAGATTAGCAATAATTTGAAGTCTTGTTTGTTTCTTATGAATGTTAATCCAATACTCATTCAACTTTTTGCTCTGTTTTGGTTTCCACCAAGTCCTGAGGAAAATATTTAGCTCTTTAGCAGCTAAATGCTCCACTTTGTACAGCAGCTTGTCGCTAATTTTGTCCATTTGCTCGTATTGCCGATGCAAAAGAAAACTTGAATTCTGACTGAAAGCAAGTTTGAAAATCTGGTACCTTTGAAAGAACATTCGATAAATTAACAGCTCGATGTGGCTTTAAAATACACTGAATCGATAAAGTCAGGTTTTTGATTTAGAAATACAGAAGAGCAGCAGTGACACTCAAATCCCGGCCTGCAGGGTTGCTGGGTGGCATTCCAGTCATTTTACAAGTCACAATGAAAATAAATTGATTCACGAAAGGTTTGTTTTGTGCTTTTAAAGTAAATAAGGTGCCAGAGTGCATACATTCAAAAAAAAAAAAAAGATGATGTCCATCAAATTAATTTGAAAATAAATAATTGCAAAAAAAGAAGATGATATTCCCCGGGCAAAGCAAGTTGAGTATCCCTGAGTGCTGGAAAAAGGTTGAGCACTTTTGCAGTAGATCTTGGCACACGTTATTAATATAGTCTTTGACCAGCGCTCTTACGTAAACTTCAGTATGTTTACATGTAACAGCTGACTTCCATCTGGACAAACAGGAAACTCTGTTGACCCATTGTAATAAAAATATGGGTCCTTCCCTTCTCCTGTTTTCACTGACATTACTTGCCCTTGCATAAAGAACGATCTGTGCAACAAGAAGTCCGGTCTTCAAAGTCTTCATCACACAACTTGCTGTTGTGTAACAAGATAATTGGTAGCAGTATTTAATGTGATCTCAGTAAATATGAAAGCACAGCACTGGCGTAAATGGTACTTTGATTTGAAAGAAGTTAAAGAAGTCTGCAGAACCCTGTCTGAACAAGTGAGAGCTGAAGAGTTGATGAAGCCACATTCAACGCGGGGCGGCGGCCTTACTGGAGCTGCCTGTGGTCGGCTGACTATGGGAGGAATGATTATCTGCTCTGGATAACATCAAACAGCTGCACACTGCAGCCGTGATTTATCATATAGAGGAGAACATCAAAGGCTGCCTGTGTCATCATGCAGCGATCCCAGCAGCTTAACATGTGTCTGTGGGAATGTGAGGAGTGGGAGGACGGAGAGGGGTTTTATTTAGGTGCCACCCAGCTACGAATTACAACTCCTGTTATGATTAAAGCCCAGTGTCCCCGTGTTCTCTGGCCACTGTCAGTCCTCCTCTACATGTATGTCCAGAAAGAAAGAAAGAGCGTGTTCCCTGTTGGTATTGTTCCAGCCAACGTTGACTTGTAGGATTTCAGTTTATTTGATTGATTTTAATACTTTTCGACGCATAAATATGCGTTGGAAATATGTACAGTGTTACTTAATGTCAATGAAGCTATTTTAATTGAATTGAGATACAGAGACACACAGAGAGACAGAGAGAGAGAGAGACAGAGAGACAGAGAGAGACAGAGAGAGAGAGAGAGAGAGAGACAGAGAGACAGAGAGAGACAGAGAGACAGAGACAGAGAGAGAGAGAGAGAGACAGAGAGAGACAGAGAGACACAGAGAGACAGAGAGAGAGAGTGAGAGAGAGACTTAGAGAGAGAGAGAGACAGAGATGGACTTAGAGAGAGTGAGAGAGAGAGTTAGAGAGAGAGAGAGAGACAGAGATGGACTTAGAGAGAGTGAGAGAGAGTTAGAGAGAGAGAGAGTGAGAGAAAGAGAGTGGACGGGGAGTTCAATGAGTTCAGCACAGAACAGCAGATGAGCCTAAATTGAAGGACACCTGCTTTGTTGTCATTATAATTTGATCCAAACAGACAGCTATGCGAGCATGCAAATTCCCATCATCACTTCATCTTCTGCGTGTGTGTCTATATACCGTATGTGTGTTATTTAAACACACACACACACACACACACACACGAGGTTGAATGCTCCACAGCAATTGGGAGAAATCCTATCTGTGGCATTTCATGTGTGAATGTACAGAAGTGACATTTAATGTGTTGGTCTGAAGCTAAATGATATTTCACGTACATATAATTTGCCCACTTTGACATTTACAACTAATACGGCCAATGTCTTTGTCTACAGTCATTTCTAAATGTATAATATTTGATGTCCTGCTCCTTTGTGCAGCTTCATGAGAGTGGGGGTGAGACAAAAAAAAAGAGTGGATTAGTTCGAAGATTTTAAACGTACAGAAAAAAAGTTACGAGGAAAGTTACGAGGAAAACAAGTTAAAAAGCAAAATAAAGCTGAAGAAACTCCTGAAGAAACAAACGCCATCCTTTCTTCTTTTTTCAAAATTGTATTTGATGTGTTTTGGAAAACAAGCTACAAAAGTGACACTGACATTTTCACATTTAGTTCTTGCCAACATATGTTGCCACGTTGTTTTTCTGGTGACCTGGCGTCTTCTCTTCTTCTAGCTCTGTTTTGGTCTCAACCAACTTCTGACAGAAATATAACAGCTGCTCGCAGCAGATGGAAACTGAGACTGAACCAAAACCTTAAGTTGAGGCCACAAAATCTAAACAACAAGGTGAAAGACACTGAAACTTTTTGTGGAGCTTCGGGAAATTGCAAAGTTAGACCACAACATACAGCACTAAGAACAGTCGTCAATGACTCCATACAAATCCTATATAATAGTTTGTGTCCAATCTCCACAGATTGGACACAAACTGAAAATAAAGTACCAAATGTAAATGACCGTAGGTGTCAAATAGATAACATGCATACACGCGTCACAACGGCAATACGTTGGTTTCCATGATATTTGAATAGCAACAGCAGGACATATAACTGTGGCTCTCATGAGGCAGATCTGTGCCTCTCATCAACAGGCCCTCTTTGTCACTGTTATTTCCTGTTTCTCTGAAGCAGCTCTTTGTTCCAGCGAGCCTCTGATATTCACAAACCCAACTGGATAGATTTCTGAAACCCTGGCACACTGATAAAGGTGACAGCTTCCTCCATAAAGCCGGCCTTGTCAATGCTCGTGCAGACTATTTGGATGTGGTGAGACCAGTTGCTCCGTCAGTGAATTTCTCTTCTGCGCAACTAAGCCATCAAGATATGTGACGCTCAATGCAGAGATCAGTTCAACTTGTAACTTAAATGAGTACTGCATGAGAGGAAGTGATTGGATCTTTTCCGTTTTTTGGTGCTGAGCTAAAAGTAGACGAATTATTCTCCTGCCCCCGACACGCAGCCTGGAGCCTGTTTATGAGGACCAGCAGGTGGCCATCGACTCAGTTGCCTTGACCCCTGTCTCAAGTTTGTTTGCACATCCCTGAGTGGTGAAGAATGTAAGCAAAAATGAAGTGAGAGTGTGTGTGTGTGTGTGTGTGTGTGTGTGGGGGGGGGAGAAATACCGTGACGAATGGACACGAGGCTGCTTAAGGTGTGAGTCAGAGTGCTGGGGAAGGCGGTGGGTGATTCAGAGTCTGGCTGGGGATTTTAGCACATACAGAAAGTGAGCGTAGACGATTATAAAGAGTGCACATGGAGACACTGAGAAGTCCACACACTCACATACAGTACAGCCTGTCACCCAGAAAGCATGAGACGAGTGACATGCATGAGCCAGAGCGTCAGAACGAGTTTGGGAACAGCCCAAACTGTCAGCGGAGAGAGGTGGTCAGAAAACTGTCTCCCCTTGTTGCTTATCTCTCTCCTGCTCTCACACTCTCTCTCCTGCCTGCTCATTATTTCCTCACTTGTCCTCATGTGTTCAATTTTCACACTTAAATTTTAAGTTGTCCGCAGATGCGGGGCCAGAGTGCCTTTGGGAGTTGGTCGAGTTTGCTTTTAACATCAGGATTAGTAAGGTGCTTGCTGCTCTCTGACCGTGGATGTTAACTGGACAGCCTGTCTTTGTTTCCGGCTGATGTTTTTAGAGCGCTGAGTCAACAGTTTCTGCTGCGCTGCGTCAGAACATACAGTGTGGAACATGGAGACTGGCCAAACCTGCCCTGCTAAAGGTGGTACCCAGCAAAATAAATAAATAAAAAATAGGGTCCATCTGGGCAGATTGATGTTCATTTTAGTCAGACACTTATGTCAATGAAGAGGCTATTTACAGAAAATGGCTCAACAGTACAGCTATCACAACAACAGGATTAATTCTATAATACTAATCCCCCCCCCCCCCCCCACACTTCTCGTAATAGTTTGATATTTTGGTCAATTTGCTGAGTTATAGAGTATCTTGGAAAAACAACTTTTGTGCGTGCCTCAGGACACAGGAGACCGATGTCTGTGTTGTTCAGTTTTGCTTTTAAAAGACATGTTTAACATCTTTATCATAAGCCCAACCATGGTGTTTTTCCTAAACCTTACTAAGTGGTTTTGTTGCCTAAACCAAACGTTAAAATGTTTCTGTGGCGGCGGCAAGTAATTTGACCCATTATGTGTCACCACCACGTAATACGTATTCATTTCATGTGTTTCTGTGAGATCCTGTTGGACTAGAAACAGGGAGGCAGCTGTGTAGCCTGAAAGTCTGAAAGTAACAAAATCCGAGGGTAAAAATAAGTAAGATATCTTTGGAAGTTAAGTAACTGACACTGGACACTTAGCGACAATACACTAAATGAAATGACTTGCTAATCTGGACATTTTCAGCAGCGTGCTGGGCAGCTGGGCTGCGAGACGGTGTCCAGAGGCTCGTGTTGGTCTCGTTCCAGGGAAACCAGAGGAATGAGCCACCAGCAGGACCGGCAGCTCCCACTGACGAGGGCCGACTGGCCTTTACTGACTCAACGCTGGGGGCACTTGTGGGGTCATCAGCCAGAACGCTGCGGAACACACCCGTCTGACTGAGGCATGTGAAGTGTGTGTGTGTGTGTGTGTGAGAGAATATGTGTGTTGTGTGTCAGTGGCTGTTTTTTGTGTTCTGCTTCATGTCGCAACAGCAGAGAAACTATTTAAAAATAAATAGAATACAGTCAGTCATCATCACAATTTAGGTTCGATTCCCGGGCTGGACAGCCACCCTTCCCCCGCGACCCTGAACAGGATGAACGGTTAAAGATAATGTATGGATGGATGGATCATTACAATTTAGAAGAAAAGCTTATTTAAGGTGATGATCAAAGATATTGACAGTGATAACTGAATTGATCTGTATTCAGCCTCTAAACGTTCAAGGTAATGATTAAAACTAAGAGGAAAGCCAAGGGAAAAATTAGATGTCAAAAAAGGAAGCAGCATTTATTAGAACTAACTGATTGAAACAATATTTTCAATAAAAAAAAATAATATATTGTATAATATAGTATAACAACATAAACATATGCATCTGCACCTGTAGTTATTGGAAAATAGAAATGAAAATTCTACAAACAAGAAACTGAAATTGAAAAAAATGAATTGACCCTCTGACCCTTCAGAGCAGGAAACACAATGCTCGATCAGTGCGTCCCTGTTTGGGGTTGCTAACAAAGAGGTTGCTAATGACAACATGCTCATGTTTTGTATTGGGTCACACTCCCTGCAGGTGCATGGGTGTGTGTTCTTTTGCCAGACAGACACAAAAACACATGTTCACCACCTGAACATGTGTCTGCTCACAAACAGAAATGCCAGACGGCCTGGCTCAGAGATGCTGAAAGGTAAGAGAGGTCTGGAGTGTTTTTGGTGAGTGACAAACTAAACAAAAACACTTTTGTATGCAAAGTTTCCTTGTAGCCCCGCTGTGCCTTTACTGCCCATGTGCAAGCTATTACTTTAATGTATGTTATAACTGAATGGCCAATACATGCCTCTCTGAAATGAACGGTTGCCAGGCCATTGGCTGCACCCTGTAAATGCTAAAATGGCAATAACTTTCCTTTTCAGGTGTTTTCTGTTCTAAGTGGAACAGCAGTCCAGTTCTAATCCCCTTTTGCCTCATATGTACTGGCCTTCTGCAGTAGTCGCATACGGTCATATTTCATATACAGGAGACAGACTTTAAAATGCCAGCTTGTGTGCTCACACTGTGACACCAAAGTCCTGGAAAAGCCCTCCGTAATAAAATGTGTCATCCATCAACACCGGACGGCCATTTCACAGAGAGCCACAACACTAAGATCAATGGAAAGAAAAAGTCAGGGAAGAGAGAAGTTGGCGACACAAACAAGGGTGACAGCTTGACTTCCTCTTCTTTTGCCTTGGCCGACTCGCTTTCTTTTTGGTTTTCCAATGAGGAGTCGCTGCAGACTCTCTCTGGCTGCATTTACAACGCTTGAGGAAAACAATGGCGCAGGTCATTCAGCAGAAGTAAAGAGATTTTAATAGCCTGCAGGGGTTGGTGTTAAGCAAACCTGAGAGGCCAGTGGACTGGAGTGGGGAAGAGAGGGAGTGTGTTGTGCCAGCTGGTGTCAGAGCTCGAGCAGCGGTGGTGGAAGAAGTATTTAGATATTTCTTTCTAAAAGTTAATACAACGAACTTTCATTTTGTGTTGATTTTGGCGGTCCCTGTGGACAAAAGTGGTATAGTTTCAGAGCACCAGACTCTCTTTAGAGCACCAGGTTCCTTTTAGAAAACCTCTAATTTGACTGCAGCAGGGGTCTAACAGTCTGCTCTGCTCAGTCCTGGTTCTGGTTCTCCTGTGCCTCTCTTCCCTCTCGCGGGCCCACAATACCGCCTGCATGGGTCTTCAGCAGCGGGGTGTCGGTGTTGGCTCTAAGTGGGGTCTGGCAGAGCAGCGAGGAGAGTATCAACATCAAAGTATTAGCAACAAGAAGTACGAATAAAGCTGTCAGATAAATGAAATGTGGTCAAATGCACAGAATTTCTACTCAATCGTAGTGGAGTAGAAGCATAAAGTAGCTTAAAATGGAAAGACTTAAGTACAAGTACATGACAATTGTATGTATGTGAACAGTACTTGAGTAAATGTACTTCGTTACTTTCCACAAATCTAGACTAGTGGATCTAAAGATGAGATGTATTTATTCTACAGTGCCATTCTCTGGGCTGCAGACTTTGTGTTGGTCAGTTTACTTACACACACACACACACACACACACACACACACACACACACACACACACACACACACACACACACACACACACACACACACACACACACACACACACACACACACACACACACACACACACACACACACAGATATTAAAAACTGCAGGCCTTCATACACAAGAGAAAAGCTGCTGAAGTATCCAGGCAGTTTATTCTTTTCATGTGAATCCTCCACTTACTCTTACCGGCAAAGTCTCCATTCTGGTGGTATTTTTTTACTCCCACTGTTCTATTTAAAAGATGACTCAAACACACCACCCCTGCTCACTGTCTGTTGTAACGCGTGTGTGTGTTTTTGTATCAGATTCAGCTTTAAGGTATTTGGAAATTTTTGCCCTTGATGTATTTATACACAAATAGAAATAACAGCAAGGAACAAAGACAACAAAGCTGGACAAATATAGGAAAATATTATAGGGAACAAATATAGGTCGATAACAAAGTGCTGTATAAATATATGCACCAAGCAATCACCGACATGAGAATTAAAATAAAACAAGTCAAGTCATGTCTTCTGTAAGCTGCAAAACAATACAAATAGCATAAGAAATAAATCCTGAATGTCTACGGACTGTATGATTATGTGTGCATGTTTACATGTCTGGATACTGTATATACAGCGTGTATGATTTATATTGACAGTGACAGATGATATGTAGGTATTTCAAAATAAATTCTACATTAAAAACTGTAAAATTCTAATCAATAACGGCAGCAGTGGGTATTTAAGAGGGTTCCAGATGAAAGTATGGGGATGATAAAGATTGAGAAAGATGCTGTTTGCACTGAGAAAAAGGGAGTGAGAATGCATTATTCATGACATGTCAAATCTGACTCTGAGCCGGTTTCCAAAGGGCAGTCCTGTGCTGCAAGAGGTCAGTCACCGTGCCTTAACAGCTGCTCGGGATGGAGAGGAGCATTCACACCTTTCGGGTTAATAACTAACTCCTTTTTAAAACCTCAATGACTTTCATTGATGTGAAGTGGCCACAGAGTATAAAGTTCATTTCCTTTTGTAGATGTGGATCATTTAGTGTTTCTGGCTGAAACTGGAATGCACAGGTTACAGCTAACTCGTGCTTTACTGGAAGAAAGTGTAAATGCAGGAAATACAGATTTATCCTCTTCACAGAGGCTTGTAAAAAAAAATGTTGTCGAATATATGACAAATAGCTGTTACGATTTTTTTGTGCTGTTTTGTGCTGATGCAGGTGTTACCAGCATCAGCTTCAACCTAGTTTTTATTCGTCCCCAATGGGGAACGTGGCTGAGGTGAGGCAGAAAAGAAGCCGCATCCTCTATATATACAAGTGCAAAACCATCTAAGAAAGCAAACACATGGATGTTAATGTCGATTGGGATTAAAGCCTTATCCTACGAGAAAGCCTCACCGCGAGCGCAGGAATGGAACAAAACATTATTGACCGAATAAATGCTGATACATCAGCCAAAATGAGCTTATTGCAGATATATCGGTAACGTAATTAGATTGTATTTTAGCTGAGCAGAGTTAAGGGAGGGTTAGAAACGGTGAGTAAGCAGTAACAAGATTGCGCTTTATCTGTAAAACCTCCCACTCAGTGCAAATGTTGGTGACAATTCTTCAATAATTGGATTTTTGGCAAAACTGTTTAAGTTACAAAATAAAAATCGGTTTAAGTCAAAAGAAAGCTGCAGGTGCTCCGTGTCCTTACCGCAGAGACTGGGGTTTGAATCAGAATTTCAATTCAATTTGATTTGTATTGCCCAAATATCACAAATCACAAATTTGCCTGAGAGGGCTTTACAATCTCTCCAACATACATCTTCTGTCCCCCTGCCCAGTGCAATAGATGTCATGAACACAATACAATTACAACATAACTTTCCTCTCGATTATCTGTCAATCCAAGAAAGACAAAAGCCCCAAAAATAATCTTACAAGAAAGATGGATTTATTTGAATGGAGCAGTCAAAACAAAAGCCAGTCTAAATAAAGGTGGAATACGCTGACTCAGCCAGTTGGGTGTATTGGTCAGAATATATTGCAATGGGCAGCCAAATAAGGTGTGACTCGAGCACTACTGGCAAATGCACAATGAATGAAAATCACATGCGCAAACCTGTTGGGAGTGTTTTTCAATAAAAGCGAGTTGACGTATGTTAACATGACTGTAATGCGGAGGTCTGATACGAGACTGAACCTACAAGTGTGTTCATCCTGGGGCTGGGCTAAGTGTCTCCAGTGTGACTAACGGGTCCGGGGAAAAGCACTTAAGAGCCACTCTGAGGGACACAAGAACAGCCTTGTTTAATGCTCCATCCCTCATCTCTTTCCTTGCCCCTCTCTGTCTCTTGGTTTCAATGGCCACGTCCCTGTAGAGCTGGACCAGTGAGATGAGGCCAAATGAAGCAGTGGCAGGAAATGTCTGATTGATTAATGTGCCGCTGGCTTGATCGCCTGTCACAAGGATTGGGAGAGGGGAGAGGGGGGGGTGAGAGAAGGAGAGCTATCAGTGATTTGACCTCCACCTTTAGCTGTGTGCTTGGCTTTCTTCAAAGTCGCTCCTCGCTATGACGACCGGAGAAGCCGCTGGTGCGCAGAGGATGAGAAGTGGTATCCAGGACATCCTGTCAGGGCCCTGTGAGGTCCCTGCCCTTTGACCTCTCCTCTGCTGTAAAGCTAATGTCTTCACCAGCTGCGGTTCGATGACGTCTGCCATTGTTTAGCTAGTGAAGAGCCAGGCCACAGTTAGCTGGTTAGCCGGGCATGGGAACTGGCTGGAGGCTGTCCCCCCTCTCTGCTTCCCTCCTCGGGGAGCTTCTCTGGAAAACGACTCCTCCAACGATCCTTAGCTGTCAGGTGGGCGTGAATAAATAAATGTCCGCTGGTAATTTCCCATTGTGACACAAAATGTACCTGGAACAAAAGCAGTTTGTTCAGAAGACACTGAAGAGACACAGGGACTGCAAACAAAGACAAGAGCGCCAACTACAGCCGACCTTCGCCGTGTAAATGTGAGACAGCACAAAAGAAAATGAGATTGCTCGTTTAATGCAGCCGAGCAGGAAAAAAAATCCTGCAGATTACCACCTCAGAAAACTAATTTGATTCATAGAACACTCTATTTATAGAAAGTCGGGTACAGATGTGTGGGCGTGTGTGTTTTTGTGTGAGCCATAATGATAGACTGTGAGACTGAGGCCTAATAAAAGACAGAGCAGGAGAAAAGGCTGTCCTTACTTTATCTGGCCGGGAAACCAGCCAGAAGGTTCCCTTGATTCTTACCATCTGAAATAAAAAAGCTAAGCTATTTACAGAGAAAGGAGGAAGGCGAGAGAAGGCAGGTGGGGGGGGGGGGGGGGGCAATATGTACATTTTCATTTCACACCATTCAGTCACTACTAATAGAAGTGAGCAGGAAAAAGTAGAAAATGAGAGGAAGTGAGATGTGTTTGCTTGAAAAAGGCACCGGAGAAGAAAACACAAATAAACATACAATCACAGCCATTCTGACTGTAGATGTGTCATTTCCTTTAAACCCAGCATGGAGGAGTGAAAGAAAGAAGGACGGAGGAGGTGTTAAAGAAAGAGAGGTGAAATCATATGTCCATATTGTGATCGTCAAAATGCCTTTACGTCAGACCCACACAGGCCCACACAACATCAAAAAACATCTTCTCAGCCTCAATTCGCTTGAAATCATCTGCAGCTGTATGTAGAACCGGATGCAGCGTGTGTCTTTGTCTCACATTCATGAAGTCTCTTGTCTCTTTTTGTTTCTCTCTTCCTCTCGCTCTGTTCATTTCTCATCAGATCTACACTGAGCCGAGCGTGAGTGGCAAGGAAGTAAGTGTTTTCCGGCACTGGGTGAGTCGATCCTCCCACAGACCTCAGCCAAGTCTCAGCATGCCGTGGCATCGTTTACAAAGAGACACACACACCCCCACGTGCACGCGCACACACAACACACACATGCACAATCATCCAGGTCTTGCCAGCTTTCCCCGTAACTTTGGCCTCCTGGTTTGTTTACCAGTTACCCACTATAACGGAGTAAAAGTGAGGCACTGGGAAAGCTTCAAATCACTAGAGGCCCATGTCTGCCGTTGCCGTTTGAAGCCCCGCCCCCTGCCCGAGCTACCCTCTCTCACTTGCATCCATAACTCAGTGTTTTTTCTGTCCTTATCTGTCTGTCCTTATCGTTTTTCCTCACCTGTCACATGTGTCAGGTCACTAAATATTTCAACTGCCCAATTTTTTTGTCTGCCACTTCTGAAAGAAGAATCTATGTAGAATCTATGTAGAATTCTATGTAGAATCTATGTAGAATTCCAGACACAGTCAGTGGTACCAGACAGTAGAAAGGTGGAATGTATTATGATCGCTGACTCCAAAAATATATAAAATGTGGCTGGTATACCTGGAATTTCTAACTGCCACAGCCAACATTAACACGGTATTTGGCAGGTGTAAGGTGTAAGGTGTATGCGTGGTGGGTCGGGACAGTGTTATCGGGGGTAACCGGCGTATGATAGCGGTGCAGTGCAGCGGCCATTTTGTAGTCAGTGGGACACACAAACAGGGACTAACATGCACACTACGTAATAGTCCAGCGGCATAGTAAAAAATACGAAACCAATTGTTCAAATTGTTCTAAAAGCACCAAAATTGGCACACATGTAGATTAATACATTCTGAACAATTTTGGATATGGAGGCATTCAAGATTCTCCCCGTAGCACATTTGGCGGCCATTTTTCAAAATGGCCGCTATTTACCATTAGCGTCATTGAATATGTACCATAATTTGTCTTTTTGTGGATGCTAGAGGTGATAAGTGTGCTAGAGGTGATAAGTATTGTACAATTACACATACTTGTGTGCTTACCAAATAGAATGGCTACCATTTTACAAGAAAAATGAGTTTTACTTTGCAGCGGCAGCGGTGGTGGCAGTGACGGCGGCTGCAGTAATAGTATAGTGTTGAGTGTTGATAGTCATGGTACTTGTAGTAGTAGCTTGTGTTAACATGGTGTTGTTTTGTGTCTTTGCAGGTGAGGCGTTGATACAGCAGCAGCAGCAGCACCACCTTACAGCAGCAGCAGCACCACCACCTGACATCAGAGACGCGTTGTTCCAGACTGCAGCCATGGCAAAGAAGTTCCAACTGGTCGATACTTTTGAGCGACGTACTCCCACAACACCTACTGAGACAAACTGGAAGCTGTGTCTTGTATGTCAAGAGGAGACATCAGAGTCACTTGTCTGCCCAGTACTGTCTAAACGCCAAGACCCTGGGAGTGGATACACGACAATGGCTGCAAACTTGGTCAAGTTTGATGAACTAGGAAAACTGCCAAGAACTGTTCAGTTACAGAGACTAGATGAAGGACAAGGTGTTGAGGCGACAATGGTTGCCCACCAGGCCAAGTGGCATAAAACATGTATGCTCAAATACAATAACACAATGCTACGAAGAGCAGAGAAGAGACTCATCGCAAGCAGCTCAGCATTTGGTAGTACTGACAATGTCCCAGGCAAGCGCGCCAGAACACACTCTTCAGAAGCTACTACCAGCGACACCTCCTGCTTTTTCTGTGGAAAGTCTGGCACAGAGACCCTACATGAAGTAGCAACCTTCCAGGTGGACACACGCGTACGGAAGTGTGCAGCGCAAGTTGGGGACAATGAACTCATGGCCAGGCTCAGCATGGGTGATATGGTGGCTCTGGAGGCCAAGTACCATTCCAAGTGTTTGTTGGCTCTTTACTATCGTGCAAAGACCACTGTAGAAGCCGAGCAGAAAACTGACCATGAAGGTGTGATGTCAAGAATCGTACTGGCTGAACTGGTCCTGTATATCGAGGAAACCCACCTAGAAGAGGGCACCGCCCCAGTCTTCAGACTCGCAGATCTTGCAAAGCTATACACGACAAGAATGGAACAGCTCGGGGTTGCTTTGTGCAAGAAAGTTAATAGCACAAGGCTGAAAGAGCGCCTGTTAGCCCAGTTACCAGGCCTGAGATCCCAGAGCAAAGGCCGGGATGTTCTACTAGCGTTTGATGAAGACATTGCTGAAGCGCTAGGCAAAGCCTGTGAGCAAGACTGTGACACTGAGGCAGTTCACCTTGCGCGTGCTGCACAGATAGTTCGTCGATATATGTTTGAAGACACTGGCCGATTCCGTGGATCATTCCCGGGCGGTTGTCAGGAGGACTCTGTGCCAAACATACTAGTTGCAATGGTAAATATGGTGCTGGATGGCCCCAACATCAAGAACCAAAGCCATTCCTCTTCGACACAAGCAGCTCTTTCCATTGCGCAGCTTCTCAAGTTCAACAGTGTCAAACAAAGTCGGAAGCAGGGAGCAACCAAGACACAGGAGCCTCCATCTGTCAGACACAGTTCGTCTCAAGAAACTCCCCTTCCAACCTATGTTGGGCTGATGCTGCATGCTGAAACACGCAAGAGAGGACTTGTGGACAAGCTCTTCTCTCTGGGCCTAAGCATCTCATATGACAGAGTCCTGCGTCTTTCTGCACAGATGGGAAACAGCGTGTGTCAGCTGTACCGCATAGAGCAAGTGGTCTGCCCGCCTACCCTGCGTAGCAATGTGTTCACAACTGCGGCTGTGGACAACATTGACCACAACCCAAGTGCCACCACAGCCAAGAATTCATTCCATGGAACTGGAATCTCGCTTGTGCAACACCCAACGTGTGCAGATGAGGGAGTGGATCGTAGCATTGCTCTCACTGGGAGTGATACTGGATCAAAGACGGTTGAGCCTCTACCAGAATATTACACGGATGTACGTCCTGTTGCTTCCTCTGTCAAAGGGCAAACGATCCCAGCTACTTCTGTGACCTCTCTTAGACGCCACAACTTTGAGCAGCACATAGAGTATGAGTATACATTATGATCTGTAGACATTCATAATCCTGGTGACCAGATTTGAAAAGTTCAGAATCATAGTGTGGCAAAATCTACGTTATTGTATTACATGTATGTACTGCAGGATTACACAATACTGAAAGTTATTGTATTGGCAACTGTTTATTGTGTCCACTTAGATTTGTTCATTTATATTAGATCTATCCATAAATGTATAACTGTAAGTACTGTGCCTAGAGACGGCTTCTGGTCGACTATATAACTACAATTTGACCATACTGTAAACTCCCCGTACTCTGTGTATTATTTTGACTACCATTCCATTGCAATTTTGCCAGCAATTTGAAAAAAAAATTGAATTTTGAAATAAAGTATTGAAATCTTCATCAAATGTCTACTTTTTCCACAAAATGGCGGCAAGTTTGGGAGCCATTTTTGAGAAGATTCATCTAAATATATGTTAAACACTTATTGATGTTAATTCTGATGTAAAAAAAGGAATTATGTAAAAAAAAAAGGAATATGTAAAAAAAAAAAAGGTAAATGGCGGCCATTTTGAACAATGGCCGCCATATCTTCCACATGGCTAATCTTGAATGCCTCCATATCCAAAAATGTTTAGAATATATTAATCTACATGTGTGCCAATTTTGGTGCTTTTAGAACAATTTGAACAATTGGTCTGCTATGCCGCAGGACTATAAGCACAAAGTATGAAAGCACAAAGAAGCTCGGATTACAGCACACACAGAGGGAGAGTGACTTCATTCTCTGCTCAGGACGCCACTTACATATAAAAAGCTGCTCAGAATTTTACATTTTTTTACCTTTAAGACAGACAAAATAATGATTTTGTTGGCAGACCACAACTACAGTTCCCATGATATGTGTCATGTTTTTACATCACCCCATGTGTCACGGGGTGACGTTTCACGGTCAAAAACAGAGGTGGAAGAAGTTTTCAAATCCTCAAGTACAAGTACATCATATTTGTATCTAAGTACAGCACTTGAGTAAATGTACTTGGTGTACTTGGTCAAATTTTAGCCAGTACAGAAGACAGCTTTTTAAGAATACAGATGAGATAAACTTTCAGTGAGAAAACAACACGGAGTTATAAATGTAAGGGGAGCAAAGGTTAGCCGGGAGAAGGGGCGGGGCTTCAGATGTCCACGCTGCCTCAATTCGAAGGTTGCTCTCCCTTTGATTGAAGTAATAAAATTGGATACACTTTGAGCTTTGGCCTTGAAGGCCCTCACTGTGCATGACACGCTTTAGTGTAAAGCCAAAGTGCTGCTGCTCTCTTGGCTGCCAACCCGCCACTAACTAATGACCAGGAAATAACTGTGGTTCAAACACACACTCACATCAACACACACACACACACACACACACACACACACACACACACACACACACACACACACACACACACACACACACACGTTTGTAGATTTGTTTCTGACTTTTAGAGACTGCATTCCTTCTTTCAACCTAACCCTCTGCCCTACCAGCCAAAACTGAATCATTCCATGGGTTGATTCAAACCATTCAAGCCTTAAAGGATAACGCAGTAGATGAAATATAGTTGTTTCTCTCTGTTGCCATTATTGCCCATGAAAAGTCTAAACCCACAGATTTTATTGTCACATTTGCTACCTCTGTCTGTTCTGCTGCCTTCTACCTCCCAGAGGCAAACGGTTTAAAATGTACTCTAAAAGCAGCTTAATGTGGTGCACTGCTACACAGATATACTATGCATGGGTATTACATATTGTCCTACCATTATCTCCTAATGCTATGTATAATCAGCACAGTTACTTCAAATTGTGCCAGAGTTAAGTGTAAAAAGCTTTGTGTGTAATTGCCTCCCACTCTGCCTCGTTTTCTGGTGCCTGTTTGCTGCCTTAATAGTTACGTGGGAGAGCAAAAGTCTCCATTTAACTCGATATAATCTGCATGTTGAGGGAAACAACAAAGGAACAAATAACCTTCCTCAAAATGTCCTGCCAATAATTGTGAATTTAAGTCAACACAAATGAAGAAAAGGATACAAGTTCTTGCAACAACAGACTGTATATAAGAAGTGGGCATAGTCACTGTGGAGTCACCCAGTCGTTTTGAAGCCTTGCGATAGCCATCTTGGTTTTTGGCCGTCGCCATCTTGGTTTTCTGCAACCGGGCGTGACATGAGAGGGGGGAGCTAAGTACAACCTGACACCGAATAACACATTTTTAGGCGACCTGTTGAAATTAATTAATTTATGCTGTGGTAGCGATCTGTCAATCACAGGGTAGCCACGCCCAAAAAGCATACCCTGCTTTATGGTCTATTTTACTCTAAATGGGACCATAATTAACTACATGATGCCTGCCTGCATCACAGCTCTTATGCACCACAGATCTGGATACCTGTAGTGGCTCACTACTCCACCGACGCCACACCAGCCTTCCCTTAATACACACGGGCCTGCCTCAAATAGCTCGCCTCTCACACCAGGCGCCAGTAGTGACTGTTTGCTTTGCTTCGACTGGCCCTCCAGTGAAACCGCAGCCTTCTCCTCCTCCTGAGTGTGTGTCTATGAGGCCTTGTCAAAATGCCTCTGCGGTCTAATTTCATGTTTCAGTATAATGGCTCCGCTGGGGGGAAACAATTATCTCTCCAAATGTCCCACAAACACAATGAAATGCCACAGTATGATTGCGTTAATGCATGCATGTGCATACATGGGAAAATGCCTGAGAGTTACAGGGAATTTTAGGGTTTGTCTTTCGCTGCCTCCAGAGGAAATTTAAAAAAAACAACTTTCTCCTGAGTCGTCTTTTCCACTTACGGCTTCACTCCTATTTTTTATTTTTTTTTCTCAGTTCATGTTACAATTTTCCAGAAGCAGCTGTGTGTTGAGGGCCGGGTTGCAGTAAGCACTCTCCATCTGTGGGCCAGATTACAGGCGGAGGGGAAAAGAAATTCAGGGACGCATGTGTTTGGAGACCAAAGAAATGAGCAAGAGGAAGAGTGCGGGCAATTTTTCAGCGTGTGTGTGTGTGCATGGGAGTGTTACAGTGTACGCAGGGCCGGCCCACTCTGCCTGTCTCTAATGTGTAAAGCATGTGGCCCGTCTGCCAACATGGCAATCACGAGGCAGAAGCTCTCTGATTGCTAGCACTGATCTTTGAAGTGTTTGTGGAAGTGTGAACTAGTGACATTCAACACAACCGATGCAGTTATAGTGTTTGTTCGTATGTGACTGTGTGAATGCTGAAGAGGATCACCTGGCTGAGGATTCAATTTCAGCTTTGTCATCAAACATCTGCAGCTTTTCTTTTTGTTTACACAAACCACAGCAACAGCCCTCATGCCCTTATGCATCCCACAGCTGTTATTACAACAGCCAAACAGCTTCTCCTCTCAACAACTCTGCTTTCTGTAGAGAATTTAAAGTAAACGCAAATGGCTGGGAATATCTCTCGGGACGGCAGATTGGAGTGATTTGCATCGCCATTATGATTCAGCCAAAAGTCGACCGTGGGCTGAATATTCAGCAACATAATGTCAGAATAATGTGAAAACTAAAAACATTCAATCCAGAAACCAGAATTGTTAATTAAATGCAAATGTCTCCGTTGTGTGGCCGTTGTGCGATGCGGACAACAGTCCTCCAGCAGAACAGGTGAGTCATGATAAGGTGTGGTCATCTCCACTGCACCACAGGAAGGAAGGACAGGACTGCTGGATGAACCAGTTTGTGGGTATTGGTATGGTCAGTGGATGCTCATTGCATGACTGGAGGATTATGGGAAAACTGTGAGCCTTTGTGTGAGTGTGTGTGTGTGTGTGGGTGTGTGTTTGAAGGTCTAAAGAGTATTTCTAGAGTAGCTGCAGCTGTGCTCTGCATGTGGCTGATCGTTGTGCTTCAACACAACAAAAGGTACAGAGAACAACAAAAACAGAACAACACAATGACGAAAAAAGATGATTGCTCTGTCTCTCTCCATAGTCCAAATCCTGACTCTCAAAAGTGAATTATAATGCACAAGTCTCCCCTGAAACAAATTCGTTCTTTTGTGATTTTTTTTTCTTTCAGCACGCTCATCAGCGTCAAGGATCACAGTTTGGTGTTGGCCTATAATAATCCAAGTGCAAGGATCTTTTTTTTTTGTCCAACAACCTACATTCACCTGAGAGAAATCCCCTTCGGAAGAGGAGCAGATAACAACTTTGCCACCAACAGAACCTGTTCAACACGCTGCTCTTTGTTTCCCAGACGCACTCTGTTGTTGCTTTGTCTCACTCCATTTGAAGAGTTTAAGAGGATTTTACTCAGCAACACTATTCGTACCTATACCTATGAATAATTCCTATTTAACCCACGTAATAAATTTGTATGTAACCCATGTAATAGTAAACCAGGACAGGTGAACAAAGAGCGACAACTATTTCACACGTAACTTCCCATAGCCATTTTAACCCATACCACAATCCTTACCTAAACCTAATCAAGTCATGTTGTTGCCTAAACACTGCAAGCACACTGGTCGCTGATGTTACTCCACACTTTCTATCTATTTCAGTTACCTAGCAACAATAAACCAGTCAAGTGCCAAACCATTGTAGATGTATTCTTGACTTCCCATGTTGGAAACACAAACTCACGAGTTTCACTCGGAGGCAGCGTAACTGAAGCTGACTTTAGGGGACATTTCAGGGACACGTCAGTCTCACTTTCGACACTAAAAGCCACCAACAGCTCGAGGGCAAAGGAGAAGGCCGCCTTAAACAAAATACCCTCAATATTTACACGGACGATTTGTGCCAGAATACATTTTAAAGGCATAGATCAATCACGCATCCCTCATCCACATATGCAGGAGGAATAATGGTCATGTTTGTGTACAGAAACACTTTCAAAATACTCCTGTTTTCAAAATGCATTTGCTCAGGTTTCGCTAGGACAGTGAGTGACAGTGAGTGACCTTATAAAGTGAGCCGTGCCAGATTTTTTTTTTCCACTGGCAGTTAGACCGACGAGTAAAAAACTGCAGCTGAGCCACAAAGCACGACGCATTTTGAGTATGAGTCAGTTTCTTGCTTTCTCTCGAAATGTCATCCTGCTTTTGCTCCCATGTCACCTTTCCCTTTCAACACATGTAACATTGCTTTTAGGCCAAAAAGACGACAATAATTAAATCATACTGTCTTAGACTCTGTCACTTTCGTGGATCACAGCATCTTTAGGAAACAAACGACCATGAAAGTGAAATGGATAAAGCCTCTGTTTTATATGAGAGTCCTGGTCGACGTTTTAACCTCGAACGGTCTCCGTAAAATCAGCAGATGATACAGATATGTCATCACCGACTGTCTGGCTCTCATATTAAGGATCCTCTCCCTTTGCAGACAGACAGACCGCCAATGAGCCAGATGGACAGACAGATGGTCAGAGTTCAACAGAGCATCATCAACATACAAAGCTCTTCGTCGTCAAATAAAGAGGCAAACAGCCACGCCATCATCAAAATCATCACACGGTCGCTAACAGGGGCAACAACATGCCCTAAACTATACGACCTTTACTGTAGCAGACCTGCTAATAGCACCCACGGACATGTGTCTGCCAAAGCCTCAATCTGATTCCTTATAAAGTACATGTAAAACAAAAAGCAAAGAGAAAAAGCCTGTTGCCGCATGCTGCTTGGCGTAAACCTGCTGGAGACACATTTGATTCATGATCTTTGAACTCAAACTCATCTCCAGAAGGCAGTTTTATCTCCTGGTTTGAATTCTCTACATGATCTCAGTTTAAAAAAAAGACTACAGACACCCACTCACTTGGAATGGTTTGAAAAATCAAGACACTAAACATCAAAGATAAATACATCTTTGCTGCGTTTTCTTTCACTCTGACACCATGAAACAACTTCCAGTAAACCGCAAATCTAAACATTTTTGATTCTCCCTGGTGGTGATGAGATGCTGCAGAAGAAGAAGAACAAGAAGAAAAACAAGGACAAGAACAAGAAGAACAAGAACGAGAAGAACAAGGACAAGAACAAGAAGAACAAGAAGTGTCTGGGGAGGCTATGCTCTCTCTGTAGCTGGATGTGTTGATGAGCAGACTGGCTGCACGTGTCGGAGCTCGCCTGTTCCTGGTGGTGACTGAGCCGGCTTTCATCCGCACCCTCAACGAGGCTCGGGCCAGTCACCAGCATCACATCAGAGCTCGCAGGCTAGCTTGACATGGATGCATCTCAGCAACGAGCTACAGATAATGGATTTAAGTGACTCTTAAAAGTTGAAAATTGTGTCTGATACTTGATTTTTGGGGGGCATTAAAGAAGTATTCAGATGTGTAGGCAAACTGCTGATCAGCGTAAGGATGGCTGCATTGTGAGAGATAATACAGAGTTCCTGGTGACAAAATGTGTGTATGTTGAGGATCCAGTACCTCATAAGTACCTCACTGACCCTCTGGATAAACTCATGCACTACTATGTAAAAGTCTGGTGACCACAACATATGAGTCAACTGATGTTGTAGCTGCAGTAAAGGTTTTGAGGCTTACCTGGAGACAGGTCTCCATCACTCTGCTCTCCGGAGTCTGAATCCATTTTCCCCTGCAGGACACTCGGAGGCCGTAGAAGCTCTCTGATTCCTCTTTCTACTTGTTCCCTTCCTTCTCAAGGGATTCTTCTGATTTCTTTACTCAGAGAGAGAGAGAGAGAGAAAAAAAATGCAATTTCTTGTTGTTTTTGTTGCTTTCTTCTCCTGGTGAGTTGAACTTCCCCTCCCAGCCTGGATCACTGCAGCTGTGAGAGGAATGCTTTTGGGCTGATTTGCTGAGCTGTCCACCTTTTTCCTTTAGCTCTCCTCTCTACTTCTGACTCCCTCAGTTTCCCTCTTTCCTTCTCCTTCTCATCTACTTTCCCTGTCTGATGCTCCCTCCCCTCTCTCACTCTCGGTCCGTCCCCCTCTCGGTTTCTCCCTCCCTTGTTCCTGCCACTTGGTCCCTCCTCCTCCTCCTCCTCCTCCTCTCAATCGGTGTCACACTCAGCCTCTTCACGCTTTCTCCCCTCAAACTCTTTCTCTACCTCTTTCTGTATGCTGTAAGTGCCGTCTCTTCCTCTCTCTCTCTCTGCCTCTCTCCCTCCCTCTCTCTGTCTCTGGGTAAGAGTGCTGCCTGTGTTTGAGCAGAGCAATGGGAGAGACTCATTCATGGCAACTTGAAATTCATCTCCAGCAGGAAAAATCCCATAAACCCCTTGTTACTGGCTGTTATAAAACCAGTCACTTACTATCTGTGGCGGTCAAATCAGGCCAGCTTACTGTTTTACTTCCTACAGTAATCACTGGTTGGTGCTGACATGTTTTGGGGTCATTTAAGTGGGATAGGAAGTCTTTTTTGAGTTGTTTTAGATGATGATGCACATTTAGAAGAACAATCCAACCTAATTCACATTACCTTGCCATCACTGGTCACATCCATGTGTGTATATTTAGATTGCTGTTCTTTCCCATGCAAATATATTTGTTTCCATTCGTTGCAGAGACTTGCTGCTCGATGTTTAAGGATTCATTCATTCATTCATACTCCAGCATTTCATATTCGGTCAACAAACAGCAGAGTTTTGTTTTTTTGTTTACTTCGCTTATGAATGCCAACTCTGTGTCAGTGTGTCCTCGACTAAAGAGAGTTGTCAGGACACTTGCTGCTTTTAAAGGCATTTCCTTTCAATAAATAAATAACTAGATTGACTTTATGAGACTGTCAATTGATCAGATTTATGTCTTAAGAATGGAAGACAATGGCCGGAGGCCCAATATAGAAACTTTGGTGAACTAAAATAAAACTTATGACTTACAATGGAAACTTTGCATTTCTTCTTTCCATAGTAAATTATTCACAATAAGCACACAGAACTGAAATGAGAGGAAGTATTGTACCTACAGTTCATCCACAGGTTGGCCAGAGACACGACTCCAAAGTAAGACAAACAAGGTGTACAGGAAGTGTCTCGAGGTATTTCTAGCACAGCTGCATTTGATTTTGAGCAATCAATGTCAGGTTTTGGCAACTGAAACGACAACACATTCTTTGTTGACTCACCATTTTACACGTTCAACAACCACGCAGAGAGGTATTTACTGTAGGAGACGATATAACAGTTTCTCCACCCACCAAGCGAGGCACTTGTGTTTTGAGTTAATGTTTCACTGGAACTCTCACTAGTAACAAAAATATCTCTAGCTCTCTCTCTCTCTCTCTCTCTCTCTCTCTCTCTCTCTCTCTCTCTCTCTTTTAATCAACCTGTATTACCTTTAGCCTGCAGTCTGTTAGACAACATGAAGCTGTAGTGTGGGAGCAGGTGGGCGTGCAGTCGGTGGTCCAACAACAGTTCCAGGCGATACCGTCCCAGGTGTGGAGCTGACTGTTGCACAGCTTGAACACTGGGCACCAGATGGCATCAGCCTGCCTGCCTGCCCACTGCCCGAG